>NC_092510.1:9310729-9627537 GCF_047511675.1 Marmota flaviventris | reverse complement strand
AGAATAAATGTCACTGTTAGCATTTGGGTTTGGGTTAGGGTTAGAGCTAGAACAAAGTTTAGTGTTAGGGCTAGTAATAGGGTTAGTGTTTGGGTTAAGCTAAGGATTAGGGTTAGGACTAGGGTTATCATTAGGTTTAGGGTTCAGCTTAAGGTAATGGATAGGGTAAAAGCTAGGGTTAGATCTAGGGTTAGGGTATGGATTAGGGCTAGTTTTAGAGTTAGGGTTAAAACTAGGGTTACCACTTGGCTTAGGGCCAGGTTTTGGCTTAGGTTGGGGCTAATGTTAGGCCTACAACTAATGTATAAACCAGAGTTATGATTGGGGCTACTTTTTGGGTAAGTGTTACAGCTGAATCAAGTGTTAAAGTTAGGGTTACCACTTGTGTGATGTTTAGAGCTAAGGTTAGTGTTAGGGTCAGGGTCAGTGTTCGGGTTATAGTTAGGGTTAGGGTTATACCCAGAATTATCACTAGAGTTAGGTCTAGGTGTAGGGTTAGTGTTTGTGTTAGGTTAAGGTTTATCATTAGGGCTATGGCTAGGTTTTTGTTTAGGTCTTGGGCTAGAGATATGGCTAGATTTAGAATTAGGTTTAGGTCTAGGGCTACTGTTAGGGTTAGGTTTAGGTATAGGTTCATTGCTACTGCTAGTGTTAGGGTTCGGTTTATGGTTAGGGTCAGGTTTAGACATGCGGTTACCTTTAGGGTCAAAATAAGTGTCAGGGTTAGGTTTAGGGTTTGAGTTATGGTTAGAGCTAGAATTAGGGCTAAGTTTAGGACTAGTAATAGGGTGAGTGTTTGGGTTAGGCTAAGGAATAGGGTTAGACCTAGGGTTAGCATTAGGGTTAGGTTTAGCTAAGGGTAAAGGATAGGATTAGAGCTAGGATTAGGGCTATGTTTAGGGTTAGGGTTAGGGCTAGTGTTACGTTTAGGTTTAGGGTTAAAGCTAGGGTTTGGTCTTGCATTAAGGCTAGATTTTTGTTTGAGTTAGGGCTACTTTTAGACTTATGGCCAATGTATGGACTACGGTTACGATTTGGCCTATTTATAGGATTAGGGTTAGGACTTGGTCTAGTACTAGAGTTAGGTATAACGTTTACAGCTAGAAAGTTAGTGTTAGGGTCTAATTTAAGGTCAGAGTAGTTTTACTGTTAGGGTTTGGACTCGAATGAGGGCTAGGGATAGGGCTAGGTGTAGCGTTAGGTTTTGTTTGAGTTTTAAAGTTAGGGCTATGGCTTGTTTTGTTTTAGGGCTAGGGATATGGTTAAAGCTAGTTTTAGTTTTAGTATTAGGTTTAGGGTAGTGTTAGGTTTAGCTTTAGGCTTAGGGTAAAAGTTAGATTTTTATATAGGATTAAATCTAGGTTTAGGTCTAGGGCTAAGGATAGGGCTACTGTTAAGTCTTGGTTTATGGCTAGGGTTAGGGTTATCGTAAGGGATGAGGTTAGAAGTAGGAATAGGGCTAGGGTGAGAGTGAGAGTTAGTCTTACGGCTAAGTGTTTGGTTATGTATAGGGCTTAATTAGTGTTTGGTTATGTATAGGGCTAGATTTATGGTTATGTTTAGGTTTAGGGTTAGTTTTAGGCTTAAGGTTAGGTTTTGTGTAAATGATGGGGTAAGAGCTAGGGATAGGGCTAGGGTGAATGTTAGAATTAGAGTTAGGGCTAGGGGTTCATTAGAGTTATGATAAAGGCTAGGTTTATGGCTAGAATGACGACTAGGTTTAGTGTTAGGGTTAGGGCTAGGATTAGTGTTAGGGTGAATGTTAGGTCTAGGGTTATCGATAGAGGTAGTTTTAGGGTTAAGTTTAAGGCTATGTATAGTGTAAGTGTTAGGTTTCTGGTAGGGGTCAGATTTAGAGCTAGGGGTATTATTAGGGTCAGGGTCAGGATTAGGGTTTTGTTTAGGGTAGGGTTTAGGGTTAGGGCTTGAGTTATCATTAGGGTTTGGATTAGGGTAATTATAGGGGTTTGTTTAGGGTTCATGTTAGATTTAGCATAATATATAGGGTTAAGATTAGGGATAGGTTTAGATTTTTACCTAGGGTTAGCATTATAATTAGGGTTATGTTTAGGGTAATTTAGAGATTTAGAGCTAAATTTAGGCAAGGGTAAAGTTAGATTTCGATATAGGATTAAATCTAGGGTTAAGTCTAGGGCTAAGGATAGGGCTTATGGATCGGATTAGGGCTGGGGTTAGGATTAGGGTTATGGGTTTGTTTTTTGATGGCTAGGGCAAATATCAGGTCTAGGGTTGTGGCTAGTGATAGTTTTAGGTTTAGGTTTATGGCTGTCTAGTATAAGGGTTAGGTTTACAGGTAGGTTCAAGGTTAGAGGTAGGTATATTATCATGGGAATGGGCAGAGTTAGAGTTTGGGTTGGGTTAATGTTTAGGGTTAGGGCTTTAATTAGCATTAGGTTTATTGTTAGGGTAATGATAAGGTTAGGTTTAGGGTTCAGGTTAGGTTTAGGTTAATGAAATAGTTTAGGATTAGGGATAAATTTAGGGTAGGGTCTAGGGTTACCATTAGAGTTATGGTTATTGTTAGGGTAATGGATAGGTTTAGAGCTAATGATAGGGCTAGGGTTATGGTTAGAATTCTTGCTAGGGTTAGGGTAATGTTTAGGGCTATGTTCTGGGTTAGGGTTTGATTTAGGGTTAGATTTAAAGCTAGGGTTAAGGCTCAGATTAGGGCTTGGTTTTGGGTTTGGTTAGGGCTAGGATTAGGGCTATGGTAATGTATAAACGAGTGTTCCAATTAGTGCTAGTTTTAGTGTTAAGATTAGGGCTAGGTCTAGTGTTACGGTAGGTTTAGTGTTAGGATGATGTTTAGAGCAAGGGTTATTGTTAAGGTTAGTGTCAGAGTCAGGGTTAGGTTTACAACTCAAATTAAGACTAAAATTCATCCTAGTTGTACGGTTAGGTTTTGGTTTAGGTTAAGGGTTAGGTGTATAGGTTGGTTTTGTTTTAGGGCTAGGGCTACGGTTACAGCTAGATTTAGATTAGCCTCAGGGTTAGGGCTAGTGTTAGGTTGAGGTTTAGGCTTATTGTTAGGGTTAGATTTTTGAGTTAGTGTTAGATGGAGGTTTAGGGCTGGGCATAGGGTGAGGTTGAGGGTTAGGGTTATCTTAATGAATATGGTTAGAACTAAAGATATGGCTAGGGTGAGAATTAGAGTTTGTCATAGTAGTAGTTTTAGGATTAGGGTTCGAGTTAGGTCTAAATTAAAACTAGAATTAGGGCTAGGGTTAGGGCTAAATTGGGGCTAGGATTAGGGATAGGGTTAGTTTTGGAGTTAGGGCTATATTCTGGCTAATTTTAGGGCTAGAGTTAGGGTTAGGGTTAGAGATAAATTAGGGTTTAGGATTAGGGCTAATGTTAGTGTTAGGGTTAGGGCTACATTAGAGCTAGTATTAAGGCCAGGGTTAGTGTTAGGGTTAGACTAAGGGGTAGGGCTATTGTTAGGGTTAGCATTGGTGTTAAGTTTAAGTTTAGGGGAATGGGTAGGGCTATACATAGCTTTAGGGATAGGGTGAGATTTAGAATTAGGATTATGCCTAGGGTTATGTTTCAGTTTAGTATTAAGGCAAGGTTTAGGGCTAGGGTTTCTGTTAGGTTGATGGCTAGGACCAGGTCTAGGGTTAATATCAGGTCTAGGGTTAACGTTAAAAACATTTATAGGGTTAGGTTCTGGCTAGGTCTATGTAAGAGTTAGGTTTAGGTTAAAGGTCAGTTTTAGGGTTAGGGTTATTATTAGGGTAAGGGTCAGGATCAGGGTTAGCATTTGGTTTAGCTAAAGGTTTAGGGTAAAGGCTCATTTTAACATTAGGGTTATGTTTAGGATTAGGGTAATGGATAGGGTTTAGTTTAGGTTTCATTTAAGGTTTAGGATAATGGATGAGTTAGGTTTAGCAATCGGGTTAGGGTTACCATGAGGGTTAATGTTCTGTTTAGTGTAATGGATAGGTTTAGAGCTAGGGTTAGGGCTAGGTAATGGTTTGGATTAAGTCTAAGATTAGGATTAGTTTTAGGGATAAGGCTAGTGTGTGATTTGGGTAAGTTTTAAGGTTAGGGTAAGTGTTAGGTTTAGGGCTAAGATTATGGTTAGGGTAGGGTAAAGGTTACTGTTTGAGTTATAGTTAGGGCTAGGGCGAGGGTTAGGTTTAGGTTTTGGTCTAGGTTTACATTTATGGTTAGAGTTAGGTTTAGTGTTAGGGATGAGGTTTTAATTAGGGTTAGGTTTAGGTTTAGGGTAATGGATATGGTTAGAGCTAAAGTTCAGGCTAGGTTTAACGTTAGGATTAGGGATAAGGTTAGGGATAGTGTTTAGGATAGAGCTAGGGTTGTGTTTAGTGTAAAGGTTAGGCTTTGAGCTAGGTTTAGGTATAAGGAAAGGCTTATGTTAGGGCTAGGTTTAAGGCTAGGGTTTGGCTAAGGGTTATGCATAGAGCTACGTTTAGGCCTAGGATTAGGGCTAGGTTTTATGTTATGTCTAGGGCTAGGGTTAGGACTATGGTTAATGTAAGAGCTAGGTTTATGTTTAGGGCTAGTTTTATGGTTAAGGTTATGGCTAGGTCTAGTGTTAGGTCTAGATTTTGAGTTAGTGTCATGTTTAAAGCTAGGTTCAGTGTTAGAATTAGGGTCAGTTTTGGGGATAGGGTTAGGGTTAGGGTTAGAGCCATTATTCGAACTAGGTTTAGGTCTAGGAGTAGGGTAAGTGTTCAGTTTAGGTCGAGGGTTATTGTTAGTGCTAGTGCTAGGTTTTTGTTTAGGTCTAGGGCTAGAGTTATAGCTATATTTAGTATTAGCTTTGGGTCTAGGTCTAGTGTTAGGCTTAGCTATAGGTATTGGGTTACCAATAGGACTAGTGTTATGGTTTGGTTTAGGTTTAGGGTCAGGTTTACTAGGGTTACTGTTAGGGTCAGATGAGTGTCCAGGTTAGTTTTAGAGGTAGAATAAGGTCTAGGGTAAAGACTATTATTATGGTTAGGATTTAAGTTAGACTAAGGATTAGGATTAGGTTTAGGGTAAGCATTTGGGTTAGGGTTTGCCTTAGTGTAAGTAATAGGGTTAGAGTTAGGGTTAGGGCTAGTGTTAGGGTCAGGGTTAGGGCTAGTATTATGGTTAAAGCTAAGGTTAGGGCTCGTATTAGGTGTAGAATTTGTGTTAGGGTTAGAGCTAAGGTTAGGACAATGACTAAAGTACAAACTAGGGTTATGATTAAGGCTAGTTTTTGTGTTAGGATAAGGCTAGATATAGTGTTAGGGTTAATTTTATGTTGGGGTGATGTTTAGAGCTAGGATTACTTTTAAGGTCAGTGTTAGGCTGAGGGTTAGTTTTAGAGTTAGTTTTAGGGTAGTTGTAGGGTTAGGGTTTTATTTAGGTTATGGGTTAAGATTAAGGCTATGGTTAGGTTTTGGTTTAGGGCTAGGGCTAGGGATAGGACACGTTTTAGGATTAGCATTATGGTTAGTGGTATTGTTATGGTTTGGTTTACCCTTGATGTTACAGTTAAATTTAGAGTTAGGTTTAGATTTAGATTTAGGCTTAGATCTAGGATTAGGATTAAGGTTAAGGATTGAACAAGGGCTAGGGCTAGAGCAAGAGTTTGAGTTAGTCTTATGGCTAGGTTTAGGGTTAGGATAGGATTAAATAAAGCCTAGGATTAGCACTAGGCTTTTTTTTTAGGTCTAGGTTTAGCATGAGGGTTAGGGTTAGGTTTAGAGTTAAGGTTAGTTTTGGGGTAAAGGATGAGATTATAGGTATTTTTAGGGCTAGGGTGAGGAATAGAATTAGGGTTAGGGCTTGGGTTATGATTCAGGGTAGGATTAAGCCTAGGTTTAGGGCTAGGATTATGGCTAGAGCTAATTTCAGGTCTAGTCTTATGGTTAAAAATAGTTTTAAATTTAGGATTATGGCTACGTCTAGTATAAGAGTTAGCTTTAGTGTTAAGGTCAGGTTTAGAGCTAAGGGTTCTTTTTTTGGGTCAGTGTAGTAATTAGTGTTTTGGATAGGTTAAGGTTTAATGTTAGGGCTCGAATTAGCATTAAGTTAGGATTAGTTTAAATATAGTGTTAGGTTTATGTTTCACGTTAGGTTTAGGGTAATTGATAGGGTTAGGTTTAGGGATACGGTTAGGTTTAGGCCCAGGTTTAGCATTAGGGTTAGGGTTATGGTTAGGGTAAGAGATAGGGGTATGGCTAGCGTTATTTTTATGATTATTGATAGGGTAAGGCTTAGGCTTCAGGTTAGGGTTAAATTTAGGGTTACAGCTAGGGTTATAGTTACGATTACTGATAGGGTTAGGGTTAGGGGTAAATCTAGGGATAGTGCTCAGAATAAGGCATGGTTTGGGGTTAAGTTAAGGCTAGGTTTAGGGTAAGGGCTAAAGTAATTACCTGGGTTGTGATTAGGGCTAATTTTAGGGTTAGGGTTAGGGTTAGGTCTATTGTTAGGTTGAGGTATAGGGTTGGGGTGATGTTTAGAGCTAGGGTTAGTGTTAAGGTCAGAGTCAGGGTCAGGGTTAGTTTTAGGGTTTGGCTTAAAACTCGAATTATGGCTAGAGTTATGGTTAATTGTAGGTTTAGGGCTTAGTTTTTTTTAAGGGTTAGTGTTAGGCCTATGGCTTGGTTTTGTTTTAGGGCTAGGGTTAGTGCTAGTTTTAGGATTAGTCTTAGGGCTAGGGCTAGTGTTAGGTTTAGGTTTAGGCTAAGGTTTAGTGATAGATTTAGAGTTAGGGTTAGATCTAGGTTTGCTGCTAGGGCTATCAATAGGGTTAGTGTTAGACCTATGGTTTGGGCCAGGATTAGGGTTCCAGTAAAGTATAGGTTTAGAACGTGTGTTAGGACTAATGTGATAGTTAGAGTTAGCCTTTGGGCTTGGTTTAAGTTTAAGGTTAGGGATAGGGCTAAATTAGATCTAAGATTAGGGCTAGGGTTAGTGTTAGAGTTAGGCCTAGTGTTATGGTTAGGGTTATTATTAAGGCTATGTTTAGAACTAGGATAAGGGCTAGGGGTTGTGTTAAGGTTAGGGCTAGTATCATGGCTGAGGCTAATATCAGGTCTAAGGTTATGCTTAGGGATAGCTTGGGGGTTACTTTTATGGCTAGGTCTAGTGTAAGTGTTAGTTATAGGGTAAGAGTGAGGTTTAGAGCTAGGGGAATTATTAGGGTCAGTGTCAGTGTTAGGGTTTGGTTTAGGTTTCAGTTTAGGGTTAGGGCTCGAATTATCATTAGGGTTACGGTTAGGGTAATGATTGGATTAGGTCTAGGGTTCAGGATAGGTTTAGGGTAATTGATAAGCTTGGGGATAGTGATAGGTTTAATTTTAGGCCTAGGGTTAGCATTAGGGTAAGGGTTATGTTTAGGTTAATGATACAGCTAGACTAAAGGTTAGGGCTACGGTTATATTTAGAATTATTTCTTGATTTAGCGTTAGGGTGAGGGTTAGAACTAGGGTTAGGTCAAGGTTATGTTTAGTGTAAGGGTTACGTTCTGATCTATGGTCAGGGATAGGCTGAGTGTTAGGTTCAAGATTACATCTAGGGATAGGTTTATGGTAGGTTTGGGTTAGGGTTATGGTTAGGATTCGATCTCGGATTTATGGTAAGGTCAGTAAAAGGGTCAGGGTCAAGGTTAGGGTTTTGGATAGTGTTAGATCTAGAATGAGGGCAAGGGTAAAAACTATTAATAAGGTTAGTGTTTTGGTTTGCCTAAGGATTAGGGATAGGTCTAGGGTGACCCTTAGGTTTAAGATTTTGCTTAAGTAAACGATTGGTTTAGAGCTAGGGTTAGGGCTGTGGTTATGATTAGAGTTAGGGTTAAAGCTAGGTTTAGGGCTCGGATTAGGCCTAGGTTTTGTGTTAGGGTTAGGGCTATGGTTAGGGCAATGGCTAATGTTAGAACTAGGGTTACCATTAGGGTTAATTTTAGTGTTAGTGTATGGGTTAGGTTTAGTATTAGAGTTAAGTTTAAGGTTAGGGTGATATTTTTCACTAGGGTTCATGTTAGAATAAAATTAAGGGTCAAGCTTAGTTTTAGGGTTAGTGTTAGAACTCGAACTAAGGCGAGGTTTACTGTTAGGTTTCTGTTTAAAGTGAGGGAGGTGTTTACAGCTAGGGTGAGTGTTAGGATATGAGTCAGCATCAGGATTGGTTTGAAGGTTAAGGTTAGGACTTGAACTAGTGATAGGGTTAGGTCTAGTAATAGTGTTAGGTTTTGGTTTAAGTTAAGGTTTAGGTTTAGTGCTAACACTCAGTTTTGTTTTAGTCCTATGGTTAGGGTTTTGCTAGTGTTAGTGTTAGGCTTAGGCTTAGTGTTAGGATTAAATTTGGAATTAGGGTTAGACCTAGGGTTAGGGCTAGAACTAAAGATAGTGCAAGGGTTATGGCTAGGTTTACGGTTATGGTAAGGGATAGGGTTAGAACTAGGGATAGGGTTAGGGCGAGAGTTTGTCTTTGGGCTATAGTTATGGTTAGGGTTTGAGATAGGGCTAAATTAGGGCTAGGATTAGGGCTAGGTTTAGTGTTGAAGCCTAGGGTTAGGGTTAGGGTTAGAGTTTAGAGTTAGCATTTACAGTTTAAGTTTAACGTTAGGGCAAATTTTGTGATAATGGATGTATTTATTGCTAGGTTTAGGGATAACGTGTGGGTTATAATTAGGGTTAGGTCTGTGGTTAGGGTTAAGATTATGATTAATCCTAGGTTTAGGGCTAGAATCAGGGCTAGGTATTTTTTTTATGGTTAGGTCTAGAAGTAGTGCTAGGGCTAATTTCAGTTCCAGAATTATGGTTAAAAATAGTTTTAGGATTAGGTTTATGGGTATGTCCAGTGTAAGGGTTAGGTTTAGTGTTAGTTTCAGGTTCAGAGCTAGGAGTATTATTAGGGTCAAGTTCTGGGTTATGGTTTGGGATAGGTTAAGGTTTAAAGTTAGGGCTTGAATTAGAATTAGGGTTATGGTTATAATTATGGTAATGGATAGAGTTAAAAATCAGTTTAGGGCTAGTGTTATGGTAATGATTAGGGTTAGGATTTGGGTTAAGTTAGTGCTAGGGTTAGGTTTACAGCTAATGTAAGTTCTAGGTTTATGATTGAGGGTAATTTTAGTGTTTTAGGGCTAGGTTTCCTGTTACGTTTAGGTTTAGCGTGATGTTTAGACCTCGGGTTAGTGTTATGGTCAGAGTAAGGGTCAGGGTTAGTTTTAGGGTTTGGCTTAAAGCTTGAATTAGGGATGGGTTAGGGCTAGGTTTAGGGTTAGAGCTTGGTTTAGGTTAAGGGTTAGAATTAGAGCTTTAGCTCAGTTTGGTTTTAGGGCTAGGGTTAGGGTTAGTGAAATTTTATCTTTAGTGTTAGGGTTAGGTTTTTATCTAAGGTTAGTGCTAGGGCTAAGGATAAGGCAAGGGTTAGGATTAGGATTCGGGATAGGGTTAGCTTTATGGGAAGGGATAGGTTTATAATGCGTGATAGGGACAGTGTGATTGTTAGAGTTATTATTAGGGCTAGGGTTAGGGTTTGTGTTAGGGATAGAGCTAAATGATGGCTAGGGTTAGTGTTAGGGCTATGGTTAGAGATAATTTTATAATTGGTATCAGGCTTAGGGCTTTTTTAGGCTTAGACATCAAGTTAGGGTTAGGTTTAAAGTTAGGTTTTGATCTAGTGTTAAACCTAGGGCTAAGGATAGGGCAATTGTGATGAAAAGGGTTAGGGTTAGAGTTAGTTTTACGGTTAGGGTAAGGGATGTGCTTTTAGCTAGGTTTAGGGCTATGGCAAGGGTTAGTACTAGGATTAGGGCTATAGTTAGGGTTAGTGTAATGATTAAGGCTAGGTTTATGGCTAGCATGAGGTTTAGGGTTTGTTTTAGGTTTAGGGATAGTATTAGGGCTAGGGCTAATGTCAGTTCTAGTGTTATAGTTAGGGCTAGATTTAGTGTTAGGTTTATGGCTTGGTCCAGTTTAAGGATTAGGCTTAGGATAAGATTCAGGTTTATATCCAGGGTTATTTTAGGGTCAGGTTAAGGGTTAGGGTTTGAGTTAGGTTAGGGTTTAGGTTTAGGGTAATGACAGGGTTAATTTTAGGGTTTAGGTTTGGTTTAGTGTAATGGATAGGCTTAGGGTTAGGCCTAGGGTTAGCTTAAGAGTTACGGTTATTTTTAGGGTAATGGATAGGTTCAGGTTTAGTTTTAGTGTTAGCGTTTGGTTTAGTGTAATTGATAGGGTTAGGTTTAGGCCTAGGGTTAGCTTAAAAGTTAGGTTTATTTTTAGGGTAATTGATAGGTTTAGAGCTAAGTTTAGTCCTATGTTTATGTATAAAATTAGGGCTAGTTTTGGGTTAGGTTTAAGTTTAAGTTTAGGGTTAAATCTAGGTTTACTATTTGGGTTAAAGCTAGGTTTTGGGTTAGGTTATGGCTAGGGCTAAGGCTGTGGCTAATGTATTAATTAGGGTTATAATTAGCGCTAGTTATAGGGTTAGGGTTAGGGCTATGTCTAGGGTTAGGCTGAGATTTATGGTGATGATCAGGTTTAGAGCCAGGGTTCGTGTTAGGGTAAGAGTCAGGGTGAGGGTTAGTTTTTAGGTTAGGGTTAGGACTATAATTAGGTATAGTTAGGGCTAGGTGTAGGGTTAGGGTTGGTTTAGGATAAGGTTTAGGGTTACTGCTATGTCTCGGTTTTGTTTTAGGGCTAGGGCTAGTTTTAAGATTAGCATTAGTGTTAGTGATAGTGTTAGGTTTAGGTTTAGGCTTAGGGTTAGGGTTAGATTTAGTGTTAGGATTAGATCTAGGGTTATGGCCAGGGCCAAGAATAGGGCTAGGATTAGACCAAGGGTTAGGACTAAGATTAGGGTTCTAGTAAGGAAAAGTTTTGGAAGTAGGGTTAGGCTTAGGTTGAGAGTTAGAGTTCGTCTTTGGGCTAGGGTTAGGATTAGGATAATGGATAGGGCTAAATTAGATGTAAGATTAGGGCTAGAGTTAGTTTTAGGGTTAGGCATAGGGTTTGGGTTAGAGATAAAATTAAGGCTATGTTTAGGGCTAGGACAAGGGCTAAGTTGTGTTAGGATTAGGGCTAGGAATATGGCTAAGGTTAATATCAGGTCTAGGGTTAAGGTTAGGAATAGTTTTAGGCTTAGGTTTATGGCTAGGTCTAGTGTGAGGGTTAGGTAGGGTAAGTGTCAGGTTTAGACCTAGGGAAATTATTAGGATCTTGGTTAGTATTAAGGATTTGGTTTAGTTTTGATGTTAGGGTTAGGGCTCGAATTAGCATTTGGGCTAGGTTTAGTGAAATTTGGATTAGGTTTAAGGTTCTGGGTATGTTAGGGTAATTGATAGGTTTGCAGAAAGTGATAAGGTTAGGGTTAAGCCTAAGGTTAACATTATGGTAAGGGTTATGTTTAGGGTAATGGATACAGTTAGATTTAAGGTTAGGGCTAGGGTTATTGTTAAAATTAGGTCTTGTGTTAGGGTTAAGGTGAGGGTTAGAACTAGGATTAGGTTTAGTTTTATGTTTATCATAAGGGTTTAGTTCTGAGCTATGGTTAATGCTAGGCTGAGAGTTAGGTTCAGAGATAGGTATAGGGATATGATTATGGTAAATTGTGGGTTAGGGTTGGGGTTAGGTTTAGACCTAGGTTTAGTGTTAGGGTCAGAATAATGATCAGGGTTAGGGTTAGTTTCTGGGATAGTGTTATAGCTAAAACAAAGGCTAGGGTAAGGACTATTAATAGGGTTAGGGTTTTGGCTAGTCTAAAGTCTAGATATAGGTCTAGGGTTACTCTTAGGTTTAGGGTTTCACTTAGGGTAAGAGATTGATTTAGATCTAGTGTTAGGGCTATGGTTAGGGTTAGAATTAGAGGTAAAGCTCGGTTTAGGGCTAGTTTTTGTGTTAGGATTAGGGCTAGGATTAGGGCAACAGCTAATATAAGAACTAGGGTTAAGATTAGGGTTAGTTTTAGGGTTAGGATTAGGGGTAGTTTGAGTGCAGGGTTAGGTTTAAGGTTAAGGTGATATTTATAGCTATGGTTCTTGTTAAAATAGGAGTCAGGTTCCGGGTTAGTTTTAGGGTTAACGTTAAGACTCGAATTAGGGCTATTGTTAATGTTAGTGTTCAGCTTGAGTTTAGGGCAGCATTTAGATCTAGGGCAAGTGTTAAGATATGAGTCAGTGTCAGGATTAGTATTAAGGTGAGGCTTAGGACTTCAATTAGGGCTAGGTTTAGATCTAAGTGTAGTGTTAGTGTTTGGTTTAAGTTAAGGTTTAGGGTTAGGGCTATTGCTTGGTTTTGGTTTACTGCTAGGATTGCCTTAGGACTAGTTTTAAAATTATCATTAGGGTTAGGGCTAGTGTTAGTGTTAGGCTTAGGCTTAGGTTTAAGGTTAGATTTAGAGATATGGATAGGGCTGAGACTAACTTTAGGGCAAATGTTAGGGCTAGTGTTAGGTTTATGGTAGCAGACAGTGATAGAACTAGGGCTAGGGTAAGAGTTAGAGTTAATCTTAGGGCTAGGGTTAGGATAGGGTTAGAAATAGAGCTAAATTAGGGCTAGGATTAGGGATAGGATTTGTGTTTAGCTTAAGCCTAGGGTTAGGTTAGGGTTGGGTTTAAATTTAGAATAAGGTATGACATTATAGCTAGGTTTAGAGGTAGGGAGAGGGTTGGAATTAGGGTTAGGTATAGGGCTATGTATAGGGTTATGTTTAAGGCTAGGTTTAGGACAAAAATGAGGGCTAGGTGTGTTTTTAGGGTTAGGTCTAGGATTAGAGCTAAGGCTAATTTCAGGTCCAGAATTATGACTAAAGATAGTTTTAGGGTTAGGTTTATGGCTAGGTTAAGTCTAGGTTAAGGGTTAGGTGTTGGGTTATGGTCAAGTTAAGAGCTAGTGGCATTATTAGGGTCAAGGCCTGGGTTAGGGTTTGAGATAGGTTAAAGTTTCAATTTTGGGCTTGAATTAGTTTTAGGATTAGGGTTAGGGTAATGATAGGGTTAGATTGAGGATTCAGGTTAGGTTTATGGTAATAGATGGGTTAGGATTCAGGATAGGGTTAGGTTTATGTGTAGCGTTATCATTATGGTTTGGGTTATTGTTATGTTAATGGATAGTGTTAGAGATCAGTTTAAGGCTAAAGTTATGGTTACAATTAGGGCTAGAGTTAGGGTTACATTAGGTTTAATGCTAGTGTTAGGGCACTGATTAGGGCTAGTTTTGGGGTTATGTTAAGGATAGGGTTAGGTTTACAGATAATGTAAGTACTAGGTTCAAAATTAGGGCTAGTATTAGGGTTTTACTGCTAGGTTTAGTGTTAGGTTTAGGTTTACTGATAGGATGATGTTTAGAGCTAGAAGTGTTAGGGTCAGTGTCAGGTTCAGGGTTAATTTTAGGGTTTGGCTTCCAACTCAAATAAGTATAGGTTTAGGTCTAGGTGTAAGCTTAGGGTTTGATTTAGGTTAATGTTTAGGGTTAGAGATATGGCTCAGTTTTGTTTTAGGGCTAGGGCTAGCATTAAGTCATTTTAGGATTAGTTTTATGGTTTGGGCTAGTGTTAGGTATAGGCTTAGGCTTCAGATTAAGGCTAGTTTTAGAGATATATTTTGCCTAAGGTTAGTGCCAGGGATAAGGATAGGGAAAGGGTTAGTACAAGGGTTAGGGCTAGGGTTAGGGTTATGGTAAGGGACAGGGTTAGAATGAGTGATAGGGCTAGTATGAGTGAGTCTTAGGCCTAGAGTTAGGGTTAGGTTTAGGGATAGGGCTAAATTACTGTTAGGGTTATGATAGGGCTAGGTTTAGGGCTAATTTTAAGATTAGGCTTAGGCATCAATTTAGGGTTAGATTTAGAGTTAGATTTTGATCTAGGATTAATGCTAAGGCTAAGGGTAAGGCAAGGGTTACCACTAGGGTTAGAGTTAGAGTTAGGGTTTAATTTAGGGTAAGGGATGTTGTTATAGCTAGGCTTAGGGTAAGGGCAGGGGTTAGTATTAGGTTTAGAACTAGGGTTGGGATTAGAGTTATGATTAAGGCTATGTTTAGGGCTATGTAGAGGACTAGGATTTGTTTTAGGGTTAGGGATAGTATTAGGGCTATGGCTAATGTCAGGTCTAGGGTTACAGTTAGGGATAGATTTAATGTTAGGTTTATGGCTTGGTCCAGTATATGGGTTATGTTTTTGGTTAGGGTCAGGTTTAGATCTAGGGTTATATTTAGAATGAGTGTCATGATTAGGGTTTGGTTTAATTTAGTGTTTAGATGCAGGGCTCAAATTAGTGTTAGAAATTGTGTTATGGTAATGACAGTTTTAGGTTTACAGTTTAGGTTTTTTTATTGTAATGCATAGGGTTAGGTTTAGGTTTAGGGTTATCAGAAGGGTTAGGGTTATCATTAGGGTAATGGATAGGGTTAGCCCTAAGGTTAGGTCTAGGGTTATGTATAGGATTAGGGCTAGTGTTTGGGTTAGGGTTAGGTTTAAGTTTAGGGTTAAAGTGAGATTTAGGACTAAGATTTAGGCTAGGTTTGGGGTTAGGTTAGTGCTAGGGTTAAGGCTACTGCTAATGTGTGAAGTAGGTTTATGATCACAGCTAGTTACAGGTTTACAGTTAGGTCTAGGTCTAGTGTTAAGGTTAGTTTTACGGCAATGATTAAGTTTAGAGCAAGGTTTAGTGTTAGGGTCAGAGTCAGGGTCAGGGTAAGTTTTCGGGTTAAGTTTAGACTATAATTAGTGATAGGATTAGGTCTAGGTGTAGGGTTAGGATTTGGTTTAGTTTAAGGGTTAAGGTTAGGGCTATGACTTGGTTTTGTTTTAGGGCTAGGGGTGGGGTTAGGGCTAGTTTTATTATTTGTCTTATGATTATGGCTAGTGTAAGTGTGAGATTTAGGCTTAGGTTAAGGATTAGGAATAAGAGTAGAGTTATGGTTAGGTTTAGTCTTAGGGTTAGGGTTAAATTTAGAGTTAGGTTTAGATCTAGGTTTTGTGATAGGGCTAGGTATAGGGCTAGGGTAGGTGTACATTTAAGGCTAGGTATATGGTGATGGTAAGGGATAGGGTTAGAACTAATTATAGGGCTAGTGTGAGAGTTAGAGTTAGTATTAGGGCTAGGGTTAAAGTTAAGGATAGGGATAAATCAGGGCTTGGATTACGGCTAGGGTTAGTGTTAGGGTTAGGCCTAGGTTTAGGGCTAGGATTAGTGTTGGTTTAGGGTTAGTTTAGATTTAGGGTAAGGGATGGGAATATAGCTAGTTTGGGGACTAGGGTGAGAATTAGGATTAATGTTAGGGTTAACATTAGGGTTAGGGTTAGGGTTACGATTAAGGTGAAGATCATGGCTAGGATGTGGGCTAATTTTTGTATTAGGGTTAGGGCTAGATTAGAGCTAGTGCTAATGTCAGGTCTACAATACAGTTAGGGATAGTTTTAGGATTAGGTTTATGGCTGGGTCTACTATAAAGTTTAGGTTTCTTGTTAGGGTCAGGTTTAGAGCTACAGATGTTATTAGAGTCAGGGTCAAGTTTAGGGTTGGGGTTAGGTTAAGGTTTAAGTTTAGGGCTCAAATTAGTCTTTTATTTAAGAATCAGTTAATGACACAATTAGGTTTAGGGTTCAGGTTAGGTTTAGGTTAATAGATCAGATTAATGCTAGTGCTAAGATTAAGGCCCACCTAGGGTTAGCATAAGAATTATAGTTATCTTAGGGTAACGAATAGGGTTAGAGCTTGTTTTAGGGCTAGGGATATGGTTAGGATTAGGTCTAAGTTTAGGCTTAGGGTTATAGTTAAGGCTAGGGTTATTGGTAGGGATAGCTTTATGTTTAAAGTTAAGGTAGGGCTTGGATTATGGCTAGGTTTTGTGACAGGTTAGGGCTATGGCTAATGTAAGAACTAGTGTAATGATTAAGACTAGTTTTATGGTTAATGTTAGGGCTAGGTGTAGTTTAGGGTTAGTTTTATGGTTAGGGTGAAATTTAGAGCTAGGATTAGTGTTAGTGTCAGGGACAGTGTTCGGGTAGGGTAATGGTTAGGGTTAAAGCCAGAATTAGGACTAGGGTTAGGTCTAGAGGTAGGGTTAGAGTTTGGGTTAGCTTAAGGTTTATTTTTAAGGCTATGTCTAGTTTGTCTTTAGGTCTAGAGCTATAGTTATGGCTAGATTTAAGATTAGGTTTAGGTCTAGTGCTAGTGTTACAGTTAGGTTTAGGTATAAGGTTACCAGTAGGGCTAGTGTTAGGGTTCGGTTTAGGGTGGTTTATATTTAGAGCTAAGATTAGTGTTAGGGTCAGAATAATGGTCAGGGATAAGGTTAGGGTGTGTGTTATAGTTAGATCTAGAATGAAGGCTAGAGTTAGGACTAGTTATAGAGTTAGGTTTTGGTTAGGATAAGGATTAGTGCTAAGAATACAGTTAGCATTAGGGTGAGGGTTTGGCTTAGGGTAAGCAATAGGGTTAGAGCTAAGGTTAGGAGTAGGGTTAGAGTTAGGTTTAGGGCTAAAGCTCATATAAGGGCTTGGATTAGGGCTAGTTTTGTATCAGAGTTAGTGCTAATGTTATGTTATGGGTATTTTAAGAAATAGGGTTACGATTTGGGTTAGTTTTAGGATTAAGTTTAGGAGTAGGCCTATTGTTAATTTTAGGTTTAAGGTTTGGGTGGTGTTTAGAGCTAGGTTTAGTATTTGGATATGAGTCAAGGTCATGGTTAGGTTTAGGGTTAGGGTTAGGTTTCAAATTAGGGCTAGGGTTAGGGCAGGCATATTTTAGAGTTTGTTCTAGGGTAATGGTTAGTGTTAGGGGTATGGCTCTGTTTTGTTTTAGGGCTACAGCTAGAGTTACAGCTAGTTTTAGGAATAAAATTAAGGTTAGAAGTAATTTAAGGGTTAGGCTGAGGCCTCAGTTTAGGGTTAGTTTTAGAGACAGCTTAGTGCTAGTGCTAAAGATTATGACTAGGGTTAGGGCTTGGGTTAGGGTTACAGTAAGGGATAGGGTTAGTTTTAGAGAGAGGTTTCAATCTAGAATTAGTGGTAGGCCAAGGGTTATGACTAGGTTTAGGGCTTTGTTTACGGTTACAGTAAGGTATAGGGTTAGAAGTAGGGATAGGTCTTGTGTGAGAATTATAGTTAGTCTTAATTCTAGGGTAAGGATTGGGGTTAGGAATAGGGCTATTATAAGGGCTAGGATTACAACAAGGTTTAATATTAGGATTAGTGCTAGAGTTAAGGTTATAATTAGGGCTAGGGATAGTGTTAGTGTAAAGGTTAGGGTTTAAGGTACGGTTAGGGCTAGAAGGAGTGTTAGGTTTAGTGTTAGGTATAGGTTTGGGTCATGGTTATTGTTAGGGTTAGGGTTGGGGATAGGGCTAAGGTTTTCATTAGGGTTAGGGTTAGTTTTAGAGTAATGTATTGGATTAGAATTAAGATTAGTTTTAGGGTTAAGTTCAGGTTATGTTTAAATTGTTCAGGGATAGGTTTAGTTTAGATTTATGGTAAGGTTTAGGGTTAAGTTTATGGCAAGGGTTAGGTTTAGGGTTAAGTCAATGATTAGGTTTATGATTAGGGTTAGGAATACGGTTAGGTTTAGGGCTAGGGTTATTATTAGGGTTAGGGTTAGGGTTCGGGTAATGTTAGGTTTAGAGCTAGGGTTACTACTAGGGTTAAGTTTAGGATTAGTGCTAGGGTTAGGTTTATGTTTATGAATAGGTCTAGGGTTATGTTTAGGCTAAGGGTTAGGCTGTGAGCTAGGGTATGTCTAAGGCGAGGGTTACGGTTAGGGCTACATTTATGATTATGGTTATGCTTAGGGTAAGATTAGGCCTCAGAATAGGGCTAGGTTTTGTGTTAGGTTTAGGCCCAGGGTTAAGGCTATGTGTAATTTCAGATCTAGGGTTCTGATTAGAGCTAGTTTTAAGGTTAGGTTTATGGCTATGTCAAGTGTTAGGTTTAGGTTTTGGTTAGGATCAGGTTTAGAGCTAGGTTTAATGTTAATGTTAGGGTCAGTGTACAGGTTAGAGTTAGATTTAGTGTGAAAGCCAGAATTAGGACTATGTTTAGGTCTAGGGATTGGGTTAGTGTTCGCTTTAAGTTAAGGATTATGTTAGGGAAAGTGCTCAGGTTTTTTTAGGTCTAGGTCTAGTGTTATGACTATATTTAGGATTAGGCTATTCTGGGTCTTTTATTTTTCCATATGAATTTCATGATTGCTTTCTCTATTTCTACAAGAAACAATGCTAAGCAGGAAGTGTGAATCAGGCGGTATAGCGATACCAGTCTTCAAACTATACTACAGAGCAATAGTAACAAAAACAGCATGGTACTGGTACCAAAACAGGCGGGTGGACCAATGGTACAGAATAGAGGACACAGAAACCAATCCACAAAACTACAACTATCTTATATTTGATAAAGGAGCTAAAAGCATGCAATGGAGGAAGGATAGCATCTTCAACAAATGGTGCTGGGAAAACTGGAAATCCATATGCAACAAAATGAAACTGAATCCCTTTCTCTCACCATTCACGAAAGTTAATTCAAAATGGATCAAGGAACTTGATATCAAATCAGAGACACGCCGTCTGATAGAAGAAAATGTTGGCTATGATCTACATACTGTGGGGTCGGGCTCCAAATTCCTCAATAAGACTCCCATAGTGCAAAAGTTAATAACTAGAATAAACAAATGGGACTTACTCAAACTGAAAAGTTTTTTTTTCTCAGCTAAAGAAACAATAAGAGAGGTAAATAGAGAGCCTACATCCTGGGAACAAATCTTTACTCCTCACACTTCAGATAGAGCCCTAATATCCAGAGAATACAAAGAACTCCAAAAATTAGACAATAAGATAATAAATAACCCAATCAACAAATGGGCCAAGGACCTGAACAGACACTTCTCAGAGGAGGACATACAATCAATCAACAAGTACATGAAAAAATGCTCACCATCTCTAGCAGTCAGAGAAATGCAAATCAAAACCACCCTAAGATACCATCTCACTCCAGTAAGATTAGCAGCCATTATGAAGTCAAACAACAACAAGTGCTGGCGAGGATGTGGGGAAAAGGGTACACTTGTACATTGCTGGTGGGACTGCAAATTGGTGCAGCCAATGTGGAAAGCAGTATGGAGATTTCTTGGAAAGCTGGGAATGGAGCCACCATTTGACCCAGCTATTCCCCTTCTTGGTCTATTCCCTAAAGACCTAAAAAGAGCATGCTACAGGGACACTGCTACATCGATGTTCATAGCAGCACAATTCACAATAGCAAGACTGTGGAACCAACCCTGATGCCCTTCAATAGATGAATGGATTAAAAAAATGTGGCATTTATACACAATGGAGTATTACTCTGCATTAAAAAATGACAAAATCATAGAATTTGCAGGGAAATGGATGGCACTAGAGCAGATTATGCTAAGTGAAGCTAGCCAATCCCTAAAAAACAAATGCCAAATGTCTTCTTTGATATAAGGAGAGTAACTAAGAACAGAGTAGGGACGAAGAGCACGAGAAGAAGATTAACATTAAACAGAGAAGAGAGGTGGGAGGGAAAGGGAGAGAAAAGGGAAATTGCATGGAAATGGAAGGAGACCCTCAGGGTTATACAAAAGAACATACAAGAGGAAATGAGGGGAAAGGGAAAAATAATACAAGGGGGAGAAATGAAGGTCAGTAGAGGGGGTAGAGAGAGAAGAGGGGAGGGGAGGGGAGGGGAGGGGGTATAGTAGAGGATAGGTAAGGTAGCAGAACACGACAGTCACTAGTATGGCAATATGTAAATCAATGGATGTGTAATTGATGTGATTCTGCAATCTGTATATGGGCTAAAAATGGGAGTTCATAACCCACTTGAAGCAAAGTGTGAAAGATGATATATCAAGAACTTTGTAATGTTTTGAACAATCAACAATAAAAAAAAAAATAAAAGTTAATAAAAGATCAAAAAAAAGTAAAGGGGACATTAAAAAAAAGGATTAGGCTTTGATCTAGGGCTAGTGTTAGGCATAGGTTTAGGTATAAGTTTACTGGTAGGGCTAGTTTTAGGGTCTGGTTAAGGGTTACTGTCAGATTTAGACTGAGATTTTGTATTTGGGTAATGATTTGAGTTAGGGTTAGAGCTATAATGAGGGCTAGGGTTAGGACTAGTAATAGGGTTAGGTTTTGGATTAGGCTATGGATAAGGATTAGGACTAAGGTTAGCACTATGAATAGGGTTTGGTTAGGATAAGTGATAGAGTTAGAGCTAGGGTTAGGGCTAGGTTTAGGGTTAGGATTAGGGCAATGGCTAATATAAGAACTAAGGTTATAATTAGAGTTAGTATTAGGTATAGATCTAGTGTTAGCACTATTTTTAGGGTTAGTGTGATATTTAGAATTAAGGTTAGTGTTAGAATACAAGTCAGGGTCAGAGTTAATTTTAGGACTAGGACATGAATTAGAGCTAGAAGGTTATGACTAGGTTTAGGGTTAGGGTTTGGTTTAGGTTAACATTTATGGTTAGGACAATGACTCGTTTTTTTTCTTTAAGGGATAAGTCTAGGGTTCTGGCTAGTTTTAGGATTAGCAATCGTGTTAGGTGTAGTGGTAGGTTGAGGTTTAGGCTTAGGGTGATGGTCAAATATAGAGTTATGATTATATCAAGGGTAGGGTCTAGGGCTAGGTTTAGGGCTAAGTTTAGGGCTTGTGTTAGGTTTATTGTAGTGGATAGGGTTAGAACTAGAAATAGGGCTAGGGAGAGAGCTAGAGTTAGTCTTTGGCCAAGGATGGGGGTAGAGTTAGGGTTAGGGATAAATTAGGGCTAGGATTAGTTCTAGGGTAAGTGTTAGGTTTAGGCCTATGTTTACTGCTAGAGATATGGTTAGGGTTAGGATTAGGTTATTGAAAGTGTTAGGGGAAAGGATGGGGTTATACCTAACTTGAGGTCTAGGGCAAGGGTTAAAATTAGAGATAGGCCAGGAGTTTGGTTTGGGTTAGGATTATGGCTAAGTAAAGGCCTAAGTTGAGCACTAGTTTTTGTGTTAGGGTTAGGGCTAGGATTAGGGCTGGGGTTTATATCAGGTCTGGGTTCATGGTTATGGTTAGTTCTAGGGTTAGGTTATGGCTAGGTCTAGTGTAAGGGTTAGGTTTATTTCAAGGTTCCGGTTTAAAACTAGCTGTATTATTTGTGCCAGTGGTCAAGAAGGGTTTGGTTTAGGTCAAGATTTAGGGTTAAAGCTTGAATTAGCATTAGGGATAAGGTTAGGGATCAGGTTACAGTAATTGATATGGTTAGGTTTAAGTTTTAGGTTAGGTTTAGAGTACTAAATAGAGTTAATTTTAGCTATAGTGTTAGTGTTAGGCCTAGGGTTAGCATTTGGGTTAGGCTTATCTTTAGGGTAATTGGTTGGGTTCAAGCTAATGTTAGGGCTACGGTTAAGGTTAGAATTAAGACTAGAGTAAGGGGTAGGCCTAGAGTTCGTGTCAGGGTTTTGTTTCGTGTAAGTGTTAGCATTTGAGCTAGGATTAGGGCTAGTATGAGTGTTAGGGTTAGAGTCAGGGCTAAAGTTAGGATTAGGGTTAGGGTTATGTTTAGATTAAGGTTAGAGGTTAGCTAGAATTCAGCTTAGGGTGAGGGTTAGGGTTAGGGTTAGGTCTAGGCTTATTGTTAGGGTTACAATAAGGGCTAGGTGTAGGGCTAGGATAAGGGCTGTTTTGTGTGAAGTTTATGGCTAGCATTAGGGCTATGGGTAATGTAAAAGCTAGGGATATGGTTATGGTTTGTTTTATGGATAGGGTTATGGATAAGTCTAGTGTTCTAATTAGGTTTTGGGTTAGGATAAGATTTAGAGCTACGGTTTGTTTTAGGGTAATGGTCATTTTTCAGGGTAGGGTTAGGTTTAGGGTGAGGGCCATATTTCAGATTAGCGTTGGGTCTAGGCATAGAATTAGTCTTTATGTTAGGTTAACAGCTATTTTTTGGGATAGTGCTAGGATTTTGTTTAGGGCTAATAGTATATTTATGACTCTATTTAGGATTAGATTTGGTCTAGTGTTAGTGTTACTGTTAGGTTTAGGTATACGTTTACTCATAGTGGTAGGGTTAGGATTCAATTTATGGTTAGTGTTAGGTTTAGACCTGGGATTAATGTTAGATTCAGAATAAGGGTCAGGGTTAAAGTTAAGATTAGAGCTAGAATGAGGGCTAGGGTTAGGACTAGTAATAGAGATAGGGTTTGAGTTAGGCTAAGGATTATGGTTAGTACTAGGGTAGCATTAGGGTGAGGCTTTGGGTTATGGTAAGTGATAGGGTTAGAGTTAGAGTTAGGGTTAGGGTTAGGGTTAGGGTTAGGTTTAGCGTTAAACCTAGGTTTAGGGCTTGGAATAGGGCTAGGATTTGTATTAGCATTAGGACTACAGCTAATGAAAGAACTAGGATTCTGATTAGGACTAAATCTAGGGTTAGTGTTAGGTCAATGTTTAGATCTAGGGTTACTGTTAGGATCCGAGTAGGGTAAGAGTTACTTCTAGGGTTAGTGTTAGGACTCAAATTAGGGCTACATTTAGGCCTAGGTGTAGGGTTAGGGTTTGGCTTAGGTTAGAGGTTAAGGATAGATTTTTGCTCTATTTTGTTTTAGGGCTAGGGTATTGTTAGAGATAGTTTTCCAATTAGCATTAGGGTTAGGACTAGTGTTAGAGTGAGCTTTAGGCTAAAGGTTAGGGTTATATCGAGGTTTAGGGCTAGGGTGAAGTTTAGGGCTAGTGTTGGGGCTAGGGATAGTAATAGGGTTTGGGTTATGGTAACAGATAGGTTTAGAATTAGGGATAGGGATAGAGTGAGAGTTAGAGTTAGTCTTAGGGCTAGGGATAGTGTTAGGTTTAGGGTTAGGGCTAAATTAGGGCTAGATTAAAACTATGGTTAGTGGTAGGTTTAGGCCTAGGTTTAGGGCTAGGTTTAGGGTTAAAATTAGGGTTAGGTTAAGGTATGATGTTACAGCTACATTTAATGCTTGGGCAAAGCATAAAATTAAGGTTAGGGCTGGGTTAATGTTAGGGTTAGGATTAAGGCTAGGCTTAGGGCTAGGATTAGGGCTAGGATTTGTGTTAGGTTAGGGCTAGGATTAGAGATAGGGCGAATGACAGATCTAGGGATATGGCTAGGGATAGTTTTAGGGTAAGGATTATGGCCAGATCTATTGTAAGTGTTAGGTTTAATGTTAGGTTGAGGTTTACAGCTAGGGGTATTATTAGGGTCAGAGTCAGGTTTAGGGTATGTGTTAGGTTAAGGATTAGGCTTAGGGCTCAAATTAGCTTTAGGGTTAGTGTTAGGGTTAAGGTAATGGATATGGTTAAGTTTAGGGTTAAGGTTAAATTTAGAGTAATATACAGGTTTAGAGTTAGGGATAGGTTTAGGTTTAGGCCTAGGGATAGGATTCGTTTAGGGTTATGGTTAGGGTAATAGGTTGGATTAGAGCTACTGTTAGGACTAGGGTTATGGTGAGGTTACAGCAATGGTTAGGGTTAGGCCTAGGGTTAGAATTTGGATAGGGTTATGACTAGGGTAATGGATAAGATTAGAGCTAGGGATAGGGCTAGGATTTTGTTTAGAATTAGGGCTATGGTATTTGTTAGATTTTGGATTAGGACACGGTTTAGGTTTATGGTTAGGTTTAGGTTAAGTTTTAGGGCTAGGGTAAGGGTTAGGGCTAGGGTTAAAGCTAGGTTTAGGGCTCTAATAGGTCTAGGTTTTGAGTTAGGTTAGGGCTATTTAGCACTAGGGCTAATGTTAGAACTAGTGTTATGATTAGGGCTACTGTTAAGTTTACCATTATGTCTAAATCTAGTGTGTAGTTTAGGTTTAGGTTGATGATTAGAAATAGGGTTAGTGTTACTGTCAGAGTCAGCATCAGTGTTACTTATGAAAGTTAGAGATAGACTTGAATTAGGGCTAGGGTTAAGGCTAGGTGTAGGGTTAGTGTTTGTGTAAGGGTTAGGGTAATAATTAGGGATAAGTCTAATATCTAGTCTAGAATTATGATTTTGTTAGGGTTAGGGTTAGGGCTTTGTCTCAGTTTTGTTTCACAGCTAGGGTTACTTTAAGGATTAGTGATAGTGTTAGCACTAGTGGTATGGTGAGTTTTAGGCTTAGATTTATTCTTATGGTTAGGTCTAGGTTTAGGGCTATGGCTATGTTTAGGGCTAAGGTTCGGGCTCATGGTAGGGTTATTAACGGATAGAGTTAGAAGTAGAAATAGGCCTAGGGCGAAAGTTAGAGTTAGTGTTAGGGATAGGGTTAGGGTTAGGTTTAGGGTTAGGGCTAAATTAGGACTAGACTTAGGGCTAGGTTTAGGTTTAGGGTTAGGCGAATGAATCAGGTTACAGCTAGGTTTAGGGTTAGGGCGAGTGTTAAAATTAGGGTTAGGGCTAGGGTTAGGATTAAGGCTATGTTTAGTGCTGAGGGTTTGTGTTAGGGCTAGGGCTAGGATTAGGTATAGGCTAATGTCCGGTCTAGATAGGGTAATTGATAGGATTGGGTTTAGGGTTCAGGTTAGATTTAGAGTAATGTATAGGTTTTGTGTTAGCGATAGGGTTAGCGTTATGCCTATGGTTAACATATAAGTCAGGCTCATTTTTAGGGTAATGGATAGTGTTAGAGCTAAGGTTAGTGCTAGGCATAAGGTTATGATTAGGGCTAGGGTTAGGGTGAGGCATAGTGTTAGTGTCAGGGATACTTTTAGTTTAAGTATTAGCATTTAAGTTAGGGTTAGGTCTTGGCGAGAATTAGTGTTAGAGTCAGGTGTAGGGTTAGGGTTAGGGTTATGTTTAGGGTAAGTGTTAGAGTTTCAGTTAGGTTTAGGGCTCAACTGAGAGTAGGATTAGGCTTATGTCTAAGGTTATGGTTAGGGTTATGATTGGGCTAGGTTTAGGGCTAGGATAATGGTTAGGTTTTGTGTGAGGTTTAGGGCTAACATTAGGGCTATGGGAAATATAAAAGTTAGGAATATATTTATGGCTAGTTTTAGGGTCAGGGTTATGGATACGTCTAATATTAGGGTTTAGTTTTGGGTTAGGATAAGGTTTACAACTAGAGTTTGTTTAGGGTTAAGAGTCATTGTTCAGGATAGGGTTATATTTAGTGTGAGTGCCAGAATTACAACTAGTGTTGCTTCTAGGGATAGAGTTGATCTTTAAGTTAGGTTAACGGTTATTTTTAGGTCTTTTGATAGGTTTTTGTTTAGGACTAGGGCTAATTTTATGACTATATTTAGGATTAGGTTTCATCTAGTGCTAGTGTTACTGTTAGGTTTAAGTATAGGTTTACCGGTATGGAAAGTGTTAAGGTTCGGTTTAGTGTTAGAGTCAGTTTTAGACTCAGGGTTAGTGTTAGGGTCAGAATAAGGGTCAGGGTTAGGATTAGGTTTAGAGCTAGAATGAAGGATAGGAGAGGACTAGTAATAGAGTTAGGGTTTGAGGTAGGCTAAGGATTAAGTTTAGGACCAGTGTAGCATTATCGTGAGGGTTTGGCTTAGGGAAAGAGATAGGGTTTAATTTAGGTTTAGGGTTAGGGTTAGGTTTAAGGCTAGAGTTAGGGTTAGAGTTAGAGTTAAAAATAGAGTTAGATCTTGGATTTGGGATAGTATTTGTTTTATCATTATGGCTATGATAAGAACTAATGATAAATGCTAATGAAAGAACCAGGTTTCTGATTAGGGTTATTTTTAGGATTAGCGTTAGGGCAATGTTTAGAGCTAGGGTTAGTGTTAGGGGCTGAGTCGGTGTCAGGGTTATTTCTAGGGTTAGGGTTATGGTTAGGACTCAAATTAGGGCTAGGTTTAGGGCTAGGTGTAGCTTTAGGGTTTGGCTTAGGGGGGTTAAAGGTTATTGTTATTGCTCAGTTTTGTTTTAGGGTTAGGGTAGATTTAGGGCTAGTATTCCAATTAACATTAGTGTTAGAGCTATTGTAAGGATGAGGTTTATACTTAATTTTAGTTTTAGATCCAGGTTTAAGCCTTGGGCAAAGGTTAGGGCTAAATTTGGGGCTAGGGATAGGGCTAGCGTTTTGATTATGGTAAGAAATAGATGTAGAACTAGGGATAAGGCTAGGGCGAGAATTAGAGTTAGTCTTATGGATAGGGATAAGGTTAGGTTTACTGTTAGGGCTAATTTAGGGCTAGGAATAGTGTTAGGGTTAGTGTTAGATTTAGGCCTAGGTTTAGGGCTAGGGTTAGGGTTAGCATTAGGGTTAGGGTAAGGTACAATTTTTACAGCTATGTTTACTGCTAGAAAAAGAGATAAAATTAGGGTTAGGGCTAGGGTTAAAATTAGGGTTAGTATTAAGTATAGGCTTAGAACTAGGATTGATTAGGTCTATGGATAGGGCTAATATCAGGTCTAGGGTTAAGGTTAGGCTAGGGTTAAGGATAGAGCTATGGCTCAGTTTTGTTTTAGATCTAGGCCTAGGTTTAGGGCTCATTTTATGATTAGTTCTAGTGTTAGGGCTAGTGGTAGGGTGAAGTTTAGGCTTAGATTTATTGTTATGGTTAGATATATGTTTAGGGCTATGGCTAGGGTTAAGACTAAGGTTAGGGTTATTGTTAGGGTTATGGTAATGGATAGGGTCTGAACTAGAAATAGGGCTATGGCAAGTGTTCGAGTTAGTCTTTGGGCTATGGTTACAGGTAGGTTTAGGTTTAGAAATAAACTAGGGCTAGGATTAGCACTAGAGTTAGTGTTAGGATTAGACCTTGTGTTAAGGTTAGTGTTAGTGTTAGGGTTAGGATTAGGTTTATGGGAAGGGATAGGGTTATAGCTAGCTTTAGGTCTATGGTGGGGGTTCCAATTAGGGTTAGGATTAAGGTTCGTGTTTGGGTTAGGATTCAGGATAGGTTTAGGGTTAAGCTGAGGGTTTGTGTAAGGGTTAGGGCTAGGATTAGGGCTAGGGCTAATGTTTGATCTAGGTTTATGTTTAGTATTAGTTTTAGTGTTAGGTTATATCTATGTTTAGTATAAGGGTTAGGTTTAGGGTAAGGGTCAGGATTAGAGCTATGTGTATTATTAGTGTCAGGGTCCGGGAAGTGTTTGGTTTAGATTATGTTTTAGGGTTAAGGATTAAATTAGCTTTAGGGTTAGTGTTCTGGATAGGGTAATGGATAGGATTAGGTTTATGGTTCCGGTTAGGTTTAGAGTAATGGATAGGGTTAGTTTTAGCAATAGAGTTATTGTTAGGCCTAGGAATAGCATTTGGGTTAGGCTTATCTTTATGTTTATGGATAGGGTTAGAGGTAAGATTAGGGCTAGGGTTACAGTTAGGATTAGTTTTAGGGTAAGTGTAGGCTTTTGAGCTAGGGTTAGGGATAGGGCGAAGATTAGGGTTTGAGTCAGTGTTAGGGTTAGGTTTAGGTTTAGGGTTATGTTTAGACTAAGGATTAGAGTTTGAGCCAGGGTTGGGGCTAGGGAGAGGGAGAGGGTTAGCCTAAGGTTAATGTTAAGATTAGGGTAAGTGTAGGCATTTGAGCTAGGGCTAGGGCTAGGTCAAGGTTTAGGTTTTGAGTCAAGGCTATTGTCAGGTTTAGGGTTAGGGTTATTTTTAGGCTAAAGATTAGAGTTTGAGCTAGGGTTAGGGCTAGGGCGAGGGTTAGCATTAGCGTTAGGTCTAAGGTTATGGTTAGGGTTATGATTAAGGCTATGTTTAGGGCTTGGATAAGGGCTAGGTTTTGTGTGATGTTTAGGGCTAACATTAGGGCTATGGGTAATGTAAGAGCTAGGGATATGTTTATGGCTAGTGTTAGGGTCAGGGTTATGGATAAGTATAGTGTTAGGGTTATGGTTTGGTTTATGATAAGGTTTACAGCTAGGGTTACTATTAGGTTAAGGGTCATTGTTGGGTTAGGGTTAGTATTATGTTTAGGGCCACAATTATGACTAGCATTTGGTCTATTGATAGGTTTAATCTCTACGTTAGGTTAAGGGTTATTGTTAAGGCTAGTGCTAGGTTTTTGTTTAGGGCTAAGGCTAGATTTATGAGTATATTTATTATTAGGTTTGGTCTAGTGCTAGTGTTCCTGTTAGGTTTAGGTATAGGTTTACTGGTAGAGGTAGTGTTATTGTTCAGTTTAACCTTATGCTCAGGTTTAGATCTAGGGTTAGTGTGATGGTCAGAATAAGGATCAGGGTTAGGATTAGGGTAAAAGCTAAAATAAAGCCTAGGTTTAAGACTAGTAATAGAGTTAAGGTTTGGGGTAGGCTAAGGATTAAGGTTAGGACTATAGTAGCATTTGGGAGAGGGTTTGGCATAGGGTAAGGCATAGGTTTAGAGGTACGGTTAGGGTTAGGGTTAGAGTCAGGGCTCGGATTAAGGCTAAAATTTGTGTGAGCATTAGGGCTACGGCTAATGAAAGAACTAGTTTTCTGATTCGGGCTAGTTCTAGTGTTAGCATTATGGCAACATTTAGAGCTAGGGGTACTTTTAGGGTCCGACTAAGGGTCAGGGTTATTTCTATGGTTATGGTTAGGACTCAAATTAGGGCTAAATTTAGGGATAGGTGTAAGGTTAGTGTTTGATTTAGGTTAAAGGTTAGGGTTAGGATTATGGCTCAGTTTTGTTTTAGGGCTAGGTTAGGGTTAGAGCTAGTTTTCCAATTAGCATTAGGTGGGTGGCTACTATTAGGGTGAGGTTTGGACTTAAGTTTAGGGATTACAACTTGGTTTAGGGCTAGGGTGATGGTTACAGTTAGGGTTGGGGCTAAGGATAGAGCTAGGTTTGGGTTATGGTAAGAAATCGGTTTTGAACTTTGGATAGGGCTAGGACAAAGTTAGAGTTAGTCTTAGGGCTAGGGATAGGATTAGGTTTAGTATTAGGTTTACATTAGGGCTAGTATTAGACCTAGGTTTAGTGTTAGGTTTTGGCCTAGAATTAGGTCTAGGGTTAGGGTTAGCATTAGCATTAGCGTAAGGTATAATGTTACAGCTAGGGCGTGGGATAAAATTAGTTTTAGGGCTCCAGCTAAGGTTAGGATAAGGATTAAGGGTAAGCTTAGGGCTAGGATTAGGGGTAGAGCTTGTGTTAGGGTTGGGGCTAGGATTAGGTCTAGGGCTAATGTCAGTTATAGATTATGGTTAGGGATAGTTTTAGGTTTAGGTTTATGGCCAGGTCTATTGTAAGAGTTATGTTGAGCGTTAGGGTCAGATTTACAGCTAGGGGTATTCTTACGGTCAGAGTAAGGGTTAGGGTATGGGTTAGGTTAAGGTTTTGTGTTAGGGCTAAAATTAGCATTAGGGTTAGGGTAATGGATATGGTTTGGTTTCAGGTTCAGGTTAGGTTTAGTATAACGGAAAGGGTTAGGGTAAGGAATAGGGTTAGAGTTAGGCCTAGGGCTAGAATTTTAAAGATATGGTTGTGATAATGTATAGGATTAGAGCTACATTTAGGACTAGGATTATGGTTAGGTTAGGGCTATGGTTAGTGTTAGGCCTAGGGTTAAAATATGCTTAGGATATGGTTAGGGTAATGGATAAAATTATATCTAGGTGTAGGGCTAATGTTATGGTTAGAAATAGGGCTATGGTTCGGTTTAGGTTTTGGGTTAGGACAAGGTTTAGGTTTAGGTTAAGGTTAAGTGTTAGGCTAGGGATAGGGTTAGGGCTACAATTAAATCTAGAGTTAGAGCTTGAATTAGGGCTAGGTGTTGGGTTAGGTTAGGGCTATTGTAGGACTACAGCTAATGTAAGAACTAGGGTTACAATTAGGGCTAGTATTAGGGTTAGCAGTAGGACTAGGTCTAGTGTTTATATTAGGTTTAGATTTAGGGGGATGATAGGAGATAGGGTTAGTGTTAGGGTCAGGGTCAAGATCAGTGTTACTTTTAGGATTAGGAATAGGACTGAATTCAGGGCGAGGGTTAAGGCAAGGTGTATGGTTAGGATTTGTGTTAGTGTTAGGGTAAGAATTAGGGATAGGGCTAAAGTCAGGTCTAGGGATACGTTTAGGTTATAGTTAGGGTTGGGCCTATGGCTCAGTTTTGTTTTAGATCTAGAGCTAGTTTTGGGAATAGCAATAATGTTAGCGCTAGTAGTAAGGTGAGGTTAAATCTTATATTAATTGTTATTGTTAGATCTAGGTTTAGGGCAAGGGCTATGGTTAGGGCTAAAATTAGGGCTTGTCTTACGGTTATGATAAGAGATAGGGTTAGAACTAGAAATAGGGCTAGGGTGAGGGTTCGAGTTAGTATTAGGGCTAGGGTTAGTGGTAGGTTTAAGGTTAGGGCTAAATTAGGGCTAGGATTAACACTAGGGTTAATATGAGGGTTAGGGCTAGTTTAGGGTTAATGTCAGTGTTTGTGATAGGTTTATGTTTAGGGAAAGGGATGGGGTTATAGCTAGGTTTAGGGATAGGTTGAGAGTTAGAATTAGGGTTAGGGTTTAGCGTTAGTGTTATGGTAAAGTATGATATTACAGCTATGTTTAGTCCTAGGACAAGGGATAAAATTAGTGATCAGGCTGGGGTTAAGATCAGGGTAAGAATTAAGGCTGTGACTAGAACTAGGATTAGGTCTAGGGATAGGGCTAATGTCAGATCTAGTGTTAAGGTTAGGTAGGGATAGGGATAGGGCTATGGTCAGTTTTGTTTTATAACTAGGCCTAGGGATAGGGCTAGTTTTATGATTAGCAATACTGTTAGGGCTAATGGTAGGGTGAAGTTTAGGCTTAGATTTATTGATATGGTTAGATCTAGGTTTAGGGCTATGGCTAGGGTTAGGGCTAAGTTTAGGGCTATTTTAAGGGTTATGGTAACAGATAGGGTTAGAACTAGAAATAGGGCTAGGTTCAGAGTTTGAGTTAGTCTTTGGCCTAAGGTTAGGGGTAAGTTTATGGTTAGGTCTAAATTCGGGATAGGATTAGTGCTAGGCTTAGTGTTAGCGTTAGGCCTAGTGTTGAGGTTAGTGTTATTGTTAGGGTTAGGATTAGGTTTAGGGGAAGGGATAGGGTTATAGCTAGCTTTATGAGTAGGGCAAGGGTTATAAATAGGGTTAGGACTAAGGTAAGGTTTTGGGTACAGATTAAGACTAGGTTTAGGGCTAGGCTGAGAGTTTGTGTTAGGGTTACTGCTAGGATTAGGGATAGGGCTAATGTCAAGTCTAGCTTTAAGGTTAGTATTAGTTTTAGTATTAGGTTATGGCTATGTCTATTGTAAGATTTAGATGTAGGGTAATGGTCAATGTTAGAGCAAGGTGTATTATAAGGGTCAGGATCAAGGTAGAGTTTGGTTTAGGTTAATATTTAGGGTTAATGCTTGAATTAGCATTGGAGTCTGGTTAGGTTTGGGTAATGTATAGAATTAGGTTTATGGTTCCTGTTAGGTTTAGAGTAATGGATAGGGTTAGTGTTAACGATAGGGTTATCCTTAGGCCTAGGGTTAGCATTTGAGTTATGCATTTCTTTAGGGTAATGGATAGGGTTAGAGCTAAGGTTAGTGCTAGGGTTAAGGTTAGAATTAGTATTAGGGTTAGGGTTAGGCCTAGGGTTAATTTTAGGGTTAGGGTGAGGGTAAGTGTAGGCATTTGAGGTAGGGCTAGGGTTAGGGTGAGGATTAGGTTTTAAGTCAAGGCAAGTTTTAGATTTAGGGTTAGGGTTATCTTTAGGCTTAGGATTAGAGTTTGAGCTAGGGTTAGGTCTAGGGCGAGGGTTAGCATTAGGGTTAGGTCTAAGGTTATCGTTAGGGTTATGATTAGGGCTAGGTTTAGGGCTTGGATAAGGGCTAGGGTTTTGTGATGTTTAGGGCTAACGTTAGGGCTTGGGTAATGTAAGAGCAAGGGATATGGTTATGGCACGTTTTAGGTTAAGGGTAATGGATAAGTCTAGTGTTATGGTTAGGTTTTGTTTAAGGATAATATTTAGAGCTAAAGTTTCTATCAGATTAAGGGTCATTGTTGGGTTAGGTTTAGTTTTTGGTTTAGAGCTACAATTAAGAATAGCATTCGGTCTAGTGAGAGATTTAGTCTTTATGTTAGGTTAAGGGTTATTGTTAGGGCTAGTGCTAGGTTTTTGTTTAGGGCTAGGGCTAGATTTATGATTCTATTTAAAATTAGGTTTGCTAGTGCTACTGTTACTGTTAGATTTAAGTATAGATTTACCTGTACAGGTAGTGTTAGGGTTCGGTTTAGGGTTAGGGTCAGGTTTATATCTAGGGTTAGTGTTAGGGTAAGAATAAGGATCAGGTTTCGGATTAGGGTTAGAGCTAGAATGAGGGCTATGTTTAGGAATAGTAGTAGAATTAGATTTGGGGGAAGGCTACGAATTTGGTTAGGACTAGGGGAGAATTAGGATGAAGATTTTGCTTACGGTAAATGATAGGCTTAGAAGTAGGGCTAGAGTTAGGGTACAGGTTAGGGTTAGTGTTAGAATAAGGTTTAGGATTAGCATTAGTGTTTGGTTTGGGGTTATAGTTTGGTTAAGAGTTAGTGTTAGGGTTATTGTTAGATGTAGGATTAGTATTAGGTGAGTGTTAGGGTTAGGTTTAGGGTCAGGGTTACGGTTATTGTTAGGGTTAGGTTTAGGGTTAAACAGGTTTAGGTTTAGGGTTAGGTTAGGGTTTTTGTTAGGGTTAGGTTCAGGTTATGTTAAGGTTAGGGATAGGGTTAGGGTTATGGTTAGGGTAAGTGTTAGGGTTATGGTTAGTATTCAGTTTAGGGTTAGGTGTAGGGTAAGGTTTAGGTTTAGGGTTAGTGTTAGGGTTAGGTTTGGGTTTATTGTTAGGGTTAAGGTTAGGTTTAGGATTAGTGTTAGGGTTACAGTTAGGTTTAGGGTTACAGTTAGTATTAAGCTTTGTGATAGGGTTAGGGTTTAGGTTAGGGTTAGGGTTACAGTTAAGATTAGGGTTACATTTTTTGTTAGGGTTAGGCTTAAGGTTAAGCTCAGGGTTAGTGTTAGGTTTAGGGTTAGTTTTTATGATAGGGTTATGGTTAGTGTTAGGGTTCATGTAAGGGTTAGTGTTAGTTTTAGAATTAGGGTTAGGGTTAGGTTTAGGTTTAGTGTTAGGGTTAGTGTTAGGTTTAGGGTTAGAGTTTCTGTTAGGGTTAGGTTTTGGATTAGAGTTAGGGTTACATTTAGCGTTAGAATTAGGGTTAGGGTTAGTGCTATGATTAGGGTTATCATTAGGTGTAATATTAGTCTTGCAGTTCGAGTAAAAGTAAGGTGTAGTGTTAGTGTGAGGTTTAGGCTTAGAGTTAGGGTTAGTGTTAGTTATATAGTTATGGTTGGGGTTAGGATTTGTGTTAGGGTTAGAATTAAAGTTAGTGTTAATGTTAGTGTTAGGGTTAGTGTTAGGGATAGGGTTACGTTTAGACAAGGATTAGGGGTTGGGTTAGGGTTAGGTTTTATGTTAGGTTTAGAGATAAAGTTAGGGTTTTTATTAGGTTTATTGTTAGGATGTGGGTTAGTGTTAGGGTTATGGGTAGGGTTAGGGATAGGGTTTGTGTTAAGTTTAGGTTTGGGTTTAGTGTTAGGGTAAGATATAGGTTTACGGTTAAGTTTACGGTTAGTGTTACAGTTAAGGTTAGTGTTTGGGTTAGGATTCATGTTTGGTTTAGGGTTACAGTTAGGCTTATGGTTAGTGTTAGTATTAGGGTTAGATTTAGTTTTAAGGTTATTGCTAGGTTTATGATGAGGTTTAGTGTTAGTGTTAGGATTACGTTTAGGTTTAGTGTTAAGGTAAGAGTGAGGGTTAGGGTTAGTGTTCAGGTTAGTGTTTGGGTTAGGATTTGTGTTAGGGTTATATTTAGGTTGAGGGTAATTGTTAGAATTAGGTTTAGGGTTAGGATTGTGGATTGGGTTAGTATTAGTTTTAGGGTTAATATTAGGGTTAATGTTAGTGTTTGCGTTAGGGTAATAGTTGGGTTTATGGTTAGTGTTAGGTTTGGGTTAGGTTTAGCGTCAGGTTTAGGGTTAGGATTAGATGAGCATTAGGGTTAGGGTAAAGGTTAAGGTTAGGGTTAGAGTTAGGGTTAGGATTAGGGACAAAGTTAGGTTTAGGTTTTGGATAGGCTTTGTGTTAGGGTTAGGGTTATGAGTAGGATTAGGTTTAGGTTTAGAGTTAGGGTAATGGTTCTTGTTAGGGTTAGGCTTATTGTTTGTGTTAGGGTTAAAATTAGTGTTAGGGTTAGGTTTAGGGTTAGAGTTACTGTTATGGAATCAATCGGTTAGGATTTTTTTAGGGTAAGGGTTTGGTTTAGAGTTAGTGTTAGGGTTACAATTAGGATTACTGTTAGGATTAAGGATAGGGTTAGGATTAGTGTTAGGGTTAAGGTTAGAGTTAGGAGTAGTTTAAAAGTTAGGGTTATGGTTAGGGTTAGGATTGGTGTTAGTGTTAGGATTCATGTTAGGATTATTTTTAGGGTTATGGTTAGGATTAGGTTTAGTGTTATGGTTAGCATTAGGGTTAGGTTTAGGGTTAGTGTTATGGTTAGCATTAGAAATAGAGTTAATTTTAGGTTTAGTGTCAGCATTAGGGTTCGGGTTAGGGTTAGTTTTAGTATTTGGGTTATGGTTAGGGTTAGGTTTAATGTTATCATTAGTGTTAGGTTAATGGTTATGGTTAGGGTTACGTTAGGCTTCGAAGTAGGGTTAAGGTTACAGTAAGCTTTAGGGTTGATGTTAGTGTTAGGGTGAGCATTAGGGTTAGGTTTAGTTCTAGGGTTAGGGTTAGGCTTAGGTTTAGGGTTAGGTTTAGTGGTAGGGTTAGGAATATGCTTAAGTTTAGGCTTAGTGCTAGGTTTAATGTTAGTGTTTGTGTTATGGTTAGGTTTTGTGTTAGGGTTAGGTTAACAGTTAAGTTTAGGGTTACAGTTAGGGTTAAGTTTATTATTAGGGTTACGGATGGGGTTAGTGTTAGTTTTATGGTTAGTGTTTGGGATAGGGTTAGGTTTAGGGTAAGGGTTCAGTTTAGAGTTAGGGTTCATTTTAGAGTTAGGGTTAGGGTTGGGTTTAGGGTTATTTAGGGTTGTTGTTAGGTTTAGGTTATTGTTTGTTATATGGTTACGTTTAAGGTTATCTTTAGAGTTATGGTTAAGAATAGAGTTAGATTTAGGGTTAGGCTTAGGGTTATGGTTAGTGTTAGGATTATTTTTAGGTTTAGGGTGGGGTTAAGTTTACGGTTAGTTATAGGGATAGGGTGGGTTTAGGGTTAGTGTTAGGGTTAGGTTCAGATTTAGTGTTAGGGTTAGTGTTAGTGTTAGGGTTAGGTAAAGGTTATGGTTAAATTTAAGTTAGGGATAGGGTTATGGTTTGATTAGGGTTTGTGTTAGGGTTAGCATTAAAGTTAGGGTATGTATTAGGGTTACGGTTAGGGTGTGGATTAGTGTTATGGTTACAGTTAGGGTTAGGTTTAGGCTTTGTGTTAGAGTTTTAGTTAGGGTTAGATTTAAAGTTAGTTGTAGGTTTATGGTTAGAACTAGGGTTAGTGTTACAGTTAGAATTATGATTAGTTTTCAGATTATTGTTTGTGTTGGTGTTAGAGTTAGGTTGAGGCATAATGTTAAATATAGGGTTAGAGTAATTGTTACATTTATGATGAGGTTTAGGGTTAGTGTTTGTGCTAGGATTATGGTTCGTGAGAGTGTTCGTGTTAGGGTTAGAGATAGTGTTAGGGTTCCATAGAGTTCGGTTAGTTTTAGGGTTAGATTTTGTGTTAGTGTTAGGGTTAGAATTAGGGAGAGTGTTGGGTTAGTGATAGGTTTAGGGTTAGGGCTATGGTGAGGGTTAGTGTTAGTGTTACAATTAGGGTTAGGTTTAGTTTTATGGTTTATTTTAGGCTTAGGGTTAGGGTTATGTTTAGGATTTTTAGTTTTAGAGTTACGGATAGTGTTATGGTTTGTTTTCGGGTTAGGGTTAGTTTTAGAATTCAGGTTAGGTTTAGGTTTAGTGTTAGGATTGTGTTTGTGTGAAGGATATGGTTTGTGTTAGGGTAAGGTTAAGGGTTAGCGTTTGTGTTAAGGTTAGGTGTAGGGTAAGGCTTAGGGTTAGGGTTAGTATTAGGGGTAGAGTGAGGCTTAGGGTTAGGTTAAGGTTTAGGTTTAGGGTTAGTTTTAGGGTTACTTGTAGGTTAGGGTTAGTGTTAGGGTTAGTGTTAGGATTAGTGCTTGAGTTACTAGTTATGTTATTATAAGGTTTAGGTTGATGGTTATAGGTAGGATTAGGTTTAGGGTTAGGTTCAGTGTTAGGGATAGTGTTAGGGTTAGTGTTAGGTTTAGCGTTAGGGATAGTATTAGGGTTATGGATAGGTTTAGGTTTACTTTTAGGTTTAGGGTTAGAATTAGTGTTAGGGTTAGTGTTACCAATAGGGTTAGGGTTATGGGTAGGTTTAGTGTTAGGATTTTGGTTAGGTTTATGTTTAAGTTTAGTTTTTGGGTTAGGGTTAGGGTTAAGGTTTGGGTTAGTGTTAAATTTAGTGTTAGGGTAAGAATAATTTTTTTGTGTGTGTTATAGGGATAGGGTTAGCTTATTTTTGTGTTAGGGTAAGATTTAAAATTTGTTTTTTGGTTATGATTAGAAGGAGGGTTAGAGTGAAGCATATGATTAGGTTAAGGTTATGGTTAGGATTCGGGTTAGAGTGACACTTAGATTTAGGTTTAGGATTAGTTTTAGGGTTACTTGTAGGGTAGAATTAGTGTTAGGGTTAGTGTTAGGTTTGTGGTTTGTGTTAGGGTAAGGTTTAGGGTGAGGGTTAGGGGTAGGGTTAGATTTAGGGTTAGGTTCAGTGTTAGTATTAGTGTAGGGTTAGCTTTAGGAATAGTGCTAGTGTTAGGGATAGGTTTAGGGTTACAATTAGGGTTAGGGATAGTGTTACAGTTAGGGTTAGGCTTATACTAGGGTTAGTGTTAGGGTTAGGGTTATGTTTATGGTTAAGATTAGTTTTTGGGTTAGGGTTAGGGTTAGGGTTCGAGTTAGTGTTAGGGTTAGTTTTAGAATTAGGGTTAGGGTTTTGGTTAGGGTTAGTGTTAAGCTTTGTGTTCAGGTAAGAATTATGGTTTGTGTTAGGTTAAGGGTTTTGTTTAGGTTTTGTGTTAGATTAGTGTTAAAATTAGGGTTTCTGTTATGATTAGAAAGAGGGTTAGAGTGAGCCATAGGGATAGGTTTACAGTTAGTTTTAGGGTTACGGGTAGATTAGGTATAGTGTTAGCATTAGGTTAGGGTAAGTATTAGTGCTAGTGTTAAAGTAAGGGTTAGGGATAGGGTTAGTGTTAGGTTTAGGATTAGGCTTATGGTTATGGTTAGTGATAGGGTTAGTGCTGGGGTTAGGGTTAGATTTATGATTAGGGTTTGGGTTAGGGTTTGTTTTAGTGTGTTAATGTAAGTGTTATTGTTAGGTTTAATGTTATTTAAAAGTTAGGGTTAGTGTTAGGTTATATTTAGCATTATGTTTTGTTAGGGATTGTGTTAGGGTTATGGTTAAGATTAGAATTAGGGATATGTCAGTTTTAGGGTTATGGTTAGAGTTAGGGTTAAGGAAATGTTTTGTGTTTGGGTTAAGGTTAGAGTTAGGTTAAGGGTTGTTGTTAGGATTACAGTTAGGGTTAGTGTTAGTTTTTGAATTAGGGTTAGGGTGAGGCTTAGGGTTAGTGTCAAGGTTAGGTTTAGCTTTAGGTTTAGATTTAGGGTTGGGGTTAGGTATAGGGTTAGGTTTAGTTTAAGGTTAGTATATGGTTTAGGGTTTGTGTTAGGATTCGGATTAGGGTTAGTGTTATAATGAGGTTTAGAGTGTTAGAGTTATGTTCGGTTTAGAGGTAGGGATAGGGCTCGTGTTTGGGCTAGGGTTAGAGTAATTGTTAAGTTTATGGTGAGGGTTAGAGTTAGGGTTAGGTTTAGTGTTAGTGTTAGGCTAGTATTAGGGTTATGTTTAGTGTTAGTGTTAGTGTTAATGTTAGGTTTAGTTTTAGTGTTAGGGTTAGGTAAGTATTAGGGTTAGTGTTAGTGACAGGGTTTCAGTTAGGGTAAGGGTTAGGTTTTGGGTTAAGTTTAGGGTTAGGGTTAGGCTTAGAGTTAGGTTTAGGTTTAAGGTTAGTGTTAGTGTTAGGGTTAGGGTTAGAGTTAGTATTAGTGTTTGGGTTAAGTTTAGATTTAAGGTTAGTGTTAGGGTTTGGGATAATTTTAGGGTTAGTATTATGGTTAGTTTTATGGTTAGAGTTAGTGTTAAATTTAGGGTTAGGGTTATGGTATGGTTAGTGTTAGTGTTTCAGTTAGGGTTTGGGTTAGTGTTAGGGATAAAATTTGGGTTAGGTTTAGTGCTACTTTAGTATTAGAGTTAGAATTTGATTAGGGTTAGGGTTATGGTAAGGGTTAGGGTTATGTTTAAATTTAGGGCTACGGTTATTGTTAGGGTTATGAATATGGTTACATTTAGGGTTAGGTTTAGTTTTAGGTTCAGTGTTGGGTTTAGTGTTAGGGTTCTGTTTATGGTTAGGTTTAGGTTTAGTGTGAGGCCTAGGGTTAGGTTTACGGTTAGTGTTTGGGTAACAGTTAGGGTTAGGTTTAGGGTATGGGTTAGTGTTAGGTTTAGGGTTATGGTTAGAATTGGGGTTAGGGTTAAGTTTAGTCTTAGGGTGAGAGTTTTGTTTCAAGTTAGGTTTAGGGTTATTTTAAGTGTTAGGGTTAGGTTTAGAGTTACGATTAGGATTAGGGTTAGAGTTAAGTTTAGGGTTAGGTTTAGGGTTAGTTTTAGGGTAAGGGTTTTGGTTAGGGTTAGTGTTAGTGTTGGGGTTATGGTTAGGTTTAGGTTTAGGGTTAGTCTTAGGGTTAGGTTTAGTGAGAAGTTTATGTTTGGGGTAAAGGTTAGTGTTAGGGTTACAGTTAGGGTTAGTGTTATGTTTAGATTTAGGGTTAGATTTAGGTAAGATTTAATGTTAAATTTAGTGTTTGTGTTAGTGTTAAGTGTAGGGTTGCGGTTAGTGTTAGGGATAGGGTTAATGTTAGGGTTAGGGTTATATTTAGGGGTAGTGTTAGAGTTAGGATTTGTGTTAACTTTAGGGTTACTGTAATCATTAGGTTTACCGTTAGGATTGGGGTTTGGGTTAGGATTAGTGTTAGTATTAATGTTTGTGTTAGTGTTAGAGTTAGGGATAGTGTTAGGGTTAGGGTTAGGGTTAGGTTTGGGGTTAGGGTTATTGTTAGGTTTTGGGTTAGGGTTAGTGTTATGTTTTGGGTTAGGGTTAGGTAAGGTTTAGGGTTAGGTTTAGGGTCAGGGTTTTTGTTTAGATTACGGTTTGTGTTAGGGTTAGGGTTAGATTTAGTGTTAGTGTTAGAAATAGGGTTAATATTAGGGTTAAAGGTATGTTTAAGCTTATCATTAGGGTTAGGGTTAGAGTTAGTGTTTGGTTTAGGGTTAGGGATCATGGTATAGTTAGTGTTAGGGTTATCGTTAGGGCAGAGTTAGTGTTAGGGTTAGGGATAGGAATTAGGTTTAAGGTTAGGAGCAAGTTAAGGATTAATGTCAGGGTTAGGGTTAGTTTTAGTGTTAGGGTTAGGATTCATGTTATGGTTAGTTTTAGGATTAGGGTTAGTTTTAGTGTTAGGGTTAGGATTCATGTTATGGTTAGTTTTAGGGTTAGGGTTAGAGTTAGGATTAGTGTTAGTGATACGGTTAGGGTTAGTGTTAGGGTTAGGTTGCGGATTAGGTTTAGGTTTGGTATTAGGGTAAGTGTTAGGGTTAGGGTTAGGTTTAGCATTAATGTTAGGATTTGGGTTAGGGTTGGACTTAGTGATAGGGTTAGGGTTGGGGTTAGGTTTAATGTTATAGTTAGGGTTAGGTTTTGGACTATGGTTAGGATTAGGGTTAGGTTAAATTCAGGGACATGAGGTGGGTTATAGTTTATTTTTGGGTTAGGATTAGGCTTAGGTTTAGTGCGACTTTTAGGGTTGGTTTTAGGGATTGCTTTATGGTTCGGTTTAGGGTTAGTGTTAGGTTTAGTGTTAGGTTTATTGTTAGGGTTCTGATTATGGTGAGTTTTAGGTTTAGTTTTGGGGCTATGGTTAGGTTTAGGGTTAGTATTAGGGTAAGGTTTAGGGTTAGGTTTAGAGTTTGGGATAGTGATAGGCTTAGTGTTACGGTTGGGGTTAGTGTTAGGTTTAGTGTTAGGGTTCGGGTTAGGTTTCAGATTAGGGTTAGGAATAGTTTTAGTATTAGGGTTAGGTGTAAAGTTAGGGTTAGAGTTAGGGTTAGTGTGAGGGTTAGGGTTATGGTTCATGTTAGTATTATTGTTATGGATAGATTTTGTGTTAAGTTTAAGGTTAGGGTTACATTTACGGTAAGGATTAAGCTTAGAGTTAGGTTTAGTGTTAGGTTTAGGGTTAAATTAGGGTTAGGTGTATTGTTGGGTTAAAGTTAGTGTTACGGTCAGGATTTCTGTTAGGATTAGGAATAGGTTTAGTTTTAGAGTTCGTGTTGGGTTTAGGGATAGTCTTTCAGTGAGGGTTAGGCTTAATGGTATGGTTAGGTTTATGATTCGTGTTAGTCTTACGTTTATGGTTAGTGTTAGGTTAAGGATTAGTGTTAGGATTATGTAAGTGTTAGCATTAGGGTTAGCTTAGGTTTAGGGTTATGGTTTGGGTTAGGGTTTGTGTTTGGGTTACAGTTAGGTTAGGGTTAGAGTTAGGCTTCGGGTTAGTGTTAGAGGGAGGGTTAGGATTTGTGTTAGGGTTATGTTTAGGTTAGGGTGATGTTTTGTGTTAGGGTTAGGGTTAGATTAGGTTTAGGTTTTCAGTTAAAATTATGGTTTGGGTTAGGGATACGGTTAGTTTTAGTGTTAGGGTTAGGGTTAGGATTAGTGTTTGTGTTAGGGATTGGGTTAGTGTTTATATTAGGTTTAGGATTAGTGATAGGGTTAAATTTAGTGTTAGTTTTAGTATTAGGGTTTGTGTCATGTTGTGGTTTTTGTTAGGGTTTTGATAACAATTAGGATTAACTTTACGGTTAGGTTTAGTGTTAGGGTTTGTGTTATGTTTTGGGTTACGGTAGGGTTTGTGTTAGATTTTAGGTTAGGTTTATGGTTAGTGCTAGGGTTGGGTTCGAGTTAGGGTTAGTATTAGTGTTAGCATTAGGTTTAGGTTTAGGGTTAGTGTTAGGATTAGCCTTAGTGTTAGGGTTAGGGTTAGGATTAAAGTTTGTGTTAGGATTAGTGTTAGGGATAGGATTATTGTTATGGTTAGTGTTAGTGTTAGGGTTAGGTTTAATGTTATGTTTAAAGTTATTTTTAGGTTTAGCGTTACTGGTATGGTTAGCATTCGGGTTAGATCTAGTGTTACATTTTGGGTTATTTTTAGGAGTAGGGTTAGTGTCAGGGTTAGGGTTATTTTTAGAGTTAGGTTTAGTGTTAGTATTAGGGCTTAGGTTAGCATTTAGGTTAAGCTTACCGTTAGTGTAATGATATTTTTAGGTTTAGGGTTCAGGTTATGATTAGGGTAATGCATAGGTTAAGTTTAATGATAGTGCTAGGGTCACATTGAAGAGTAGCATTAGGGTTTTGGTTAGGGTTTGGGTAATGTGTAGGATTAGAGCTAGGGTTAGGGCTAGGTTTATGGTTAGAGTCAGGGCTAGGGGTAGGGTTGGGTTTAGGTTTAGTGCAAGCATTAATGTTAGGGTTAGTTTTAGGGTAAGGGTTAGGGCTAGGTTTAGGGTTTGATTTAGGGTTAAAGCTATGGTTGAGTCTTGGATTATGGCTATGTTTTGTGTTACATTAGGGCTCTTCTTAGGGATATGGTAATGTAAGAACTAAAGTTAAAATTAGGGCTACTTTTACGGTTACATTTAGGTCTGAGTCTAGTTTTAGGATTAGATTGAGGTATAATTTGATGTTTTTAACTAGGGTTAGTGTCAGGGTCAATGTTCGTTTTATGGTTAGGGATAGGACTCAAATTAAGTGTAGTCTTAGGGCTAGATATAGGGTTAGGATTTGGTTTAGTTTAAGGGTTAGTGTTAGTCCTATGGATCGGTTTTGTTTTAGGACTAAAGCTAAAGTAAAGGGTAGTTTTATGATTAGTGTTAGTGTTATTGCTACGGATAGGGTGAGTTTAGGCTTAGGTGTAGATTTAGAGTTATGGTTAATTCTAGAGTTAGGGCTATGGCTAGTGTGAGAGCTATGATTCTGGCTAGTGTTTGGGTTATGGTAAAGAATAGGGTTAAAACTAGGAATAGGGCTATGGCAAGAGTTAGTATTAGTCTTACGGCTAGGGTTTGGGTTAGGGTTAAGGCTAAATTAGGTCTAGGAATAGGTCTAGGCTTAGTGTTAGTCTTAGGCCTAGGATCAGGGCTATTTTATGGTTAAGTTTAGGGTTAGATTTAGGGGAAGGGCTACCTGTTTGATTTCCACCTCCATTTCCATTTTCCCATAGGTGACAAAATGAAGTGAAATCTTAAAATACAATGTGTTCATGATAGGGAACCATTGAATTGAGAAGAACATACCTTGGGAGCATACTAAGGCTAGATAAAAGATGACTCCTGCCCATTATCAAAGAAATTTGAACAAAACTAACTCTCACCTTACCATTTCCTATAACCCTATCCCTAGCCATAACCTTAAACCTAACATTAACCCTAACCTGATTAGAGAAACTTTGATCCTAGAATTCCCGCCATTGGGGAGCCTTGAGAGGCAAGCTAAGTGATGAATCCTATGCCACATCAAACAAATCTGACCAAATAATTATGGGAGGTATTTCAGTGTATATATATATATTTTTTTTTCTCCTAAAGGGCTCTCAGATTAAGTTGTTTTTGGATGCTTAAGCATTGGCCTACTTTTACAAGGAACATACCAGAGTCCCTACAGAGAACTGATGGATTGTGTAAAGTTTCAAGCAGCTAGCACAAACACTGTTTGATTTTCAACTCCATTAACTTTCTCGTATAGGTCCAAAGTAAGTGAAATTTTAAAATACAAAATGTTGCTAATAGTGAACCAGAGAATGGAGAAGGCCTAAACCTGGGGAACAGAATAAGCTAAAAGATAAATCCTTCCAAGTATCAAAGAATTTTAAATAAAACTGACTCTAACCCTAACACTAGCTCTAACTCTAGCTCTTCCCCTAACCCTAACTTTTTAATGAAACCTTTCACCATAGAATTTCCAAAGTTGGACAGCTTATTGGGGCAAGCTAAGGGATGAATGCTGCACAGTATCAAAGAATTCTGTCCAAAAATTGATGGATTTTATCAGTACCTGCATATTTCTCTATAATCTCCTAAGGGTCTCTTAGATAAAGTTATTTATACATGTTTCAGCTTAGGCCTACTCTAACAAGAACAAAACAGAGATTACTCACAGAGAATTGATGGAGTGTGAAGTTTCAAGCAGCTAACACCAATTCTGTTTGATTTCCAGGTCCATTTCCATTTACTTGTATAAAACAAAATGAACTGAAACTTTAAAATACAAACTGTTCCTTTCAGTGAACAATTGAACCTAGGATGCCCAAAAATGTTGAGTATAGTAAGTATATGACAAAATGAATCCTGCCCAGTATCAAAGAAATTTCAACAAAACTAACTCTAATCCTATTACCACCACTAACATTAGCCCTAACACTATCCTTAACACAAACCCTAACCTGTTTGAAAAACTGTTGATGCTAGAAGTCACAAACGTGAGTAGCCTAGGGGGCTAAGCTATCAGATGAATCCTATGCAGTATCAAAGATATATGACCAAATAATTGAGGTGTTATTTCAGTTCGTGCATATTTCTCTGTTTTCTGCTAAAGAGCTCTTGGATAATGTTGTTTTTGCCATCTTCGTCTTAGGGCTACATTCACAAGAAACAAATCAGAGTGTTCTCACAGAGAACTGATTCAGTATTTGAATTTTCAAGCAGCTAGCACCAACCCAGTTTGATTTCAACCTCCATTTTCATTTAACTATATAAGTCAAAATGAAGTGGAACCTTAAAATACTGAGTGACCCTGATATCGAACCATTGAAATGAGAATGCCAAGACCTAACGAGCATATTAAGGCTAGGCAAAGGAAGACTCCTTTCAAGTATTAAAGAAGTTTGCACAAAATTTACTTTTACCCTAACACCACTTCTAACACTAACCCTAACCCAATATCTAACACCAACCCTGACCTGATTAGGGAACAATTAATCCTAGAATTCCCCCACTTGGAAAGCTTTGTAGGGCAAGCTAAATAATGAATCCTACTCAGTATCAAACAAATCTGACAAAAAAAATTATGGGAGGAATTTCAGTGTATGCATATTCCCTACTTTCTCCTAAAGGGCTCTCAGATAAAGTTGTTTTTGCATGCTTCAGCTTAGGCCAACACTCACAAGGAACATGCCAGAGTGTCCCCACAAAGAATTGAGGGTTTATGTGCAGTTTCAAGCAGCTAGCATAAATCCTGTTTGATTTCCAGGTCCATTTACATTTACTCATATAGGTCAAAATGAAGTAAAATGATAATATTAACTGTTCCGGACAATGAAATTTTGAACCAAAAGGCATAAGCCCAGGAAATAGAGGAAGGTTAGTTAAAGATGAATCCTGGACTGTATCAAAGAAATTTGAATAAAGTAACTCTAACCCTAACACTACCTCTAAACTGCACCCTAATGTTAACCCTAAACATTATCATAGCCCTATCCCTAACCCTAAATTTAACCCTAATTTTAACTGTAACCATTGCCCAAACCCTAGCTCTAACTCTATCAAATACCATAATTCTAACCCTAAACCTAATGGTAAACATAGCCCTAACCCTAACATTTACCCTAGACCTTCTCTAACCCTAACACTCACTCTACACCTATATCTAGCTCCAACAATAACACTTACCCTAAACCTAACCCTAACCCTAGGACTAACCATAATCCTAACCTTAACCCTAACACTAGCCCTAATCCTAACCATAAACATAGCCCTAACCCTAGCTGTAATCCTATCTTTTACCCTAAACTTAAGCCTAACCCAAATGCTAACACTAGGAATAAACCTAACTGTATAGCTATCCCTAAGGCTATTCAAAACCTTAAACAACCTGAACTCTAAACCTAACCATATTCATAACTCTAAACCTAATGCTAATTTGAGCCTTTACCCTAAACCATAATCAAAACCAATTCCTAATCCTGACCCTGACCATAATAATGCACCTAGCTCTAAACCTGACTTTTACCCTAAACCTAACACATTTGACCTATTCATAACCAAACTCTACAAGTACCCTTAACTGTAATGATAGACCTGACATTAGCCCTAGCCTTAATCCTAACCCTAGTCCTAATACAAACCCTCATCCGAACTGTAAACCTAGCATTAATCCTAGCAATTACCCTAACCCTAACTGAAGACTTAATCCTACGTATAACCATAGTTCTAACCTTAACTCTAACTGTATCCATTACCCTAAACATAACCCTTATCCTAATGCTAACCCTAAGACTAATCCTAACACTCACTATCTCCAAATCAATTACCCTAAACCTAACCTGAACCCTAAACCTAACCCTATCTTTACCATAAACCTAACCCTAACTCTAATTTGAGCCGTAACCCTAAACTCAAACCTAAACCAAGCCATAACACTCACACTGATACTAATAATTCCCCTAGCTCTAAACCTGAATTTTACCCTATACTTAAACCTTAAAAAAGACCTAGTCGTAAATCTTTCCCTAAAACTATCCCTAACTGTAACCCTAGACCTGACATTAGACCTGTCATTAGCCCTAGCCATAATTTAATCCCTAACCCTAACACAAATTCTAGCCCTTATTCTAATGCTAAATATAGCCTTAATTACAATCCTAACCCAAACTCTAGGCCTAACCATGATACTAACCTTAGCGCTAATCTTAGCCCTAATTTAGCCCTATCCCTAACACTAGTCCTAAGACTAACATTAACTCTCACTTTAGACCTTTCACTTATTCAAACCCTATCCTTTACCATTACCCTAACCCTTGCCCTAACCTTTGCCCTAGGACTAACCTTAGACAAAACCTAACTCTAAATTGAGCCCTAACCCGAAGACTAAGCCATACTCTAATACTACCCCAAACCATAACACTAATCTTAAAACTAGCCCTAATCGTAGCTGTAGCCCTAATACAAAACCTAGCTATAACTATAACCCTAACCTTTAACCTAATCCAAACCCTAACCTTAAAACTATGCCTAACCCTAGCCCTAATATGAGTTGTAAGCTGTAACCTTAAACTAACCCTGAACCTGACACTGACACTAACATTACTAGCTCTAAACATCATCCTAACACTGAACCTAACCCTAACCTTAACTCTAGCCTTAAAACCCTAAAACTAACCCTAAAAATCACACTAGTACTTATATTAGCCCTAACCCTAACCGTGTCTCTAATTTAATCCAAAACCTAGCCCTAATCCTAGCTTTTACTTTAGAACTATTCATAACCATAAACCTAGCCCTAAACTGATCTCTAACTCTATCCATTACCTTACCCCAAACCATAACCCAAATGCTAACCGTAGGCATGAACATAAACCTATCCCTAATCTTAACCCAATCTGTTACCCTGAACCTAACTCGAACCTAAACATATACCTAAATCTGTCATTACCCTAAACCTAAAACTAATACTAATTCAAGTCCTATCTTTAAACCTTGACCTACCTCAAACACTAACCCTGACCTTGACCCTAATAAAACCCTTACCTCTAAACTAATGCATAAACCTACACCTAACCCTTACCCTAGACATATCCATAACCCTAACCCTAATACTATCTTTTACCATAATTGTGGACCTGAAATTAGCCCTAGCCCTAATCCTAGTCCTAAACCTAAAATAAACCCTAGCCCTAATCCTAGCTCTAAAGCTAGCTTTAATCATATCCCTAATCCTAACTCTACCCCTAACCCAAATTTTAACACTCACACTGCCTCTATTCCTAGCTATAATGCCATCTCTTACCCTAAGCTTAACGCTAAACCTAACCCTAAATCTAGGCTTAAGTTAAACAATAAACCTAGCCCTAATCCTAGCACTAATTTAGCCCTATCTCTAACTCTAAAACAAACACTAGCCCTAAGACTCACTCTAATTCCCGTCCTATACCTATCCCTAGTTCTAACCCTATGCTTTACAATAACCTGATCCCTAGCCCTAACCCTTGTCCTATCCTTAGTCCTAGCACTAACCCTAGATCTAAACCTAACTCTAAATCTAACCCTAACCCTAAGCCTAAGCTTAACACTTATACTAACCCTAAACCTAACCCTAATACTAAACCAAACCAAGCAATAGCCTTAACCGTAAACATTAACTTTAACCAAACCCTACCACTAAAACGAGACCTATCCCTAACCCTAATTCGAGTTCTAACACTAATTTTAAAACTAACACTGACCCTGACTCATATCGTAACATTAAACCTACTTCTAAACACTGCCATCACCTTGAACCAAATGCTAAGAATAACCCAAAAATAACTCGAGTCCTACCACTAACCGTAAAATGAACCCTGACCTGACTCTTATCCTAAAACCAACCTTAGCTATATCACCCTAAACTTAAACCTAACCCTAATACTAAAACTAACCTAATTTTTAACCCTAGTTTTTACATTATCCATGGCCCTAATCCTATCCCTAACCCTAACACAAATACTAGCCCTAAACCTAGATTTAACCCAAACTCTCACCCTAACCAGAGCCCTAAACCTAGCTCTAAACCAATACCTTATCCTAAGCAAAATCCTAAACCTATGGGTAACCCAAGACCTATCCCTATTCTTTAGGCTGACCAAAACACTAACTTTATTAATAGCCCTAACCCTAGCTTGGATTCTAGCTCTAACCCTATCCCAAATTCTATCCCTAACCCTGACCCTTATTCTGACCCTACCACTAATTTTAGGTCTAACACTAACCCAAAATATGTGGTAATCCTATCCCTAGACCTAACCCTGAAGGTAACTCCCAGCCTTGCCCTAACATTAGCTCAGAACCTAATCCTTACACTAAACATAACCCTAATCCTAACCATAGTTCTAATTCTCACCCTAACCCTAACTCAAGACATAATCCTAACCATAACCATAGCTATAAACTTAATTCTAACTGTATTCATTACCCTAAGCATTACCCTTACATTAATGTAACCCTAGGCCTAACCCTAAACCTATCACTATCCCCCAAACTGTCAATTACACTAAACCTAACCTGAACCCTAAACCTAACCTTATCATTACTCTAATGGTAACTCTAATGCTAATTCAAGCCCTAACCCTAAACTCAAACCTAAACCAATGCCCAGCACTGATCCTGACTTTATTAATTCCCCTAGCTCTCAACCTGACTATTACCTTATACCTAAACCTTACACTAGACTTAGCCATAAACCTAACATTAAATTTATCCCTAACCATTACCCTAGACCTGACTTTATCCCTAGCCATAATCCTAGCCCTAAACCTTGCACAAACCCTAGTCATTATCCTAGCCCTAAACATAGCCTTAATTATAACTCTAACCCAAACTTAGGCCCAACCCTAACAGTAACCATAGCCCCAATCGTAGCCCTAGTATGGTCCTACCCCTAACCCTATCCCTAACCCTATCCCTAACCATAACCCTAGCCCAAAGTCTAACTCAAAATCTCAACCTAGCCCTAAATCTAGTTCTAACCCTATACTTTACTGGAAGGCTAATCCAAAATCCTAGCCTGAACCTTAGGTCTAACCTAAGCCCTATTCATATCCCTGACCAAAACCCTAGGTCTAAACCTAACTCTAAATATAACCCTAACAATAAGCCTAAGCCTAAACCTAACCTTAACCCTAACCCTAATGCTAATCCTAAAACTAGCCCTAACCCTAGCACTAGCTCTAAAAGAAAACCGAGCCATTGACCTAACCCTAATCGTTAACATAAACCAAGCCCTAATTCTACACCTAGTCCTAACCCTAGCAATAATTCTAGTCTTAAGCTGAACCCTAAAGCGAACCCTCACCCTGAATCTGACCTTAACACTAACCCTAGGTCTAAACATCACCCTAATCATAAACCTAAACCTAACACTAGACCCCGTCTTAAACCCTAACACTAAAATTAGCAGTAATCATAACCCTAGTACTTACCTTAGCCATAACGTAATGCAAATTACGTTATTCCTAGCCCTAAGGTAATGCAAATCCTAGCCCTAATCAGAGCCCTAACCCTAGCTTTAACCCTAATCCTAACTCTAAACTTATCACTAATTGTAACCATAACCATAGCTCTAACCCTAGATATCACCCTATCCATTACCATAACCATAACCCTTACCCTAATGCTAACCCTAGGGCTAAACATAACACTATACCTAATCTTCACCATATCCATTACCCTAAATCTCACCTGAAACCTACACCAAACTCTATCATTACGCTGATCCTAACCTTAATGCTAATTCGAGTCCAAACTTTAAACCTTAACCTATGCAAAACACTAATCGTGACCATGACTCTAATAATACCCTTAGCTCTAAACCTGACCCTAACCCTAAACCTAATGCATAAACAAGACGTAGCCATAAAACTAAACTTAAACTATATTTAACCATAAACCTAGAACTGAAATTAGCCCTAACCATAATTCTAGACTTACACCTAGCCTTAATCCTAACCCAAATCATAACCCAAGACCTAACCCTAATTCTAACCCTCACCCTAGCCCTAAACCTATCTATAACCACATCCCTTAACATAAACCTAACCATAACCTTAAACCTAAACCTAACACCTGCCCTACACTAGGCCTAACATTAACAGTAAGTCTAGTGCTAATCCTAGCCCTAATTTAATCCTATCCTAACCCTAACCCTACCTCTAAGACTAACTATAACTCTTGCCCTAGCCCTAGCCCTAGTTCTATCTTTAGACCTATCCTAACTCTAGATCTAATCCTAACTCTAAATCTAAACCTAACACTAAATTTAACTGTAATCATAAGCCAAACCAAACCCTAACACTACACATAAACTTAATGCTAATCCTAAAACTTGCCCTAGCCCTGGCCCTAGCCATAAAACAAAACCATGCCATATCCCTAACACAAACACTTAACCTAAACCAAACCCAAAGCTTACACCTAGTTCTAACCCTAACTCTATAAATTAATGTGACCCTGATGCTGAACCTAACACTAATCCTAGCTCTAATCATCACTCTAACATAAATTATCCCTAACACTAGACCTAGCCTTAACCATAACCCTAAAATTACCCTTAATTGTAACACTAGTTTGTACATTATTATTCTTACCCTATCATTAATGCTAATACTAATTCTACCCTGGATCCAAGCCCTAAACCTAGCTTCAATGCCAAACTTAACCCTAACACTAGCCCTAAACCTAACCCTAATTCTAATGTTAACCCTAGCTCTAACTCTATTCCTTACCCTCAGCCAAACCCTAACACAAATGCTAACCCTAGTCTTAAGCCTAATCATTAGCCTAACTTGAACTCTAACCATATAAATAGTCTTAACCCTAGCCCTCTTTATACCTCTAAATCTAACTCTGATCCTCATCTGACACTACAAGTAACCCTAGGTCTAAACCTGACCCTAAACCTAAACCACAACCTAACAATAGACCTACCAGTAACCCTACATTATACCTAAGCCTAATACTAGAACTAGACTCAAAGCTAATCCTAAATATAGCTATAACTCTAGCCCTAGGCCTAAACAAAATCTTAGCATTAGCCCTAACAATAACCCTTAAGCTAAACCAAACATCCAAACATTTACCCTATCACTAGACCTAAACCTAGTCCTAATTCTTGCTCTAACCCTAAACCTAACCCTATCCCGAACACTGACCCTGATTCTAACACTTAAACTAGCTTTATACCAGACACTAACCCAAAACCTAGATGAAACACTAGACCTAGCTATAACACTAAACCTAAAATTAGCCCTAAACATAACCCTAGCTTTTACATTACCCATAGTCCTAACCCTAGCCCTAAACGTAACACAAAACCTAGAGCTAATCCTAAGCCTAAACTTAGCTCTAAGCCGAAACCTAAGCCTTGCCCTAACCCTAATCCTAACTCTAACCCTAAACCTCTCCTTGGACCTAACACCTGCTCAAAGCCTATCCCTTACCTTAAACATAACCCTAGCCCTATCCTAAATCCTAATACTAACCCTAGCCCTAATTCTAACTTTAACCCTAGCGCAAACTTCAGCTCTAACCATATACATTAACCTAACCCTAACCCTAACCCTAATTTTAACCCTATCCCTAACACTAAACCTAATTCTAACCATAATCTTGAACTCAGAAGTAAACATAAACCTAACCCTTGCATTATCCCTAACCTTAGCTCAAACACTAACCCTTACGCTAACATAGGCATAACCTTAAACTTAAACTAACACTTACCCTAATCCTAACACTTACCCTAAACCAAAATCTAGCCTTATCCGTAAACCTAACCCTAATATTAGACTTAATTCCAAACATAACCTAGCCCTAATCCTAGCTCTAAATCTATCCACTGCAATAAACATAACCCCAACCCTAATGCTAAACCTTACCTGATAGCTGAAACCTAACCCATCCATTACCTTAAATCTTAACTAAAACCTGGAGTAAACCATTCCATTACCTTGACTCTAAGCCTAACCATAAGGCTAATTTGAGCCCTAAACCTGTAGCCTTAATGTAAACCAAACACTAACCCTGACCCTGAGAGTGACACAAATAATAATTCTAGCACTAAAGCTGATCTTTAACATAAACCTAACCCTTACACTAGACTTAGCCATAACCTAACCCTAAAACTATCCTTAACCATTACCCTAGACTGGATATTATCCCTAGCCAGAGTCCTAGTCCTAACCCTATCACAAAACTTACCACTCATCCTAGCCCTAATCCTAGCCTTAATCCTGAACTGAACCTTAACCCTAGGCTTAATTCTAATTCTAACACTCACCCTAGCCCTAGACCTAGCTATAACCCCACCCATTCTTCAAAACTTAACCCTAACCCCAGTGCTAAACCTATCCCTAGCCCAACCCCTAGGCTTAACCCTAACACTAACCCTAGTCCTAATCCTAGCCCTAATTTAGCCCTAACCCTAACACTCACACAAAGCCTACTCCTAAGAATAACTCTAATTCTCAAACTAGATGTATCCCTAGTTCTAAAAATATTCCTTACCATAACACTAACCCTAGCCCTAACCCTACCACAAGCCCTAACCCTAGATCAACCCTAACTTTAAATCTAACCCTAAGTCTAAGCCTAAAGTTCACTCTAAAACTAACCCTAAGCCTGACACTAATCCAAAATCTAGCCTTAACCCTAGCCCTAGCCCTAAAACAAAACTGAGCCATAGCCTAACCATAACCCTTACCTAAACCAAAACTTAACCCTACACCTAGCACTATCTTTAGCCCTAATTAGAGTCCAAACCCTAAACCTAAAACTACCCTGACCTTAATTTTGACCCTAATACTAACCCTAGCTCTAAACATCACCCTAATGTTAAACCTAACCACAACACTAGACCTACTCCTAACCCCAATCTTATAACTAGCCCAAATCGTAACTCTATTGCAAATATTGGCTGTAACTCTAAACCTAGCCATACATCTAACCAAAATTTATCCCTAATCTGAAACCAAACCCTAGCTTTAACACTAAACCTAATCCTAACACTATCCTTAACCCTACCCTAAATGAGGCCTAAACCTAGGTCTAACCCTATCTCTTACCCTAAGCTGAACCTAACCCTAGTCCTAACCCTAATCCTATTTCTAGTTCTAACCCTAGCCCTAATTCTAGCTGTAACAATAACTAAAACCTGACACTTATTCTGACCCTAATGGTAACTGTAGGTCTAAACCTGACCCTAACCCTATAGTGAACCCTAACACTAGCACTAGAAATTAAACCTATTCCTAAACCTAACCCTAACACTAGCCCTAGACCTAAACTTAATCCAAAATCTAGCCATAATTCTAGACCTAGACATAAACAAATACCTAGCCCTAGCCCTAATAATAAAACTTAACCTAACCCAAACACTAACCCTACCCCTAGACCTAACCCTAATGATAATTCTGGCTTTAACCCTAAAGCTAACTCTAACCTGAACACTGACCCTGACCGTAACACTAACTCTAGCTCTAAACATCACGCTAACACTAACCCTAAACCTAACACTTGACCTAGCCATGACACTAACACAGAAACTCTCCCTAATCACAAGCCTAGTTCATACATTAGCTGCAGCCCTAACACTAGCCCTAACCCAACACAAAACCTGGCCCTAATCCAAACACTAACCCTAGTTTAACCCTAAAACTCATCCTAGCAATAAGCCAATTGCTAACCCTTCCCTAACCGTAGCTCTTATCCTTTTTGTTACCTTAAGCCACACCCTAAAACTAATGTTAACCCTAGTCCTAAACCTAATCCATAGACTAACTCAAACCCTAACCATATTATTAGTTCTAACCCTAGCCCTCATTCTAGCTCTAACCATAAGCCAAACCCTAATCCTTACCCTGAAACTTGTACTGAACCTAACACTAAACATATATCTAAACCTGACCCTAACCCGAACCCAAACACTAACATTAGCCCTACTGGTAATCCTATAACTAAAACTAAACCTAACACTAGTCCTAGACCTAAACCTAATCCTGAATCTAGCCATAACTCTAGCCCTAGACCTGAACAACAACCTTGCCTTAGCCCTTACAATCACCCTTAATATAACCCAAACACTAATACTATTTCTAGACATAAACCTAGTCCTAATTCTGACACTGACCCAAACACTCACTCTAAAATAAACACTTACCCTGACCCTAACATAAACCTAGCTAAAAATCTCACCCTAACTCAAAACCTAATCCTAACACTTCACCTAGCCATAACCCCAACCCTAAAACTAGCCCTAATCATAACAATAGCTCTTAACCTTTACCCTAAAACTAACCACTAGACCTAGCCATAAACCTAAAGTTAACACTATTTCTAACTATAACCCTAGGTCTGTCACTAGCCCCAGCTGTAATCCTAGCTCTAAACCTAACACGAACTCTAGCCCTCATCCAAGCCCTTAACCTAGCCGTAATCCTAACGTGAACAATCACCCTATTCCTATACCTAAATTTAGCCCTCGCCATAGCCCTGAACCTAGCCATAATCTCATTACTTCCTGTAAAATTTGCCATAACACTAACACTAACACTAACCCTAATTCTAGCCCTAACCATGGGCCTAACTCTAACACAAAATTGAATGCTAATCAATCCCTAATTTAGCTCCAACCCTAAGCAAATCCGTAACTCTAGACCTAAGAATAACTCTAACTCTCAACCTATCCCTATTTCTATTTCTTAACCTGTCCATTACCGTAAGCCTAACACTAGCCATAACCTTAGCCCCAACCCTAGATCAAACCATAACTCTAAATTATGGTTACCCTACCCTTAAGCCTAAACCTCACCCTACCACTAGCTAAACACTATCACTAATCATAAAACTAACCTTAACCCTAGAATCAGCCCTAAAACAAAACCGCACCATTACCCTAACCCTAAACCTAAACGAAACCAAAACCTAACCCTACAACTAGCCATAATCCTAGCTCAAATTCAAGTCCTAGGACTAAAATTAAACCTTACTCTGACTCACATCCAAACACTAACCCTATCACTGTATATCACCCTAACCATAAAGCAAATGCTAACACCATTCCTAGCGCAAACACTAACCTTAAAACTAACCATAATAATAACACTAGTTCTTAATTAGCCATAGTCCTAACACTAGCCTTAACCCCAAAACAAAACAAAAAAATCCTAATCGGAGCCCTAACACTAGTTTTAAACCTAATCTTAAACCTAACCCTAGCCCTAAACCTAACCCTAACACTAGCTCTAAGCCAAGATCTTACCCTATCCCTTATCCTAAGCCAAACCCTATCCATAATGCTAACCCTAGTCCTACTCGTAATCCTTAGCCTATACTGTCCATTTAAACAAATTGGATGAGCTTCATCAAGCACTGAATTTTCTAAATTCTGAGATGTTATTCACATTTCAACATTTATAAACAGAGAACAATTGATGTGTACATTTAATATAGTTGTACTTCTTGTTTTTCTGAAACTCTGCTATTGAATCTGTAAGACATCTTAAATTCATAGACTTTTTTTTTTGATCTCACATTTGTTAATCTTTTTTTTATTTTTTTATTGTTGGCTGTTCAAAACATTACATAGTTCTTGATATATCATATTTCACAATTTGATTCAAGTGGGTTATGAGCTCCCATTTTTACCCCATATACAGATTGCAGAATCACATCAGTTACATATCCATTGATTTACATATTGCCATACTAGTGTCTGTTGTATTCTGCTGCCTTTCCTATCCTCTACTATCCCCCCTCCCCTCCCCTCCCCTCCCCTCTTCTCTCTCTGCCCCCTCTACTGACATTCGTTTGTCCCCCTTGTATTATTTTTCCCCTTCCCCTCACTTCCTCTTGTATGTACTTTTGTATAACTCTGAGGGTCTCCTTCCATTTCCATGCATTTTCCCTTCTCTCTCCCTTTCCCTCCCACCTCTCATCCCTGTTTAATGTTAATCTTCTTCTCATGCTCTTCGACCCTACTCTGTTCTTAGTTACTCTCCTTATATCAAAGAAGACATTTGGCATTTGTTTTTTAGGGATTGGCTAGCTTCACTTAGCATAATCTGCTCTAATGCCATCCATTTCCCTGTAAATTCTATGATTTTGTCATTTTTTAATGCAGAGTAATACTCCATTGTGTATAAATGGACAGTACAGGAACATTTCATTTCACATCTCTACACTTGTCAACAGAACTGTTTTAAGAACAGTTTTATAGTATTGTAATAGAAAAAAACTATTTCTTAGCATATGTCATTATTGACAAATCAATGTTTTTTTATTCAATTTACTTTATACTTCAGCAATAGTTATTTATAGGCATATGTATTTACCACTAGTAATTGGTTAGACTCTGGGGAATTTTATTAGGGAAGATACCTTACAGAGTTATCCTTTAAATAAGTCTAAAATGCCCAGATGAACATGATATGATATGATAACCAGTAGTCACATGTGGCTATTGAGAACTTGGAATATGGCTAGTGCTAACTGAGATGTGCTGTAAGTGTAAAATACTTAATGAATTTCAAAGACAATATGAAAAAAAGGAATAAAATATTTCTGAATTTGTATATTGATTACATATTGAAATGATATTTTAGATACTTATTATTAAGACTGTCCTCTTTATTTCTACCTTTTAGAAATTGCTACTAAAATTTTTCAGTTACATGTGTGACTTACATTTTATGTATACATATTTTTTTCTTTTCTTTTTTCTGCAGTACTGAACATTGAACCCAGCATCTCACACATGGCAGGCAAGCACTCTACCACTGAGCTACACCCCCAGGCTCCTCACTTTACATTTTTATTGGGCAGCACTAGCCTTGTTATGGTTTAGATATTAAGTGGTCACCAAAGACTCATGTGTTGAAGGCTGGGTCCCCAGTGCAGCAGTGTTTAGAAGTAGGGATTTTAGTAGTTGGATCATGAGGGCTTTGACTTCAACAATGGATTAATCCACTGAGAAATTCATACTTGATGACACCATTGGAAAGTGCTAGAAACTGTAGATAGTAAGACTTAGGTGGAGGAAGTAGGTCACTAAGCCATGCCGTGGTAGGGTCTATCTTGTTCTAGTTAGAACAAATCTTTTGAGACTGTCTTACCAGGTTCCTCTCTAAAGTGTGAAGAAAGGAAGTTCAGTTAAAAAGAATAAGACTCTTATATCAGATGTAGTGGTATGTGTAGGAAGTGTATCCAACTACAAGCTCATTGAACATTTGTATATCTGAATGTATGTTGATATTGTCACTGTTGGGAGACCAGACATGTCACCCAAGTGTCACACTCAATATTCACTGTATGTTATAGTATTCTCCACAAAACCCAAGACATTAATTCTATATGGAAGGCAATGGAAGACAGTCCATGTAGCTATTCCCTGTTCATCCCAATATGTGCAGCTATCTTTTAATATTTATTAAATGGAAAGCATAGGGTCTTGATTTAACATCTGAGTAGCATTCTTAACTGTCAACTGCCATCTTATAAGTTTTGCTTTCCTGTACTTCTTTTTACCTGAACTCCCCCCACCCCCATTAGTGACCTACTCCATGGTACCATAACCCTAAGCCAGTCCCAGAAGGACGCGACCCCTTTGCTCTGGAAAGCCCCATGACACCATTGACCTAAATCAATCCCATGCTATTCCCCACCCACCTAGCTCTGAAGCAAGCACCCCGAAGCCAAACTCCAAACCCCTACCTCATAAAAGCTGAACACCTGAATACCTCCGGCACCTCTCTCCACTCTATAGAGGAATGGACTTTATTTGTCAGCCCTTACAAATAAACTCTCTTGTGTGTAAAAAAAAAAAAAAAAAAATCCTTACCTAAATGAAACACCACCTCTGTTACTAGTCCAAACCTAGCCCTCATTGTAGCTCTAAACCTAACCCCAAACCTAACTCTATCCTTCACCCTTATTCTGACAATAACAATAATTATAGGTCTAAACTTGACCCTAACCCTAAACTGAACCCTGAAATTAGCCCTACCAGTGAACTTTTACCTAAACCTAACCCTAACACTACCACTAGACCTAAACCTAATCCTAACTCTAGCAATAACTCTAGCCCTAGAACTAAACAACAACTTAGTCCTAGCCCTAACAATAACACTTAACCTAAACCAAACAATTACACTACCCCCAGAACTAACCCTACTCCTGATTCTGGCTTTAAACCTAACTCTAATCTGAACACTGACACTGACACTAACACTAAATATAGCTCTAAAACTGACTCTAAACCAAAATCTAAACCTAACACTAGAACTAGCCATAACCCTAACACTAAAACTAGCCCTAATTAGAACCCTCAATCTTACATTACCCATAGCACTATCCCTAGACCTAAACCTAACACAAAACCTAGACCTAATCCAAGGCCTAAACCTACTTTAGATTAACCCTAACTCCAAAGCTAGCCCTAATACTAAGCCTAACCCTCACCTTAGACCTAACCCTAGCTCAAAGCCTAAACTTTGGCCTAAACATAACCCTTGCCTTATCCCCAACAATAACACTAAACCTAGACCTAATCCTAACCCTAACCCTATACATTACCCTTATGACAACCGTATTCCTAATGCTAACCCTAGGCCTAACCCTAATCATATCACAAACCCTAAATCTCTCCATTACCCTAAACCTACCCTAAACCTAACCCAATCAATTACCATAATCCTAACTCTAACCCTAATGCTCATTTGAGCCCTATCACTAAACCTTAACCTAATACAAACCACAATCCTGATTTTGAACCTAAAAATACCCCTAGCTCTAAAACTGACCCTTACCTAAACTTAACACTTACACTACACTAAGACATAGACCTAATCCTAAATCTACTCCTAACTGTAACACTAAACCTGACATTATCCCTAGCCCTAATTCTAGACCTAACCCTACAGAAACCCTAGCCCTCATCCTAGCCCTAAACCTAACCTTAATCATAATTCTAACCCTCACCCTAGACCTATTCCTAATTCTAACCCTCACTCTACCTCTAAACCTAGCTATAACACATCCCTTACCCAAAACTTAACCCTAAACCTAGCCCTAATGCTAGGCCTAACCTGAACACTAACCCTAGTTCTAATCCTTGCCCTGATTTAGCTCTATCCATAAAACTAACCATAACCCTAGCCCTAAGACTAACTCTAACTCTCAACCTACCCTTATACCTAGTTCTATCCATATCATTTAGCAAAACCCCAAACCTAGCCCTAACCCTTGCCTTGTCCTTACACCTAGCCCTAACCCAGATCTAATCCTAACTCCAAGTCTTAACCCTAACCCTAAGCCTAAGACTAACATAAACACTATCCCTAATCCTAATGTTAATCATATAACCTAGGACAAAAACAAAACTGAGCAATAGGGGCTGAGGATGTATCTCAAGCAGTAGTGCATTCGCCTGGCATGCACAGGGTGCTGGGTTCAATCCTCAGCAACAATAAAAATATAATTAAAAAAAAGATGTAGTGTCCAAAAAATTAAAAAAATAAAAAATATTAAAAATCTCTCTTTCTCTCTCTCTCTCTCTCTCTCTCTCTCTCTCTCTCTCTCTCTCTCTCTCTAAAAAACCTGAGCAATAGTCCAAATCATGAACTTTAACTTAAACCAAACACTAACACTACACCTAGACCTGACCCAAGCCCTAATTTGAGTCATAGCCATAACCTTAAAATAATCCTGATCCCAAATCTTATCCAAAAACTCACCCTAGGTCTAAACACCACCCTAAATTTAAACTGAACCCTAACAGTAACCCTAGCCTTAATTCGAGTAATAACCCTAACCTTCAAACAAACCCTGATGCTGACTCATATCCTAACAGTCACCCTAGCTCTAAAGACTGCCCTCACCTTAAACTGAACTCTAAAAGTAATCCTAGTCCTTATTTGAGTCCTAACACTAACGCTAAAACTAACACTGTCTCTGAATTATATCCTAATACTAACCTAGCTACAAATATCACCCTAACATTAAACCTAACCCTAACACTAGATCTATCCCTACCCCTAAACCTAATTATTCCCTAGTTCTTACATAATCCATTGCCATAACTTTAGCCCTAACCATAAAACAAAAATTAGCCCTAATCTGTGCCAAATATCCAGTATTTAAACCTAAGCCTAACCCTAAATCTAGCCCTAACACTAGCTCTAAGCCTATCCCTTACCCAAAGCGAAACCCTAACCCCAATGGAAACCATAGACCTCTCCCTAATCCTTAAGCTAACCAAAGCCCTAACCCTATTAATAGTCATAACCATACCCTCAATCTAGCTCTAACCCTATTCCAAACCCTAATGTTAACCCTGACCATTATTTTCATCCTAACACTAACCCTAGGTCTAGAACTAGCCCTAACCCTAGATCAAACCATAACACTAGACCTAGACCTAAACCAAATTCTAAATCTAGCCTTAACTCTAGCCCTGGACCTAAAAAAAAAACCTATCCCTAGCCCTTAAACTAACCCTTAAACTAACACAAATACTAACCCTAGCCCTAGACCTAAACCTAGTTCTAATTCCAGCTGTAACCCTAACTCTAACTTCAATGCAAACACTGACCCTGCCTTTAAGTGTAAACCTATCTCTAAACATGACCCTAACCAAAAATCTAAACCTAACACTAGACCTAGCCAGATTCTAACCCTCAAACTAGTCCTAATCATAACCCTAGCTCTTACATTACCCACAGCCCTAACCCTAAGCCTAAACCTAAAACAAAAAGTAGAGCTAATACTAGGCCTAAGCATAACCTTAACCCTTACCTAACACTTGATTAGTCCTAACCCTAGCTCAAAGCCTGACCCTTTTCCTAAACATAAACCTATACCTATCCCTAAATATACCGCTAACACTAGCCCTAATTGTATACTTAACCCTAGAACTAAACCTAGCTTTAAACCTACTCGTTACTCTATAACTAACCATAAACCTACCGATAACCCTAGGCCTAACCCTAACCCTAAATCTAACCAGAAAACTAAGACTAGACCTAACCCTAAACCTCACACTTGCCATAGACTTATCTCTAGCTCAAACCCTAACCCTTAACATAAACCTAAATTTAAAAATAAACCTGATCCTAAACCTAAACCTCAATCTAACACTAACCATAACCATATGTCTACATCTAAGCATATCCATTACTCTAACACTAACACTACCCCTAATGATAATGCTAGCCCTAATCCAATCCTAACCATTACCATACTCCAATCTTATCCCTAGACCTAACTCTAAACCTAACCTTCGCCCTAGCCCTAACCCTAGCTCAAAACCTAATCCTTATGCTAAACATTATCCTAACACTAACCCTGGTTCTAACCCTATCCTTTACCCTTACGTAAGACCTATTTCTGACCATAACCCTAGCCCTAAATTTAGCTCCAACCCTATCCTTTATCCTAAACATTACCCTTACACTAATGCTAACCCTAGGCCTAACACAAACCCTATTGCTAAACTTAATCCTATCAATTACCGTAAACCAAACCTGAACTCTATACAAAAACATATCATTACCCTAACCCTGACACTAATGCTTATTTTAACTGTAACCCTAAACCCTAACCTCAACCAAACTATGACCTGATCCTGACCCTAATAATTCCTCTACCTCTAAACCTGACGTTATTCCTAAACCTAACCCTTAAACTAGACCTAGCCATAACCTAATTCTAAAACTTTCCTCTCCTCAACTGTAACCCCACACCTGACATTAGCCCTAGCCCTAATCCTAGCCATAACCCTAACAAAAATCCCAGCCCTTATCTTAGTCCTAAACCTAGATTAATCCTAAACCTACCCTAACCCTACCTTAACTCCAATACTAACCCTAGCTATAATCTTAGCCTTAATTTCACCCTATTTTTAAACCTAACTGTAACCATAGACCTAAGAATAAATCTAACTCTCACACTAGCCCTAGAATTAGTTCTAGACCTATCCCTTAATGTAAACCTAACCCTAGCCCTAAACTTAGTCCTAACCCTTGCCCTATCCATAGTCTAAGCACTAACCATAGATCATAATCTATCTCTAAATCCAAACCTGACCCGAAGCCTAAGCCTAACCCTAACACTAGCCCTAACCCCAACACTAATCCTAAAACTAACCCTATCCTAGCCCTAGCCCTAAAACAAAACAAAGACATAAGCTCTATCCCTAACCCTTAAACTAAACCAAACCCTAACCATACACCTAGCCATAACCCTAGCCCTAATTTGAGTTTTAACCTGAACCCTAAAACTAAGCCTGACACTGACACTAACAAAAATCCTAGCTCTAAACATCACCCTAATCCTAACACTAAACATAACACTAAACCTGCCCCTAATCTTAACCCTAAAATTAGCCCTAATCTTAAACCTTGTACTTACATTAGCCATAATCCTAACCCTAGCACTAACTTAACTGAAATCATAGCCCTAATCTGGGCCCTAACATGAACTTTAACCCTAACCCTATCCCTAATCCTAGCTCTAGCCCTATTCATAACCATAACCCTAGCCCTGACCCTATACATTACCATAACAATAACCCTAACCCTAATGTTAACCCTATGCCTAAACCTAACCTTATCTCTAATCCTATCCTTTTTCATTTCCCTAAACCTAAAATGATCCCTAATTCTTAGCCTATCATTACCCAAAACCTTACCCTAATGTTAATTCAATCCCTAACTTTAAGCCTTAACCTATTCCAAACCCTAACCTAGACCTTCACTTTAATAATACCCCTAGCCCTAAACCTGACCCTAAGCCTAAACCTAAACCTTACGCTAGACATACCCATAATCCTAACCTCACAATTATCTTTAAACATAATTCTAGACTTGAAATTAATTAGCCATACTCCTAATCCTAGTCCTAACTCTAAAAAAAACATAGCCCACATCTTAGCCCTAAACCTAGCATTAATCATATCCCTAATCCTAACCCTCATTTTAAACATCACCCTACCTCTAAAGCTAGCATAACACCATCCCTTACCCTAAACTAAATCATAAATCTAACGCGAACTCTATGCTTAAACTGAACACTAACCATAGACCTAACCCTAGCCCTAATTTAGCTCTATTCATAATGCTAACACTAACCTTAGCGATAAGACTAACAATGATTCTCACACTAGCCCTATCACTAGATGTAATACTATCCCTTACCAGAACCCTAAACATAACCCTAGCTCTAACCCTTGCACAATCCTTAGTCCTAGCCCTAAACCTAAGCCTAAGACTCACGGTAACACTAAACCTAACCCTAACCCTAATAATAAAACTAGTCCTAACCCTACCACTAGCAGTAAAACAAAAGTGAGCAACAGCCCTAACCCTAAACCTAACTTAAACCAAACCCTAACACTACACCTAGACCTAACCATAGTCTTAATTTGAGTCCTAACCCTAACCCTAAAAGTATACCTGACACTGACTCATATGCTTAACTCACCCTAGCTTGAAACACCATCCTAAGCTTAAACCAAAACTTAACAGAAACCCTAGCCCTTATGTTACCTAACAGTAATCCAGACCCTTACTCATATCCTAAAACTAACCCTAGATCTAAATATCACCCTAACCTTAAACTTAACCCTAACACTAAAAGTACCCATAATCCTAACCTTAACCCTAAAACTAACCCTAATTTTAACCCTAGTTCTTATATTAGAGATTGCCCTAACCCTAGTCCTAACCCTAACACAAAACTAGCCCTACTCCGAACACTAAACCTAAATTTAACCCTAACCCTACCCTAACTCTAGCCCTAAACCTAGCTCTAACTCTCTCGCTCACCCTAAGAGAAACCATATCTCTAATGGTAAACCTATATCTATACCTAATCCTTAGGCTAACCAAAATCCTAACCCCATTAATAATCCTGATCCTAGCCCTCATTCTAGCTCTAATCTTCTCTCAAACCTTTACACTAACCCTGACCCTTATTCTGACACTAACACAAAACCTAGGTTTAAAACTGACCCTCAACCTAGAGCAAACCCTAACACTGGCCATACTGCTAACTTATACATAAAACTAACCCGAACCATAGAACTAAGACTAACTCTAACTCTCACACTATCCCTATCCCTAGTTCTAAGCCTATCCATTACATAACCCTAATGCTAGCCCTAACCCTTGCCATATCCTTATTCTTAGCCATAACCCTAGATCTAAAACTAACTCAAAATATAACCCTAACCCTAAGCCTAAGCCTAACACTAAAACTAGCCCTAAACCTAATGCTAATCATAAACTAGCCCTAACCCTGAATCTAGCAGTAAAACAAAATGAGCAATAACCCTAAACATAAACATTAACTTAAACCAAACCCCAACACGACACCTAGACCTAATCATAGCCTTAATTCGAATCCTAACCTAACCTTATATCTAACCCTGACCTTGACTCATATCCTAACACTCACGCTAGCTCTAAACACCCTCATAACCTTAAACTAAAACCTAAAAGTAAGCCTATTCTTAATTCGAGTCCTAAGCATAACCCTGACCCTGACTCATATCCTAACACTAACCTAGCTCTAAATGTAATCCTAACCATAAAACTAACCCTAACACTAGACTTACCCCTAACCCGAATGCCAAAACTAACCCTCATTGTAACCCTAGTTCTTACATTAGCAATTGCCCTATCATTCGCCCTAACCCTAACCCAAAATCTACCCCTAATCCGAGCCCTAAACCTAGATTTAACACTAACCCTAACTCTAGCCCTAACCCTAGCTCTAAGGCTATTCCTAACCCTATGAATAAACCTCACCCAAATGGTAGCTCTAGACCTATGCCTAATCCTTAGGCTAATCAAAAATCCTAACCTTATTAATAGTCCTGATCTTAGCCCTCATTCCAGCTCTAATATCCCAAACATGAACGCTAACCCTTACCCTCATCCTGACCCTAACACAAACCCTAGTACTAAACCTGAACCTAACACTAGACTAAAACCTACCACTAGCCCTGGACCTAATCCTAAATCTAGCCTTGTCTCTATCCCTAGACCTAAACAAAAACCTAGTCCTAGGCCTAACAATAACCCTTATCCTAACACAAACAATAATCTTACCCCTAGACATAAACCTTCTCCTAATTCTGGATGTAACACTAACTTGAACTCTAACCCAAATACTGACTCGAAATTTAACAGTAAACCTTATTAAAAACCTGACCCTAACTGAAAATCTAAACCTAACACTAGATCTTGGCATAACCCTATCCCTAAAAGTAACCCTATTTATAATCCTAGCTCTTACATTACCCTCAGCTTTAACCATAGGCCTAAACCTAACACAAAACCTAGAGATAATCCTAGGCCTTAACCTAGCCCTAAGCATGACCCTAACACTAACACTAGCCCTAACTCAAATCTAATTCTCACGTTAGACCTAAACCTAGCTCAAAACCTAACCCTTACTATAAACATAAACCTAGAACTATCCCTGAATCTAACAGTAAACCTAGTACTAATCCTAAACTTAACACAAGCCCTAACCATAGCTCTAAACTTACCCATTAACCTAACCCTAACCCCAACCCTAATTGTAACCCTAGCCTTAACCTTAACCATAATCCTAACCCTAAAAAGAAAACTAACCCTAGACCTCACACTAAACTCTTACTCGCTATAGCCCTAACCATAAATAAAAACCTAAACCTTACCATAAACCTAAACATAAGCATAAACCTAACCCTAACCCTAAACTTAAATCTAGCCATGTTCTTAACCCTAAACCTACATCTAATCATATTTATTAACCTAACCCTAAACCTAAACTTAATTATTACAATACCTTTAACCCGAAACCTAAACCTAAACCTACCATAATCCTATCCCTAAACATAACCCTTAACCTAATGCTTGCTCTAAACATAATCATAGCTCAGACACTAAACATAACACTAAACTTAACCCTAGTTCTTACCCATACCTTAACACTAACTCAAAACCTAATTCTAAGCATAAGTCTAGCTATAAACTTATATCTAACTGTATCCATTACCCTAATCATAACACATATCCTAATGCTAATGCTAAGCCTAACCCTATCTCAAGACCTAATCTTAATCATAACCCTAGTCCTAATCTTAACTCTAACCCTAAACATAGACCTTTCCCTAATGCTAATCCTAGGCCGAACCCTAAACCTATAAGTAACACCAACCCTGTATCAATTACCTAAACCTAACCTGAACCCTAAATCTAACCCTATCATTACCTTAACCATAACCCTAAAGCTAATTTGAGCCCTAATGTTAAACTCAAACCTAAAAGAAACCCTAAACATGACCCTTACCATAATTCCCATAGCTCTAACCTAACCCTTACCCTAAGCCTAATCCTTACATTAGACCTAGCCGAAACTTAACCCTAAAATTATCCATAATCATAACCCTAGACCTGACATTAGCCCTAGATATAATCCTAGCACTAACCTGAATAAAAACTCTATCTCATATTAGCACTAAACATAGCTGTAATCATAACCCTAACCTTAAACCTAGGCCTATCTTAAAACTAATTCTATTCCTAATCTTAGACCTAACTTAGCCCTATCTTTAACCCTAAACCTTACCCTAGCCCTAAAACTAAGTCTAACTTGAACTAGCCCTAAAAGTAATTCTAAAACTATAACTTACTGGAAATCCAAAAGTAGCCCTATCCCTAGGCCTAACCCTAGTCATTTCCTTAGCTCTAGCCCTAACCCTAGATCTAAACTTAACTCTAAATCTAAACCTAATGCAAAGCCTAGGCCTAAACCTAAGAATAACCCTATCCCTAACCCTAGTGCTACTCCTAAATTTAGCCCTAACTTTAGCCCTAGCCCTAATACATAACCGAGCCATAGCCCAAACCCTAACCCTTAACCTAAACCAAACCCTAGACCTACACCTTGCCCTAACCCTAGCCCTAATTCTAGTTTTAAGCAGAATCCTAAAACTAACCCTAACCCTTATTCTGATGCTAACACTAACCCTAGGTTTAAACATCACCATAAACATAACCTTAACATAATACTAGACCTAGCCCTAACCCTAACCCTAACCCTAAAACTAGCCCTAATTGTAACCCTAGTACTTACATTAGCCATAACCCTAATTCTAGCCCTAACTTAAACCAATACCTAGCCTAATCTGAGCCCTAAACCGAGCTTTAACCCTAACCTATACATAACCATAAACCCAACACTAATAATAACCATAAACTTAGCTCTAACCCTAGCTCTAACCCTATCCATTACCCTAACCATAATCCTAACCCTAATGCTAACCCTAGGCCTAAACCGTATCATATCCCTAATCCAAACCGTTCCATTATCCTTAACGTAACTTGAAACCTCAACCTAAATATATCATTACCCTAATATTAAATCTATGCTAATTTTAGCCCTACCTTTATACCTTAACCTATCCCAAACACTAATCATGACACTAACCCAAACAATACCCTTACCTCTAAACCTGAACCTAAACCTAAACCTAAACCTAAACCTAACCCTTACAATATATCTATCCTAACCCTAAACTATCTTTAAGTGTAAAGCTGGACCTGAAATTAGCCCTACCCCTAATCCTAGTTCTAAACCTAGCCTTAATTCTAACCCGAACTATAACTCATTGTTTAACCCTAATTCTAAACCTCTCACTTGCCCTAAACGTAGCTATAACCCTATCACTTACCCTAAACCAAGCCATAACCCTAAACCTAACCACAATCTTAAACCTAATCATAACCCTTCCCCTAACCCTAGGCCTAACCATAATATTAAGCCTAGCACTAACTCTAATTTAGTCCTAACCATAAACCTAGCCTTAAGACTAACTCTAACTCTTTCCCTAGGCTATCCCTAGTTCTATCTTTAGCCCTAGTCCAACCCTGGATCTAAACCTAACCCTAAATTTAAACTTAACTCTGAACTTAACAATAACCATAATTCTAAACCAAACCCTAACACTAGCCCTAACAATAACGCTAATTCTAAAACTTGCCTTACCTCTAGCCCTAGCCTTAAAACCAAACCAAGCCATATCCCTAACTCTAAACCTTAACCTAAACCAAACCATAAACCTACATCTAGCCCTAACCCTAACTCTAAAAATAACCCTGACACTGACACTGATCCTAACACTAATCCTAGCTCTGAACATGACCCTAACCTTAAATTAACCCTAACACCAGACCTAGCCTTAACCCTAACCATAATACTAGTCCTAATTGTAACCCTAGTTCGTACATTAGTTGTTGTTGTAAAAACCCTAGCCCTAACCCTAACACAAATCCTACCCCTAATTTTAGTCCTAAACCTAGCTTAAACCCTAATCTTAACCCTAACACTAGCCCTAACCCTAACACTAAACCTAGCTATAACCCTGTCACTTACACTAAGCCAAACCCTAAACCAAATGCTAACGCTAGTCCTAACCCTAATTCTTAGCCTAACTTAAACACTAACAGTATTACTAGTCCTAAACCTAGCCCTCATTCTAGTTCTAACCCTAACCCTGACCCTTATTCTGATCCTAATAGTAACCTTAGGTCTAAACCTGACCCTAAGCCTAAATCAAATCCTAACACTAGCCCTACTGGTAAGCCTATATCTATACCTAACCCTAACATAGATCGACACCCCAAACTAATCCTAAATATAGCTATAATTCGACCCTAGAACTAAACAAAATTCTAGTTCTAGCCCTAACAATTACCCTTAACCTAAACAAAACACTTACCCTAATCATAGACCTAACACTAGTCCAAATTTTGGTTCTATCCCTAAACCTAATCCTATCTGAAACACTGACCCTGACCCTAACACTAACCTATCTCTAAACCTGACCCTAACCCGAACCTAGTCCTAATATTAAACCTAGGCATAACCCTAACCCCAATACTAGCCCTAAATATAACAATAGACCTAACCATATTTTAACCCTAATCTTAAATCTAACAGTAGCCTTAACCCTAAACCTAGTCCTAATCCTACCCCTAAACCTAACACAATACCAAGCCATAATACTAGGCCTAAACTTAGACCTAAGTATTAGCCTAACCCTAACCCTAGCCCTAACACTAACCCTAACACTAACCCCTGCCTTAGACCTAACTCTACCACAAAGCCAAACTCTTACTCTAACCATTACACTACCCTATCCTAAACCATAACCATAACCGTAGCTCTTTTCCTAACCTTAATCCTAGTTTGAACTTTAGTTCTAACCTTGTCAATTATCCTAATCCTAATCCTACCCCTAATTGTAAACCTATCCCTAACACTAAACTTTACATTTACCCAAAACATAAATGTATCACAAGACCTAACCATAAACCTAAACCTCACTAACTCTAGCTGAAACATTAAGCCTTACACTAAACCTAATCCTAAGACTACCCCGAATCCATACCCTAACCCTAAATCTAAACCTAAATCGAACATTATCCATTACACTAAACCTAACCCAAATTGTAATGAAATCTCTAGCCGTAACCCAAACCCTAAACAAAACCTTAACCATAAAATATCCCTAGACCTAAATATAAACCTAAACCCCACCATAGCAATTACCCTTGCTCCAACACTAACCCTTACCATAACTTAACCATAACACTAGCCCTAAACCTAACACTTACCGCAAACCCAACCTAGCCCTATCCCTAAACATAACTCTAATTTTAGACTTAATCCAAACCATAATTTATCCCTAACCCTAGCTCTAAATTTATCCATTATACTAATCAAAACACTAACCTAATGCTAACCTTAACCCTATTGCTAAACCTAACCCATCCATTACACTAAAACTTAACTGAAACCTAAACCTAACCCTATCCATTACCCTAACCCTAAGCATAAACCTAACACTAATTCAAGCCCTAACCCTAAATGTTGGCCTAAACCAAATGCTAACAATGACCATGGCCCTAATAATACCCGTAATTCTAAACCTGACCCTTACCCTAAACATAGCTCTGACACTAGACCTAGCAATAACCTTACCCTAAAACTATCCTTAATCATAACCCTAGACTTTATATTATCCCTAGCCCTAGTTCTAGCCCTGGATCTAACAGAAACCCCAGCCCAAAACCTAGCCTTAATTCTAACCTAAACACTAAACTTAGCCCTAATCTTAATTCTAACCATCACCCTAGCCCTAAAGACAGCTAAAACCCCACCCATTCCCCTAAACTTAATTCTAACCCCAATGCTAATCCTAAACATAGCCCTACCCCTAACCTAAACCTAACACTAACCCTCGCCTTAATTCTAGCCATAATTTAGCTTTAACCCTAAGCCTAGTCCTAAATCTAAATCTAACTCTCCTCCTAGCCATTTCCCTAGTTCTTACCCTATCCCTTACCGTAACACTAACCCTAGCCCTAATCCTAACCCTGGATCTAACCCTAACTCTAAATCTAACCCTAACTCTAAGCCTAAACTACACCCTAACACTAGCCTTAACCCTAACACTAATTCAAAATCTAGCCCTAAACCTAGGCCTAGTCAAAAAAAAAAAAAAAAAAAAAAAAAAAAACGAGTTATAGCTCTATCCCTAACTCTAACCCATAGAAGTGAAGATGAAGTGAAACCTTAAAACAAAAACTGTTCCTGACAATGAATCTTGAACTGAGAAGGCCCATCTTGGGAAATATGGTAATGCTAGGTAAAAGATGAATTCTGACCGGTACCAAACAAATTTGAACAAAACTAACTCTAACCCAAACATTAGTTCTAAACCTAGCCCTAACCCTAATCCTAAAACTAAACCTTTCCTGTTTATAGAGTTTGATCATAACAGTCAAAAACAGGGAGTGCCTAGTAGGGCAAGGTAACAGAAGAATCCTGCACAGTATCAAAAATTCTGACCAATCATTGGGGAAGGTGTTTCATTACATGCCTATTTCCCCTGTTTTCTCCTAAAGTTCTCTTAGAAAAATTGTTTTTTCATGCTTCAGCTTAAGGTACTTTCACAAGGAACAAACCAGAGCATGCCCACAGCGAAGTGATTGAGTGTGTGAAGTTTCATGCAGCTAGCACCAACACTGTTTGATTTCCAGCTCCATTTCCATTCACACCTAAGGAGATAATGTAGTGAAAACTAAAATTTCAAATGGTTCCTGACACTGAACCATTGAACCTTGAAGGCCTAAACTTGGGAAGCCTACTAAGGTTGGTCAAAGATGAATCCTGTACAGTATCAATGTAATCTGACAAAAAAAAGAAAAAAATCGAAGACCTTTCAGTACATGTGTATTTTGCTTGCTCCTAAAGCACTCAGAGATAAAGTTGTTTTTTTCTACTTCAGCTTAAAGATAGTTCACAGGAAACAAACCAGAGAATGCTCACTGAGAACTGATTAAGTGTGTCAAGTTTCAATCAGCTAGCACAAATGCTGTTTGATTTCCAGCTTCATTTCCATTCACTCTTACAGTGCAAAAAGAAGAGAAATATGAAAATTTAAACTGTTCCTGAGAGAAAACCCTTTTACATAGCAGGCTGAAACATTTGGGGTATAGTAAAAATAGGAAAAATGTGAATCCTGCCCAGTATGATAGAAATTTTTAAAAAACTAACTAACCTTAACACCATGTCTAAACCTAATCCTAACACTATGTCTAAACCTAAACCTAATCTATTTATAGAACCTTTGATCATAGAAGTTTGAAATTGGGGAGTCTATTGGGGCAATCTTACAGATGAATCATGGGTAGTTTCAAAGAAATCTGACAAAATAATTGGGGGATCTCTTTCAGTACATTCGTGTTTCCTGTTTTCTCCTAAAGTGTTCTCAGATAAATTTGTATTGCATGCTTCAGCTTATTACAATTTTTACAAGGAACAAACCAGAGAGTGCTCACAGAGGTCTGATTGAGAGTGTGAAGTTTCACGCTGTTAGCACAAAACTTGTTTGATTTCCAGCTCCATGTCCATTTTCCCATGTAGGTCAAAATGAAGTGAATCCGTAAAATGCAAATTGTTCTTGTCAGCAAAGATTTTAACTGAGAAGGCCCAAACCTGGGGAACATAGTAAGCCTAGGTAAAAATTTATCCTGCCCAATATCAAAGAAATTTGAACAACATAAACTCTAACCCTAACACTAGACTTAACTCTAACCTAACATGTTTAGAGAACCTTTGATCAGAGAAATCTCAAAGTTGAGGAGACTAGTGGGAAAGCTAAGAGATAAATCCTGCCCAGTATCAAAGATACTGACAAAATGATTGGGGGAGGTAGTTCAGTACATGCATATTTTTCTGTTGTCTCTTAAAATGCTCTCGCATAGTGTTGTTTTTGCATGCTTCATCTTTGGGATGCTTTCACAAGGATAAAACCAGAACGTCCTCACAGAGAATTGATTGAGTGTGTGAAGTTTCATGCAGCTAGCAAAAAACATGTTTGATTTCCAGCTCTATTTCCATTTACACAGGTCAAAATGAAGGGAAACCTTAATGTAAAAACTGAAATACTGACAGCAATCCAGTGAACCTAGAATGTGCAAACCTGGGGAACCTAGTAAGGCTAGGTAAATGATAAATCCTGCCTAGTATCAAAGAAATGTGAACAAAACTATTGTAAACCTAACACTAGATCCACCCTTAATCTTACAGTTCACCCTAGCATGTTTAGAGAACCTTTGATCATAGAAGTCCCAAACTAAGGGAGCCTAGTGGGGAAAGCTAACAGAAGAATCCTGAACAGAATCAAAGAAATATGAGCAAATAATTAACGGACCTATTTCAGTACATTCCTATTTCCTTGATATCTCTAAAAGTGCTCTGGGATAAAGATGCTTTGCATGTTTCAGCTAAGGGTAACATTCACAAATCCAAACCAGAGAGTGCCCACTGATAACTGATTGAGTGTTTGCAGTTTCAAGCATCTAGCACCAACTGTGTTTGATTTTGTGCTCCATTTCTCTTCACCAAAATAGTTCAAAAAAAAAGTAAAACCTTAAAATACAAACTGTTCCTGACAGCGAACCTTTGAACTGAGAAGGCCCAAACCAGGGAACATTGTGAGGCTAGGAAAAACATGAATCCTCCCCAGTATCAAAGATACATGAACAAAACTGACTCTAACTCTAACACTAGATTTAAACCTAGCCCTTACCCTAACCATAAACCTAACCCTAACCATAAAACTAACCCTAATCTGTTTAGAGAACCTTTTATCATAGAAGTCCCAAATTGAGGGAGCCTAGTGGGGCAAGCTAACAGATGAATCTTGTGCAGTATCAAAGAAATTTGACCAAATAATTTGGGGAGGTAGTTCAGTACATGTATATTTTCCTGTTGTCTCCAACAGTACTTTTGGATAAAGATGTTTTTGCATGCTTCAGCTTTTAGAAACATTCACAAGGAAGAAACCAGAGTGTCCACATAGAACTGATTGAGTGTGTGCAGATTTAAGCACCGAGCACCAACCCTGTGTGATTTCAAGTTACATTTCCATTTACCTGTATAGGTCAAAATGAAGGAAACCTTAAAATACAAACTGTTTCTGACAGCAAAACATTGAAAGGATAAGGCCCAAACCTGGGGAAAATAGCAAGGCTAGGTAAAAGAGGAATTATGCAAAGTATCAAATGAATTTGAACAAAAATCACTCTAACTCTAACACTAGATCTAACCCAACCCTAAACTAATTCTAACCTGTTTAGAATACTTGTGATCATAGAAGTCCCAAACTTGGGGAGCCCAGCGGCACAGCATAACAGATAAATCTTGTGCAGTATCAAGAAATTTGATGAAAAATTGGGGGAGATATTTCAGTACATTAATATTTTCCTGTTTTTTCTTTAAGTGCTCATGCATAAATTGTTTTTAATTCTTCAGCTTAAGGTACTACACAAGGAAAACCAGAGTGTGCCCACAGAGAGCTGATTAAGTGTGTGAAGTTTCGAGCAGCTAGTACTAACTCTGTTTGATTTCCAGCTCCATTTTCATTCACGTCTATAGGCCTTAAAGAAGAGAAACTTAAAATTTGAAACTGGTTCTGACAGTGAACTGGCAAACCTTGAAAACCCAAACTTGGCCATCCTACAAAGACTAGGGTAAAGATGAATCCTGTACAATATAAAAGTATTCTATGCAAAAAAAAAAATTGAAGATTGTTCCTAAACTGCTCACAGATAAAGCTGTTTCTTTCTAATTCAGCTTTAGGCTACTGGCACAAGAAACAAATAAGAGAATGTACCCTGAGAACTGATTGAGTGTGTGAAGTTTCAAGCAGCTAGCAAAAAACCTGTTTGAGTCCAGCTCAATTTCCATTCACCCCTATAGGGCAAAATGAAGTGAAAGATGAAAATTAAAACTGCTCCTGAGAGCAAACCCTTTTACCAGGAGTCCCAAACTTGGGGAGCATACTAAGAATAGGAAAAAGAAAAATCCTGCCCAATATCCAAAAAGTTAAAAAAAAAAAAAACTAACCCTAACCCTAACACAAGTTATAGCCCTACATCTAAACATAAGCCTAAGCCTAACCTGTTAAGAGAACCTTTGATCATAAAAGTTTTAAACTTGGGGAGACTAGTGGGCCAAGCTTACATATGAATCCTGCACAGTATCAAAGAAATCAGACCAAATAATTGGGGAAGATATTTCAGTATATGCATGTTGCCCTGTTTTCTCCTGAAGTGCTCTTGGATAAACTTGTTTTGCATGCTTCAGTTTATGGCTACTTTTACCAGGAAGAAATCAGAGAGTGCCCAAAGACAACTGATTTTGTATGTGAAATTTCAACCAGCTAGCACCAACCATCTGATTTCCAGCTCCATTCTCATTTTCCCATATATGTCAAAATGAAGTGAGACATTAAAAACAAACTATTCCCAACAGCGAACTATTGAATCGAGAATGCCCCAAACTGGGGCACATATTAAGGCTAAGTAAAAGATAAATGTTCCCAATAGTAAAGAAATTTGAACAAAACAAACTTTAACCCTAACACTAGCTCTAAAGCTAGCCCTAACCCTAATAGTAACATTAACCCTTATCTGATTAGAGAACCATTGATCCTAGAAGTGCCAACCTTAGAAAGCCTAGTGGAGCAAGCTAAAAGATGAATACTGTGTAGTATCAAAGAAATATGATCAAATCATTGGGAGACTTATTTCAGTACATACATGTTTCTCTGTTTTCTTCTTAAGTTCTCTGGGATACTGTTTCTTTTGCATGCTACATCTTTGGTCTACCTGCAAAAAATGAAACCAGAAAGTGCCCACTGAGAACTGATTGTCTGAAGTTTTAAGCACCGCTGGCCAACCCTGTTTGATTTCCAGCTCAATTTTCATTCACATCAATAAGCCATAATGAAGGGAATCCTTAAAATACAAACTGTTCCTGACAGCAAACCATTAAACCGCGAAGGTCAAAACCTGTGGAGCATAGTAAGGCTAAGTAAAAGATGAATCCTTCCCAGTATCATAGAAATTTGAAGAAAACTAGGGCCACATTGGTGCACTCATTGCAGATGGAAAGCTCGGCTGCACAGTTTCTCTGGGTGCAGACACAGGCGCTCTCTGCACAGGTGGAAGGCAGCACAGAACACTGAGGCTTTGCTTGCAGGTGGCCACACCTCGCTCTGAACACAGCACAAAGTCACTCCAGAACAACCCACCTCACCAAACACCACACATGGGTAATAGATGGAATCCATCTTGCAAAACCTTACTTGCCTTCTATCAGTGGGCGTGGCTACCAGTTTGGTTCTGCAGCTGATCAGGTACCCAGTTTCCAACTCCCCTAACTCCAGCTGTGATATCTCAAGATTTTTCTCACAATCTTTTGGAGGGTGTAGCTATCATTGTGGAATAGAAACTCTACAGGCACCTGGTTTCCAATTCAGAGACTTAGAGTAGGGAGGCTCCAGGTAGAAGCTCAAGCCCTCTCACCCTGCTTACCTCCACCACTCTGAGCACAGAGACTCAAGCTAGGTAGGAATCAACAACTCCACCTACTGCAAGAAAAGAAAAGAGAGTTCTGCGAGACTTTTTTTTTCTTACTTTTCTGTTCTTGCTCTTCTCATCCATTCTCCTCTACTCTTTCCCCTCTGGTCCTCACAACCTCAACATATGTGAAACCAAAAACTTTTCATGAAATTGGACTTTAAGAACTGAATCATTAGAATTGTATAATACAGAGTAATTGCATAGGTCCCACCTCACCACCTCTTTATTTGCTTTTATTTTCTTTCTCCCTCTCTTTATTTCTTTTCTTGTTATTTCTTCTTCTTTTTTTCTTTCTCACTCTATCCTACTTTCAGCCTCCTAACTTTTAATATTTATACATAGGGTAATTTTATGAATACAGAAAAGGAGTTTGAATTTATACTTTCTTCCATAAATTACCCCTGTCTATTCAGCTGAGTTCTCCTCCAAAGTTGCTAAGTTAGATTAATCACATACCCTCAATCATTTACCCCTTAACATAGCATCATACCCCTGTACCTCAGTTCTCTATACACCACCAGAAGTGGTATGCCTTTTATGAAACTAAGGACTGTATTCTAAATAATAATGGAAGCCAACATCTGCAGACACAGAGTCTAAATATAAATTTATTTATAATGGTTTGGCTTAGGCTTCATTTTAGTGTTAGATTTAGAGTTAGGTTTTGATCTGTGGTTAGGGCTAGGGCTAAGGATAGTGCAAGGGTTAGGACTAAGGTTTGGGTTAGGTTAAGGATTATGGTAAGGGATAGGGTTAGAACAAGTGATAGGGTTCGTATGAGAGTTAGAGTTAGTCTTAGGGCTAGGGTTATGGTTAGGGTTAGGGATAGGGCTAAATTAGGGCTAGTGTTAGTGTTAGGTTCAGGCCTTGGGTTAGGGTTAGAGTTAGGATTACGTTTAGTGTAAGGTATTTTATTATAGTTAGTTTGAGACCTAGGACAAGGGTTAGTATTAGTGTTAGGGCTAGGTTTAGGTTTAGGGTTTTGATTAAAGCTAGGTTTAGGGCTAGGATTGGGGCTAATGTTTGTGTTAGGGTTAGAGCTAGTAATAGAACTAGGGCTAATGTCAGGTCTACGGATAGATTTAGTGTTAGGTTTATGGCTTGGTCCAGTGTAGGGGTTAGGTGTATACTAAGGGTCAATTTTAGAGCTAGGGTTATCATTAGGGTCAGGATCAAGTTGAGAGTTTGTGTTAGGTTAGGGTTTAGGTTTAAGTGTTGAATTATCATTATGGTTTTGTGTTAAGGTAATGAAAGGGTTAGGTTTAGGGTTTAGATGTGGCTTAGTGTAATGTATAGGGTTATGATTAGGCTTAGGGTTAGCATAAGGATTATCAATAGGGTAATGGATAGGGTGAGACTTAAGACTAGGGGTAGGGTTATGTATAGGATTAGGGCTTTTGTTTGTGTTAGGGTTGGGGTTTAGGTGTGGTTTAGTAGAATGCATAGGGTTAGGGTTAGGCCTAGGGTTAGCATAATGGGTTATCATTAGTGTGATAGATATGGTTAGACTTAAGATTAGGGGTAGGGTTATGTATAGGATTAGGGCTTTTTTGTGTTAGGGTCAGATTTACCTTTAGGGTTAAAGCAAGGTTTAGTGGCTGAGGATGTGTCTCAAAAAGTAACATGCTTGCCTGGAAAGTGCAGGGCACTGGCTTGGATTCTCAGCACCATATACCAATAAAATCAAGATGTTGTGTCCACCAAAAACTAAAACAAAATAAATATTTAAAAAAATAAATAAAAATTAAAATTAAAATTAAAAAAAAAAAAAAAAAAAAAAACTAGGTTTCGGACTTGGATTAAGTCTAGGTTATTGGTTAGGTTAGGGCTAGGGTTAAGGCTAAGGCTAATGTACAAAGTAGCATTATGATTAGAGCTAGTGATATGGTCAGGGATAGGGCTATGTCTAGTTTTAGGGTTAAATTAAGTTTACGATGATCTTTAGAGCTAGGTTTAATGTTAGGGTCAGAGTCAGAGTCCAGATTAGTTTTCAGATTAGGGTTGACTAGAATTAGAGATAGGATTAGTGCTAGGTGTAGGGTTAGGGTTATGATTCGGTTTTGTTATAGAGCTAGTGATAGAGTTAGGGCTAATTTTAGTATTAGGGCTAGTGTTAATGTGAGGTTTAGGCTTAAGTTTAGGGTTAGTTTTAGAGTTAGGTTTAGATCTAGGCTTTGAGCTAGGGCTAAGGATAGGGCTAGGATTAGGGCTAAGTTTAGGACTAGGCATAGGGTGATGGTAAGGGATAGGGTTAGAAGTAGGTATAAGGCTAGGGCGAGAGTTGGAGTTAGTCTAAGGTCTAGGGTTAGGGATGCGTTAGGCATAGGGGTAAATTAGGGCTAGGATTAGGACTAGGATTAGTGTTAGAATAAGGCCTATGTTTAGGGCTAGGGTTAGTGTTAATATTAGGGTTAGGTTTAGGGTAAGGGATGGGATTATAGGTACTTTTAGGACTAGGGTGAGGATTAGATTTAGGGTTATGGTTAGGGATAGGTTTGATTAAGCTGAGGTTTATGGCTAGAATGAGGGCTAAGGTTTGTGTTAGGATTAGGTGTAGGATTAGAGCTAGGGCTAATGTCAGGTCTAGGGTTACAGTTAGGGAGAGTTTTAGGGTTAGGTTTATAGCTAGGTCTATTATAAGGGTCAGGTTTCTTGTTAGATTCAGGTTTAGAGCTAAGATTTTTATTCGGTCAGAGTCAGGGTTAAGGTTTTTATTAGATTAAGGTTTAGGGTTAAGGCTTGAGTTATCATTACAGTTAGGGATAGGTTAATGATAGTTTTAGTTTTAGAGTTCAGGTTAGGTGTAGGGTAATGGATAGGGTTAGGTTAAGCATAGGATTAGGGTTTGGCCTAGGTTTAGAAGAAGCGTTAGGTTTATCTTTAGGGTAATGGACAGGGTTAGAGCTAGTGATGGGTCTAGTGTTATGCTTAGCATTAGGTCTAGGGTTAGGCCTAGGTTTATTGTTAGGGCTAAGGTTAGGATTATGATTAGCATTAGGTTTAAAGCTAGGGTAGGGCTTGGGTTAGGGCTAGGTTTTGCAATAGGTTAGGGCAATGGTAAATGTAAGGATGTTGTTATGATTAGGGCTAGTTTTATGGTTAATATTAGAGCAAAGTATAGTTTTAGGGTTAGGTTTAGGATTAGGGTAATGTTTAGAGCTAGGGTTAGTTTTAGTGTAAGGTTCAGTGTTCAGTTTAGGATTGTGGTTATTGGGAAAGCCAGAATTAGTTGTAGGGTTATGACTAGGAAAAAAGGTTAGTTTTTGGCTTTAGGCTAAGGGTTATTATTAGGGCTAGGGCTAGGTTTTTCTTTTTAGACTAGGGCTAGATTTATGGATAGATAAATATTGATTTTAGGTCTAGGACAAGTGTTAGGGTTAGGTTTAGGTATAATATTACCAGTAGGGCTAGTGTTAGAGTTCGGTTTAGAGTTGGGTTCAGGTTTAGACCTATGATTAGTGTTAGGGTCAGAATATGGGTCAGGGTTAGGGTTAGGGTTTGGGTTATAGTTAGATCTAGGATGAGGACTAGGGTTAGCACTACTAATAGGCTTAGGGTTTGGGTTAGGTTAAGGAATAGAATTAGGATTAGGATTAGCATTAGTTTTAGGGTTTTGCATAGGGTAAGGGATAGGGTTAGACCTAGGTTTAGGGTTACAGCTAGGTTTACGGTTCGGATTAGGGCTAGTTTTGTGTTAGGTTTATGGCTAGGGTTAGAACAATGGCTAAAATGTGAACTATGGTTTTAAGGTTAGTTTTAGGGTTATGGTTAGGGGTTAAACCTCTAGTGTTAGGATTAGCTTTAAGGTTAGGGTGTAATTTAGAGCTAGTGTTAGTGTTAGGTTAATAGTCAGGGTCAGGTTTAGTTTTAGGGTTAGGGTCAGGACTCGAATTAAGCTAAGGTTACTGTAAGGGCTTGGTTTAAGGTTTGGTGGTGTTTAGAGCTATGGTGAGTGATAGGATATGAGTCAGAGTTAGGGTTAGTATTAAGGTTAATATTAGAACTCCAATTAGGGCTAAGGTTAAGTCTAGATGTAGTGTTAAGATTTGGTTTAAGTTAAGGTTTAGGGTTAGGGCTATTGCTTGGTTTTGTTTTACTGCAAGGGTTAGTGTTAGGGCAAGTTTTCTGATTAGCATTAGGGCTAGGGCTAGTGTTAATGTTAGGCTTTGGCTTAGGGTTAGGGTTATATTTAGAGTTAGGGTTAGATCTAGGATTAGGCCTAAGAATAAGGATTTGGCAATGGTTATGGCTAGGTTTAGGGCTAGGGTTAGGGCTAGGTTTAGGATTACGGTAATGGATAGGGTTAGAATTAGGAATAGGGCTAGTGTGAGAGTTAGAGTGAATCTTAGGGCTAGAGTTAGTGTTAGGGTTAGGGATAGGGTTAAATTAGGGCTAGGATTAGGGGTAGGGTTAGTGTTCACCTTTGGCCTAGAGTTAGGGTTAAGGTTAGGGTTAAGTTCAGTGTAATAAATAGCATTATAGCTAGGTTTAGAGATAAGGTGTAGATTAGAATTAGGGTTAGGGCTATGGTTAGGTTTAGGGTAATGATTAAGTCCAGGTTTTGGGCTAGGATGAAGGCTATGGTTTATTTTAGTTTTAGGGCTAAAATTAGCGGTAGGGCTAATATCAGATCTAGGGTTATGGTTAAAGATAATTTTAGGGTTAGGTGTATGGTTCCATGTAATGTAAGGGTTAGGTTTAGGGTTAGGGTCATGTTTAAAGGTAGGGTCAAGTTCTGGTTTGGGATAGGTTTGGGATAGGTTAAAGTTTAAAGTTAGGTCTCAAATTAGCATTATGGTTAGTGTTAGTGGAATGATAGGATAAGATTTAGGGTTTAGGTTTGATTTAGAATAATGCATAGGTTTAGGATTAAGTGCAGGGTTAGGTTTCGGCCTAGAGTTATGGTTATGGCTATTGATAGGGTTAGTGCTATGTTTATGGTTTTGATTAGGGCTAGGTTTAGGAGTAGTGTTAGGGTTAAAGCTCAGGTTAGGGCTTGCAGTAGGGATAGATTTTGGGTTAAGTTAGTGCTAGGGTTAGGTATAAGGCTAATGTAAGTACCAGGGTTACAATTATGGTTAAATTTAGGGTTAGAGTTAGTGGTAGGTCTAGGCTTAGGTTTAGGGTTAGGTTTAGGTTGATGTTTAGACTACAATTAGTATTATGGTCATAGTCAGGGTCAGTGTTAGTTCTAGTTTACAGCTTAAAACTAGAATTAGAGCTAAGGTTAGGGTTTGTGTTAAGGGTTGGTTTAGTTTAAGGGTTAGGGTTAGGGCTATGGCTGGGTTTTGATTTAGGGATAGACTTAAAGTTAGATTTAGAGTTAGGGTTAGGTTTAGTGTTAGGATTAGAGTTAGGGTTTAATTTATGTTAAAATTACATCTAGTTTAGGGCTAGAGCAAATGATAGGGCTAGGATTAGGGCTTGGTTTAGGGTAGGATTAGAGTTCCGGTAAGGGATAAAGTTAGGACTAGGGATGGTGCTAGTGTGAGAGTTAGAGTTAGTCTTATGGCTAGGATTATGAATAGTACTATATTAGTGCTAATATTAGGGATAGGTTTAGTTCTTGGGTTAGGCCTAAAGTTAGGTTTAAGGTTAGGATTAAGGCTAGGATAAAGGCTGGGGTTTGTGATAGGTTTAGGGCTAGGTTTAGGGCTACAGATAATGTCAGGTATAAACTAATGGTTGGGTATAATTTTACTATTAGTGTTATGGCTAGGTCTAGTTTAAGGGTTAGGTTTAGTGTAAAAGTCATCCTTAGACCTAGGAGAATTATTAGGGTCAGAGTCAGTGTTAGAGTTTGTTTGAGGTTAGGTTTTAAGTTTAGTGCTTAAATTAGCACTAGTTTGTGGGTTCAGATAATGATAGGATTTTTTTTTAAGTTTACATTACTTTAACGGTAATTGATAGGGTTAGGCTTAGCTATAGGGTTAATGGTAGGCCTAGGGTTCACATTAGGGTAAGGGTTATGGTTAGCATAATGAATAGGATTTGAGCTAATTTTAGGGTTAGTTTTATGGTTAAGAATAGGTCTTGAATTAGGATTAGTGTTAGGGTTAAATTTATGGTTAGGCTTAGGTTTATGTTTAGCATAAGGCTTAGATTTTCAGCTAGGGTTAAGAATAGGGTGAGGGTTAGTTTTAGGGTTACTTCTAGGGATAAGATTACAGTACTAATAGGGTTAGGGTTAGGATTTTTGCTAGGGACATCATTAAAGTTAGGGATAACATTAGGGTTAGCAAAAGGATTAGGGTTATGTCTAGGGTTAGCATTAGGATGAGGGTTATCATAATGATAATATATAGGTTTAGAGCTATGGTTTACCTATGATTAAGGCTAAGTTTTGCCTCATTTTTAGACCTAGGGTTAGTGTTAAAGACAGAATAAGGGTCAGGGTTAGCATTAGGGTTTGGGATAGGGTTAGAGCTAGAATGAGGGCTAGGGATAGGACTATTAATAGGGTTAGGGTTTTGGATAGCCTAAGGATTAGAGATAGGTCTAGGTTTACCATTAGGGTTAGGGTTTTTCATAGGTTAAGAGATATCCTTAGAGCTAGCATTAATGCTAGAGTTAGAGTTATTGTTAGGGTTAAATATAGATTTAGAGCTCAGGTTAGAGCTAGTTTTTGTCTTAGGGTTAGGGCTAGATTTGGGCATTGGCTAATGTAAGAGCTAGGGTTACAATAAGTGTTAGTTTTAGGGTTAAGGTTAGGGGTAGGTCTAGTGTTAGGTTTAGGTTTAAGGTTAGGGTAATATTTAGAGCTAGGGTTATTGTTAGGATATGAGTCAGCATCAGGGTTAGTTTCAGAGTTAGGGTTAGGACTCATATAAGGGCTAGGTATTCTGTTAGTGTTTAGTTAAAGGTGAGGGCTGTGTTTAGAGCTTGGGTGACTGTTAGGACATCAATCAGGGTCAAAGTTAGCTTTAAGGTTAGGGTTAAAACTTTAATTAGGGCTAGGGTCACTGTTAGAGTTTGCTTTAAGTTTAGGGTGGTCTTTAGGACTAGGGTCAGTGTAAGGATATGAGTCAAGGTAAGGGTAAGTTTTAAGGTTAGGTTTAGGACTCAAATTAGGGCTAGGGTTACATCTAGGGGTAGTGTTAGTGTTTGAGTTAAGTTAAGGTTTAGAGTTAGGGTTGTTGCTCAGTTTTGTTTTAGTTCTAGGTTTAGGGTTTGGGCTAGATATAAGATTAGCATTTGGGTTAAGGCTAGTGTTAGTGTTAGGCTTACACTTTGGGTTAGGGTTAGATTTGGATTAAGCGTTAGATCTAGGATTATGGCTAGGTCTAACTATGTGGCAAGGGTTAGGGCTAGGGTTATGGTTATGGTAACAGATAGGGTTAGAACTAGGGCTAGGGCTAGGGTGAGAGTTAGAGTTAGTCGTAGGCCTAAGGTTTTTGTTAGTTTTAGGGATAGGGCTAAATTAGTGATAGGATTAGGGCTAGGGTTACGGTTCAGCTTAGGCCTAGTATTAGGGCTAGGGTTATAGTTAATTTTAGGGTAAGATATGGTGTTATAGCTACGTTTAGATGTAGGGTGAGGGTTAGAATTAGGGATAGGACTATGATTAGGGTTAGGGTTATGATTAAGGCTAACTTTAGGGCTAGGATAAGGACTAGGATTTGTTGTAGGTTTAGGTCTAAAATTAGGACTATGGCTAATGTCAGGTCTAGAGTTAGAGTTTGGGGTAAATTTAGGGTTAGATTTGTGTCTAGGTCTAGTGTAAGTTTTAGGCTAAAGGTAAGGGTCAGATTTAGCGCTAGGTGTATTTTTAGGGCCAGGATCAGCGTTAGGGTTTGTTTTAGGTTAAGGTTTAGTGATAGGGCTTAAATGAGCTTTAAGGTTATGGGTAAGGTTAGGGTAATTGATTGGGTTAGGTTTAAATTTCAGGGTAGGTTTAGGGCAATGGAGAGCTTTAGGGTTAGCAAAAGGATTAGGGTTATGCCTAGGGTTAACATTAGGATTAAGGTTATCAAAAGGATAATATATAGGTTTAGAACTATGGTTAGGGTTAAAGTTAGGTTAGGTTTTGAGTTAGGGCTATTATCCCTAGCTAAGGGAAGGGTTAGGGTTATATTTAGGGTAAAGTTTAGATTTTGAGCTAGGGTTAGGTATAGAACGAGTGTTATGTTTAGTATTATGGTCAGGGTTAGCTTTAGGGTTAGGGCTAGGGTTTTAATTAGGTTTAAAATTAGGTTTAGGGTAATAGATTGGGTTAGATGTACGGTTAGCTTTATGGTTAAGGTTAGGTTTAGGTTTAAGTTTAGTTTTAGGGCTACTTTTACTGTTGGTTTTAGAGTAACAGTTAGTGTTTGAGTTAGGGTTAAGACTATGGCAAGTTTTAGGTTTAGGGTTAGGTCTAAGGTTAGGTTTATGATTTGGGTTAGGGTTTTGGTTAGGATTAGGGATAAGGTTATCATTAGGGTTAGGGTTAGAGTTAGGGTAATGGCTAGGGTTAGAGCTAGTGTTAGGTCTACTATTAAGGTTAGTATTAGGGCTATGGTTAGTGTTATGTTTAGGGATAGTGCTAGGGTTATGTTTAGGCTAAGGGTTAGGCTTTGAGCTAGGGTTAGGACTAAGGTGACAGTTAGGGTTAGGATTAAGATTAGGGTTACTGTTAGGGTGAGGGTTATTCTTAGGGTAGGTTTAGGCTTGATTAGGGTTAGGGTTATTTAAGTTTTGTGTTAGGTTTAGGCCTAGGGTTAGTGCTGCATGTAATGTAAGATCTAGGGTTCGGATTAGAGCTAGTTTTAGTATTAGGGTTATGGCTATGTCTAATGTTAGGTTTAGCTTTTGGGTTAGGTTCAGGTTTAGAGCTAGGTTTAATGTTAGTGTCAGGGCCAGTTTTCAGGTTAAAGTTAGGGTTAGGGTGAAAGCCAGAATAGGACTAGGGTTAGGTCTAGTGGTAGGGTTAGTGTTTGGTTTAGGTTAAGGGTTATTGTTAAGGCTAGCACTAAGTTTTTCTTTAGGTCAAAGGCTAGAGTAATATCTAGATTTAGGATTAGGTTTAGGTCTGGGGCTAGTGTTAGCTTTAGTTTAAGGTATAAGTTTACTGGTAGGGCTAGTTTCAGGTTTTGGTTTAGGTTTAGGGTCAGGTTTAGACCTATAATTATTTTAGGGTCAGGTTAGGGTGAGATTTTGGGTTAGGGTTACATCTAGAATGAGGGCTAGTGTTAGGACTAGTAATAGGGTTATGGTTTGGGTTTGGCTAAGGATTAGGATTAGGACTAGAGTTAGCATTGTGAATAGCGTTTGGCTTAGGGTAATGGATAGAATTTGAGCTAGGGTTAGGGCTAGGATTAGGGTTAGGTTTAGGGCTAGTTTTAGGGTTAGGTTTAGGGTTAAATCTAGTGTTAGGTGCTTGTATTAGGGCTATTTTTATGTTAGAGTTAGGGCTAGGGTTTGGCTAAGGCCAATGTAAGAACTAGGGTTATGATTAGTTTTAGGGTTAGAGTTTCGGCTAGGTCTAGTGTTAGCATTAGTTTAAGGGTTAGGGTGATATTTAGAGCTAGGGTTTGGGTTTGGATATGAATCATGGTGAGGGTTAGTTTTAGGCCTAGGACTCGAATTAGAGCTTGGGTTATGGCTAGATATTGGATGAAGCTTGGTGTATGTTAAGGTTTACGGTTAGAGTAATGGCTTGGTTTTGTTTTAGGGCTAGGGCTTGGATTAGGGCTAGTTTTAGGACTAGCAATAGTGTTAGAGCTAGTTGTAGAATGAGGTTTAGGATTAAGATAAGGGTTAGATTTAGAGTTATGGTTAGATCTAGGGTTAGGGCTATGGCTAGGTTTAGGGCTCAGGTTAGGGCTATTGTGAGCGTTATGGTAATGAATAGGGTTATAAATAGAAATAGGGCTAGGTTGTCAGGGTTAGTCTTAGGGCTAGAATTAGGGATAGGGTTAGGTTAAGGTTCTAATAGGGCTAGGATTAGTGCTATGATTAGTGTTAGGGTTAGGCCTGTGTTTAGGGCTATGATTAGGGTTAGTTTTAGGGGAAGGGATAGGGTTATATAGCTAGGTTTATTACTAGGATTATATTTAGGGATAGGATTAGTGTGAGGGTTCGGGTTAGGATTAACTCTAGGTTTAGGGCTAGGATGGGAGCTAAGATTTGTGTTAAGTTTACTATTAGGATTAGGATAGGGATAATGTGAGGTCTAGGGTTATGGTTTTGGATAGTGTTAGGGATAGGTTTATGTCTAGGTCTAGTGTAAGGGTTAGGTTTAATGTAGAGGTCAGGTATAGAGCTAGGTTATTATTAGGGTCAGAGTATTGGTTAGTGTTTGGTTTGGGTTAAGGTTTAAGTTTAGGGCTTAAATTAGCATTAGGGTTAGGGTTGGTGTTAGAGTAATGGATAGAGTTAGGTTTACACTTCAGGTTATGTTTAGAGTAATGTATAGTGTTAGTGTTAGGGATAGGGTTAGGGTTAGGCCTAGGGTTAGCATTTGGTTTAGGTTAACCAAATGAATAGTTTTAGTGCTAGTGTTAGGGCTTAGGTTAAGGTTAGGATTAGGGCTTGGTTTTGGGTTACTCCTAGGGTTAGTGTTAGGGTAAGTGTTAGTGTTTGAGCTAGGGTTAGGGCTAGGGCAAGGGTTATGGTTAGAATCAGGGCTACGGTTAGAGTTAGGGTTAAGGTTAGGGTTAGGGTTAGTCCTAGTGTTAGCGTTAGGGTTAGGGTTATGTTTAAGGTAATGGATAAAGTTAGAGCTAGGATTTGGGCAATGGTTACACTTAGGATTAAGGATAGGGTTAGGGTAAGTTTTAGAGCTAGGATTATGTTTAGAGTAAGGGTTAGAGTTTGAGCTAGGGTTAGGGCTATGACAAGAATTAGGTTTAGGGTTTGTCCTAGGCTTAGGTTTATTTTTATGCTTAGGTCTAGATTTAGGGCTTGTATTAGGGCTAGGTTTTGTGTGAGGTTTATGGCTAGTGTTAGGGCTATGGGTAATGTAAGAGCTAGGGTTATGGTTATGTCTAGTATTGGGGTTAATATTATAGATATGTGTAGTGTTAGGTTTAGGTTTTGGGTTAGGATAAGGTTTAGAGCTGGGTTTGTGTTAAGGTAAGCATCAGTGTTTGGGCTAGCATTGGTTTTATGGTTAGGGCTACAATTAGAACTAGATTTAGATCTAGGGCTAGGGTTAGTCTTTGTGTAAGGTTAATGGTCATTTTAGGGCTAGGGCTAGGTTTTGGTTTAGGACTAGGGCTAGAGTCATGGCTATATTTAGGATTAAGTTTATGTCTACTGCTAATGTTATGGTTAGGTTTAGGTATAGGTATACTAGTAGAGCTAGTGTTAGGGTTCAGCTTAATGTAAAGTTCAGGCTTTGACCTAATGATAGTGTTAAGGTCAGAATAAGGGTAAGGGTTAGGCATACAATTCAGGTAAGGTTTAGAGATAGAATGAGGCCTAGGATTAGGACTAGTAATATAGTTAGGGTTTGGGGTAAGCTGAGGATTAGGGTTAGAACTATGGTAGCATTAGTTTGAGATTTTTGCTTAGGGTAAGGTATATGTTTAGAGCTAGGGTTTAGGTTATTGTTAGGGTTAGGGTTAGGGTTAAAGCTAAGTTTGAGACTCAGGTTAGAGCTAGGTTTTTTTTTTTTTTTTTTTGTTAGGGTTAGGCTATTGCTAATGCAAGAACTAGCTTTATGTTTAGAGACAGTTTTAGGGTTAGAATTAGGGCTAGGTCTAGTTTGGGGGTTAGGTTTATGGTTAGGGTGATGTTTAGTTAGTTTTAGAGTCAGATTCAGGGTCATTATTAGTTGTAGGGATAGTGTTAGGACTAGGTATAGCGTTAGGATTTGGCTTAGGTTAAGGGTTAGTATTAGGGCTATAGCTCAGTTTTGTTTGTGGGATATGGCTAGGGTTAGGGCTAGTTTTCAATTTAGAATTAGAGTTAGGGTTAGTGTTAGGGTGAGGTTTAGGTTTAGAACTAGGGTTAGATTAAGAGTTAGGGTTATTTCTAGGTTTAGGATAATGGCTATTGTTAGAACTAAGGTTAGGGCAAGAGTTAGGGTTAGGCAATAGATAAGGTTGGAAATATAAATAGGTCTAGGGCTAGAGTTAGGGTTAGTCTTAGGGATAAGGTTAGAGTTAGGGTTACTAACTATTTATTTGCAACAAATTAGTAGTAGGATTAGAGCTATTTTATATGTTAGGATTAGGCCTAGAGTTACGGCTAGGTTTAGTGTTAGTAATAGTGTTAGGGTTAGGGTTAGGGATAGGGGAAACAATGTGGTTATACCTAAGTTCAGAACTAGGGTGAGGGTTGAAATTAGGGTTTGGGATATTTTTAGGTTTTGGGTTTAAATTAAGTCTAGGTTTAGGGCTAGGATGAGGGCTCTGGTTTGTGTTAGGTTTAAGGCAATAATTAGGTAGAGTGCTTATGTCAAGTCTAGGGTTACCGTTAGATATACTGTTAGGGTTAGTTTATGGCTAGGTCTAGTTTAAGGGTTGTGTTTGGGTAATGGTAAGTTTAGCGCTAGGTGTATAATTAGAGTCAGTGTCTTGCTCAGAGTTTGGGTTAGGTTTTGTTCTAGTTTTAGGGCTCAAATTAGCATTAGAGTTAGAGTTAGGGTTAGGGTTAGAGTAATTGATAGGGATAGGTTTAGTGTTAAGGTTAAGTTTAGTTAAGGATAAGGTTAGTGTTAGTCATAGTTTTAGGTTTAGGGTTAGATTTATGTTAAAGACTAGGGTTAGTGTTAGATTTAGAGTAACTGTTAGGGTTTGAGCTAGGATTAGGTCTATGGCAAGGGTTACATTTACATTTAGGTCTAGTGTTAGGTTTATATTTAGGGTTAGTGTAGGTTTAGGGTTAGGTTTAGGGTTATGTTTACAGTTAGGGTTAGAGTAGGTTTAGGGTTAGGGCTAGTGTTATCATGATGTTTATAATTAGGGTCAGGGTAATGAGTGGGGTTAGAGGTATGTTTAGAGCTATCTTTGGGTTACGCTTATGTTTATGGTAGTTTATAGGTTTAGTTCTAGGGATATTGTTAGGATTAGGGCTAGGTTTAGGACTATGATTAGGTTAAGGGTTAGTGTTAGCGTTAAGTTTAGGGTAAGTGTTAGCGTTTCAGCTATGGTTAGGGCTAAGTTTACTGATAGGGTTAATGTCAGGTGTATATTTATGATTAGGGTTAAATTTAAGGCTAGGTTTATCATTCGGGTTAGGGTTATGTTTAGGGTAATGGATAGGGTTAGAAGCTTGAGTTAGGGCTATGATTATGGTTAGGATTAAGTCTAGGGTTAATGCCAGATTTAGGGTTAGGTTTAGAATAATGGTTAGGTCTAGGGTTAGGGTTACAGTTAAAAAGAGGTGTAGGTCTCAGTTTAGGGATAGATTTTGGTTTAGGTTAGGGCTACGGCCAATATAAGAACTAGAGTTATGTTTAGGGCTACTTTTAGGGTTACAATTAGGGCTAGTACTAATTTTAGATTTAGGTATACTTTTAGGGTGATGTTAGAGCTAGGTTTAGTGTAAGGTCAGAGTCAGGCTCAAGATTAGTTTTAGGTTTAGGTTAGGACTGGAATTAGGGCTAAAATTAGGGCTAGGTGTAGGGTTAGGTTTTGGTTTGGGTTAAGGATTAGGGATAGGGCTAGGGCTCGGTTTTGCTTTAGGGCTTGAACTAGATTAGGTCTATGTTAAGGGTTAGTGTTAGTGTTAGGGCTAGTGTTAGTGTGAGGTTTAGGCTTAGGGTTAGGGTTGGACTTAGAATTATGGTTAGTTCTAGGGTTATGGCTAGGGCTAGTGTTAGGGCTAAAGTTAGGGCAAGTTTTAGAGTTATAGTAAGGGACAGGGTTAGATCTAGGAATAGGGCTAGGGTGAGAGTTAGAGTTAGTCTTAGTGCTAGTGCTAGGGTTAGGGCTAAATTAGGGCTAGGATCAGGTCTAGGATTAGTGTAAGGGTTAAGTCTAGAGTTAGAGTTAGGGTTAGATTTGGGAGAAGGGATGGGGTTATAGCAAGGTTCAGAACTAGGGCGAGGGATAAAATTAGGGATAGGGCTAGAGTTAGGGTTTGGGTTAGGTTCAAGGCTAGGTTTAGGGCTAGGATGAGGGCTAGCATTTGTGTTGGAATTATGGCAAGAATTAGGACGAGGGCTAATATCAGATCTAGGGTTATGGTTAGGGATAGTTTTCGGGTAAGATTCATGGCTAGGTCTAGTTTCAGAGTTAAGTTTATGGTGAGGTTCAAATTGAGAGCTAGTGGTATTATAATAGTCAGAGTCAGGTTTTTGGGTTTTGGTTAGGTTGAGGTTTAGTGTTATTGGTCAAATTAGCATTAGGTTTGAGTTAGGGTTAGGGTAATGGATAATGTTATGTTTAGGCTTCCGGTTAGGTTTAGGGATCAGGTTAGATTTAGGGTGATGGATAGGGTTAGGTTTAGGTCTAGGGTGAGCATTAGGTTTATGGTTATCATTAGGGTAATGGATAGTGTTAGAGCTAGGGTTAGAGCTAGGGTTATGTTTAGGATTAGGGCTATATCTAGGGTTAGGGTTAGGGTATGGTTTGGGGTTTGAGCTAGGGTTAGTGCTAAGGACAGGGTTAGTTTTAGGATTAGGTCTAGGGTTAGGGTTAGTGTTACCATTAGGGTTAAGGTAATGGAGAATTTTAGATGTTGGGTTAGGGTTAGGGTTAAGGTTAGGTTTAGGACTAGTGTTAGTGTTAACTTTAGTATAATTGTTAGAGTTTGACTTAGAGTTATGACTACGGCAGGGTTAGGTTTAGGGTTCGGTCTGGGGGGCTTACAGTTAGGTTAGAGTAGGTTTACGGTTAGGGCTAAGGTTATCATGACGTTTATGGTTAGGGATAGGGTAAAGGGTGGGGTTAGAGCTAAGGTGAAGTCTAGTTTTAAGTTTAGGATTAGTGCTACAGTTAGGGTTATGGTTAGGCTTATCATTATCTTACGGTTAGGTTAAGGGTAAGGTCAGTGATTGAGTAAGTGTTAGAGCTAGGTTGAGGATTCAGGTTAGAATCAGGGCTAGGGATATAGTTAGGGTTAGGGTTAGGGTTTGGGTTAGATAGGGTTAGGTTTAGAATTAGGTTTAGGGTTATGTTTAGGGTAATAGATTTAGAGCTAGGGTTTCGGCTATAGTTACACTTAGGATTAGTTCTAGGATTTGGGTTAGGGTTTGGGCTATGTTTATGTTTAGGGTAAGGGCTAGGGTTTGAGCTAGTATTAGTGGTAGGGCTAGGTTGAGGATTAGGTTCAGCCTTAGGTTAGGGACAGGATTATGGTAGGTTTAGGTTAAGGGTTAAGGTTAGGGCTAGGGTTGTAATTAGGGTTAGGATAAGGGTTAATGTAATGGATATGGTTAGATGTAGGTTTAGGTTTAGGGTTAGATTTAGTTTTAGGGTTAATGTTAAGTCTACAGTTATGTTTAGGTTTATGGTATGGCTTAGATTTTGAGATAAGTTTGGGGCTATGGTGAGTGTTAGTTTTAGGGTTAGGTCTAATTTTCGTTTTTGGGTTAGGGTTAGGGTTGGGGTTATGGTTAGAGTTAAGGCTAGGGTTATCATTACATTTAGTTGTAGGGTTAGGTAAGGTGTAGGTTTAGAGCTAGGTTTAGGGATAGAGTTAAGTTAAGGGTTAGGGCTAGGTTTAGGGTTTAGAGTAAGGTATAGTTCTAAGTTTATATTTATGGTAAGGGTTAGGCTTTGAGTAAGATTTAAGCCTAATTCTAGGGTTAGGTTTAGGGTTACGGTTAGGGCTGGGGACAAGTTTGTGGTTACGCTTAGGGCTAGATTTGGCCTAGAATTAACTCTAGGTTTTGTGTTACGTTAAGGCATAGACTTAGGGCTATGGGTAATGTAAGAGCTAGGATTATGATTAGGACTAGTTGTAGGATTAGGGTCATGGCTATGTCTAGTGTTAGGTTTAGGTTTTTGGTTAGGGTTAGGTTTAGAGATAGGTTTAGTGTTAAAGGCAGCGTCAGTGTTCAGGTTAGAGTTAGAGTTAAGGTTAAAGCCAGAATTGGGACTAGGTTTATGTCTAGGCATAGGATTATAGTCTTTGATAAATTAAGGGTTATTGTTAGGTCTAAGGCTAGGTTTTGTTTAAGTGTAGAGCTAGAGTTAAATCTAGATTTAGGATTAGGTTTAGGTCTAGGGCTAATGATAGGTTGTTGTTTAGATATAACTTTACTGGTAGGGCTAGTTTTATGGTTTGGTCTAGCATTAGAGTCAGGTTTTGACCTAGGTTAGTGTATGGTCATAATAAGGGTCAGGGTTAGGGTTAAGGTTTGGGATAGGGGTAGAGCTATAATGAGGGCTAGGGTTAGGATTATTAATATGGTGAGAATTTTGATTAGGCTGAGGATTTGGGATAGGTCTAGCATCACCATTAGAGTTAGGGTTTTGCTTAGGGTTAGGAATAGTGTTAGTGCTAGTGTTAGAAGTAGGGTTAGGGTTAGGGTTAGGGTTAAAGCTAGGTGTAGGGGTCAGATTAGGGATAGCTTTGTGTTATTTTGGGGCTAGAGTTAGGGCAACAGGTAATGCAAGAACCAGGGTTACAATTAGGGTTAGCTTTAGGGTTAGGGTTAGGGGTAGTTCTAGTGTTAGTGTTAGATTTAAGGTTAGGGTGATATTTAGAGCTAGTTATTTTTAGGATAGGAGTCAGGATCAGGTTTAGTTTTAGGGTTTGATTTAGGACTCAAAGTAGGGCTAGGTTTACTGTTAGGGTTCGGTTTAAGGTTAGTGTCATGTTTAGAGCTAGGGTGAGTGTTAGGATATGAGTCAGGATCAGGGTTAGTTTTAAGGTCACGGTTAGTACTCGATAAGAGCTAGGATTAGTTTTTGTAGTAGTTTAGCGTTAGGTTTAAGTTAAGATTTAGGGTTAGGTCTATTGCTCGGTTTTGTTTTAGTCCTAGGGTTAGATTAGTGATAGTTTTACAATTAGTATTAGGGTTAGGGCTAGTGTTAGTGTTAGGCTTAGACTTAGAGTTAGGGTTACATTTATAGTTAGGTTAGATCTAGGATTAGGATAGGATTAAAGATAGGGCAAGGGTTAGAGCCAGGGTTAGAGTTATGGTAAGGGATAGGTTTAGAACTAGGGATAGGGCTAGTGTGAGAGTTAGAGGTAGTGATAGGGCTAAAATTAGAGTTAGGGTTTGGGATAGGGTTAAATTAGGACTAGGATGAGGGCTAAGTTTAGTGTTCAGTTTAGGCCTAGCAACAGGGATATGGTTAGGTTTAAGTTTAAGATAAAGAATGGCATTGTAGCTAGATTTAGAATTAGGGTGAGGGTTAGAGTTAGGGTTAGGTCTAGGGTTGGAATTAGGGTTATGATTAAGGCTAGATTTAGCGCTAGTATGAGTGCTAGTGTTTGTAATAGATTCAGGGCTAGGATTAGTGCTAGGGCTAATATCAGGTCTAGGGTTATGGTTAAAGACAGTTTTAGTGTTAGGCTTATGGCAACGTCTAGTGAAAGGGTTAGGTTTAGGGTAAGGGTCAGGTTTAGAGGTCTGGAAATTATTAGAATTAGGATTTGGCTTGGGTAAGGATTTAGGTTTATGGCTCAAGTTAGCATTAATGTTAGAGTTAGGGGTATAGTTCTGGTTTGTTTTAAGTTTCAGGTTTGGTTTAGGGTAATTGATACAGTTAGCATTAGTGATTGAACTAGGGTTATCCTTATGGTTAGCCTTAGGGCAAGGGATATGTTTAGGGTAATTGATAGGGTTAGAGCTCTAGGTTAGAACTAGAGTTATGGTTAGAAATAGGCCTTGAGATATGGTTAGATTTAGTGTTAGAACCAGGGTTAGTGTTAGGTTTACTGTTATGTTTAGCATAAAGTTTAGGTTTTGAGCTAGGGTTAGGACTAGGTTTAGGGTTAGGTCTAGGGATAGCATTACGTTAGGTTTATTGTTAGCATTAGAGTTAGGGCTAGAGTTATCATTAACATTTGGGTTAGGTTTAAGGTAATGGATAGGGTTACATTAGGTTTAGAATTGGTTTAGAGTTAGAATTAGTGATAGGGTTAGCATTAGAGCTATGGTTATGTTTAGGTTTACGGTTTGATCGAGAGTTAGTGCTATGATGATTTTAATTTTAGGGTTATGTCTATGGTTAATTTTCTGTTTAGGGTTAGGGTTAACATTAGGGTTTGGGCTAGGATTATCAGTAAGTTTAGGTTTAGGTCTATGGTATTGAGTAGGTTTAGGGCTAGGTTAAGTTTAGGATTTGGGCTTGGTTTAGGGTGAGAGTTAGGGATAGGTATAGGCTTATGTTTAGGGTAAGGTTTAGGCTTTGAGTTATCTTAGGACTAAGGTGAGGGCTAGGGGTACTTATGGTGCTAGTGTTAGGGTTAAGGTTATGCTTAGGGCTAGGTTTAAACCTAAAATTATCTCTATGTTTAGAGTTAGGTTTAGGTCTAGGGTTAGAGCTATGTATAATGTAAGATCTAGGGTTATGATTCGGGCTAGTTTTAGGGTTAGGGTTATGGCTGGGTCTAGAATTAGGTTTAGGTTTTGGTTAGTTTCAGTATTAGAGGTAGATTTAGTGTTAAAGTCAGAATCAGTGTTTGGATTAGAGTTAAAGTTAGGGTTAAAGCCAGAATTAGGACTAGGTTTATGTCTAGGGTTAGAGTTAGTGTTTGGGTTAGGTAAAGTGTTTTTTTAGGGCTAGGGCTAGGATTTTGTTTAGGTCTAGAGCTAGAGTTCAGGCTAAATTTAGGAATATGTTTAGGTCTAGAGCTAGTTGTAGGGTTATGTTTAGGTATAAGTTTACAAGTAGGGTTAGTGTTAGGGTTCGGTTTAGGGTTAGGGCCAGGTTTAGACCTAGGGTTTATGTTATGGTCATAATAAGGTTCAGGTTTAGAGTTAGGGTTTGGGATAACAGTAGAGCTAGAATGAGATCTAGTGTTAGAATTATTAATAGGGTTAAGATTTGGTTAGCCTAAGGATTAGGGATAGGTCTAGGGTTACCATTAGGGTTAACCTTTTGCTCAGGGTAAGGCATAGGTTTAGGGATAGGGTTAGGTTTATGGTTAGGGTTAAAGCTAGGTTTGGGGCTCAGATTAGGGCTAGTTTTGTGTGAGGTTTAAGGCTAGGGTTAGGGCAACAGCTAATATAAGTTCTAGGGTAGAAATAGGGGTAGGTCAAGTGTTATGGTTTGGTTTAAGATTAGGGTGATATTTATATCTAAGATTAGTGTTAGGAAATCAGTCAGGTCAGGATTAGTTTTAGGGTTAGGGTTAGGACTCAAATTAAGGCTAGGTTTATTGTTAGGGTACAGTTTAAGTTTAGGGTTGTGTTTAGAGCTAGGATGAGTGTTAGGATATAAGTCAGCTTCAGCGTTATTTTCAAGGTTATGATTAGGACTGGAATTAGGGCTAGGGTTAGTTCTAGGTGTAGTGCTAGGTTTGGGTTTAAGTTAAGGTAAGTGTTAGGCCTGTTGCTCGGTTTTGTTTTAGTGTTATGGTTAGGGATAGGGCAAGTTTTATGATTAGCTTTAGGATTAGGGCTAGGGTTATGTTTACGTTTAGGCTTAAGGTTAAATTTAAGGGTAGGATTAAGGCTAAGTTTGTGTTAGGTTTAGGGCAAGAATTAGGGTTAGGACTAATGTCAGGTCTAGGTTTATAGTTAGTGATTTTTTTAGGGTTAGGTATATGGCTAGGTTAAATTAAAATATTGCATTTAAGAAAAGGATCAGATTTAGAGCTGGGTTATTATAAGGGTCAGGGTCAGGCTTCGGGTTTGGGTTAGGTTAACGTTTAGGGTTAAGGCTTAAATTAGCATTAAGGTTAGAATTAGGGTTATGATAATGGAGAGTGTTAGGTTTAGGGTTCAGGTTATGTTAAAGGTAATGGATATGTTTAGGGTTTGTGATAGGTTTAGGGTTAGTCCTAGGGTTAGCATTAGGGTTCTGGTTATTGTTATGGTCATTTATATGTTTAGACCTAGTATTAGGGCTAGGATAATTGTTAGGATTAGGGCTAGAATTAGGGTTAGGGTCAAGGTAAAGGTGAGGGTTACACTTAGGTTTAGGTTTAGGGTATAGTTTAGGGTTTGAGCTAGGATTTTTGCTATGGCTAAGGTTAATTTAGGGTTTGGTATAGGGTTATGGTCATGGTTAGTGTTATGGTTAGGGCTAGGGTTATCATTAGGGTTAGGGTAATAGGTTTTCATGTCAGGTTAACAATAGGTTTAGGTTTAGTTTAGCATTAGGTTAAGGTTTAGGATTAGGGTTAGGGTTTGAGCTAGCTTAGACTTAGGGTTAGGATAGGGTTAGGTTCACTGTTAGTTCTAGGGTTAGGTTTATGTTTAGAGTTAGGGTAGGTTTAGCTTTAGGTCTAGTGTTATCATTAGGGTCAAGTTTAGGGTTAGGGTATTGGGGAGGGTTCGAATTAGGGTAAGGGCTAGGGTTAAGGTGAGGATTACTGTTGAGGTTAGGTTTAGGCTTAGGCCTTGGGTTAGTGTTAGGATTAGGTTAAGTGTAAAGTTCAGGGATTGAGCTAGGTTTAGGCCCAGCGAGAAGGCTAGGGTTACAGTCTGGGCTAGGGTAGAGTTAAGGTTATGTTTAGGGCTAGGGTAAGCATTAGTTTTAGGATCATGGTTAGTGTAATGAATAGAGTTAGAGCTAGGATTCTGGCTATGGTTACAGTTAGGATTAGGGCTAGAATTAGGGTGAGGTATAGGGTTTTGACTAGGGCTTTGTTTAGGGTAAGTTTTAGGGATTGAGCTAGGGTTACGGCAAGAAAGAGGGTTAGGATTAGGGTTAGGGCTAGGTTTAGGGTTAGAGTTATGCTTTGTGTTCGGTTTAGGGCTGTAATTAGGGCTAGGTATTGTGTGAGGTTTAGAGCTACTGTTAAGTATATGGGTAATGTAAGAGCTAGATTTATGGTTATGGCTAGAATTAGAGTTCGTCTAGTGTCAGTGATAGTTTTGGGGTTAAAATAAGGTTTAGAGTTAGGGTTTTTCTTTGGGCAAGTGTCAGGGTTCAGGTTAGGATTAGGTTTAGGGTTCAGTACAGATTGAGGACTAGGGTTAAGTCTAGGGGAAGAGTTAATGTTTGTTTTATGTTAAGGGTTATTTTTAAGGCTAAGGCTAGTGTTATAGCTATATTTAGGATTAGGTTTAGGTCTAGGGCTAGTGTTAGTGTTAGGTTTAGTGTTAGGTTACTGGTAGGGCTAGTGTTAGGTTTCCGATAAGGGTTAGGGTCAGGTTTAAACCTAGGTTTAGTGTTAGGGTCAGAATAAGTGTCAGAGTTAAGTATAGAGCTAGAATGAGGGCTAGTTTTAGGACTAGTAATAGAGTTAGGGTTTGGGGTAGGCATAGAATTAGGGTTAGGTCTAGGGTAGCAATAGGGTGAGGGTTTGACTAAGTGTAAGTAATAGGGTTAGAGCTAGGATTAAGACTAGGGATAAGTTTAAGGGTAGGGCCAGGGTTAGGGTTAGGTTTAAAGCTAGCGTTAGACCTTGGATTAAGGCTAGGTTTTGTGTTAGGTTTAGGGCTATGGCTAATTTAAGAACTGGGATTGCAATTAGGGCTAATTTTAGGGTTACCTAACCCTAAAGGTTGAGGTCTAGTGTTAGGATTATGTTTAGGGATAGAGTGATGTGTAGAGCTAGGTTTAGTGTTAAGGTCAGAGTCAGGGTTAGTATTAGTTCTAGGGTAAGTGTTAGGACTCGAATTAGGGCTAAGATTAGGGCTAGGGTTAGGTTTAGGATTTGGTTTAGGTTAAGGTTTAGAGTCAGTGCTATGGTTCGGTTTATCTTGAGGGCTATGGCCAGGGTTAGGGCTAGTTTTTAAATTAGCATTAGAGTTAGAGCTAGTGTTAGTTTGTGGTTTAGGCTTAGCATTAGTGTTAGAGTTAGAGTTAGAGTTAGAGCTAGGATTAGGGCTACAGCAAATGTTAGGGCTAGGTTTAGGGCTAGGGTTTTAGTTATCATAAGGGATAGGGTTAGAACTATGGATAGGGCTAGGGTGAGATTTAGAGTCAGTGTTAGTGTTATGGTTAGATTTAGGGTTAGAATTTGGGCTTAATTAGGGCTAGAATTAGAGCAAGGGTTAGTAATAAGGCTGAGCCTAGGTTTATGGTTATGGTTATGGTTAGGTATGATGTTATAGCTAGCTTTAGAACTAGGGCAAGGGTTAAAATTAGGTATAGGTCTATGTTTAGGGTTAGGTTTAGGATTAAGACTAAGATTTGTGCTAGGATTAGGGCAAGAGTTTGTTTTAGGGTTAGGGCTTCATTAGGGCTAGGGCTAATTTCACATCTAGGGTTATGGTTAGAGGTAGGTTTAGATTTAAGATTATTAGGGTTAGGATTAGTTTTATAGATATGGTTAGGTTTAGGGTTCAGGTTAGGTTTAGAGCAATGTATAGGTTTAGGATTAGGAGTAGGTTTAGAGTTGTCCTAGGGTTAACATAAGGGTTAGGATTAGGAATAGGGTAATGGTCATTGTTACAACTAGGTTAGGTTTAGGGTTAGGTTTAGGATAGAGTTAGAGGTAGGTTTTTCGCCTATGGTTATGGCTAATTTCAGGGTTACTGATATGGCTAGGTCTAGTGTTAGGGTTATATGTTTTGTTAGAATAAGTTTTAGAGCTAGGTTTTGTGTTAGGATAAGGGTCAGTGTTTGGTTTAGGGTTAGATTTATTGTTAGGGCCAGCATTAGGACCAGGTTTTGGTATTTGTTTAGGGTTAGTGTTTGGGTTAGGTTAAGTGTTATTATTAGGGCTAGGACTAAGTTTTTGTTAAGGACTAGGCCCAGAGTTATAGAGGATTAAGTGCAGGTCTAGGTCTAGTGCTAGGGTAAGGTTTAGTTATAGGGTTTCAGGTAGTGCCAAAGTTAGAGGTCAATTTAGGGTTAGGGTCCGGTTTAGACATATGTTTAGTGTTAGGGTCAGTATAAGGGTCAGTGTTAGAGTTAGGGTTTGGGATAGTGATTGAGCTAGATTGAGGATTAACATTAGGATGGACTAGTAATAGAGTTAGGTTTTGGGTTAAAGCTACGTTTAGAGCCAGGCTAGATTTTGTGTTAGCTTAAGGGCTACGGCTAATGTAAGAACTAGGGTTACAATTAGGGCTAGTTTTAGGGTTAGGTTATGGCTATGCCTAGTGTAAGGCTTAATATTTCAACAAGGATTAGTGCTATGGAGAGGTTAAGTTTATGGTTAGATATTGGGATATGTTTATGGTTAGGGTTAGGTTAAGTTCTAGGGACAGGCTTAGGGTTAGGGTTTTGGTTAAGATTAAGGTTAGTTTAGTGTTAGGATTATGGTTAGGATTAGCGTTAGTGTTAAGTTTAGGATTAGGGTTAGGTTTATGGTTAGTGATAGAGTTAGGGTTTTGATTGGGGTTAGCATTAGGATTAAGGTTAAGGTTAGGGCTTCTGTTAGGTTTGTTGTAATGGATAGGGTTAGAACCTGAAATAGGGCTAGGGGGAGAGTTAGAGTTAGTCTTTGTCCAAGGTTAGGGTAGAGCTAGGGTTAGGGCTAAATTAGGGCTAGGATTAGTGCTAGGGTTATATTAGGGTTAGGCCTATGTTTAGGTCTAGAGATATGGTTAGTGTTAGGGTTAGGGTTAGTGATAGGGTTAGGGGAAAAGATGGGGTTATACCTAAGTTCAAGTCTAGGTCGAGGGTTAAAATTAGAGAAAGGGCTACAGTGACTGTTTGGGTTAGGATTAAGGCTAGTTATAGGCCGAAGATGAGGACTAGTGTTTGTGTTAGGTTTAGGGCTAAAATTAGGGCTGGGGCTAATGCCAGGTCTGGGTTTATTGTTATGGTTAGTTTTAGGGTTAGGTTATGGCTAGGTCTACTGTTTTCGTTAGGTTTATGTTAAGGGTCAGGTTTAAAGCTAGGTGTATTATAGGGTCAGTGTTCAAGTAGGGTTTGGTTTAGGTTAAGATTTAGGGTTAAGTCTTGAATTAGCATTAGGGATAGGGTTAGGGTTTGGATTAGGGTAATTGATAGGGTTAGGTTTAAGGTTCAGGTTAGAATTAGAGTACTGAATATGGTTAGTGTTAGAAATAGTGTTAGCGTTAGGCCTAGGGTTAACATTTGGGTTAGTCTTATCTTTAGGGTAATGGATAGGGTTAGATCTAAGGTTAGGTCTAGGACTAAGGTTATAATGAAGACTAGGATTAGTGTTAGGCCTAGGGTTTGTGTCCGGGTTAGGTTTGGGGTAAGTGTTAGTGTTTGAGGTAAAATTAGGGTTAGTGTGAGGGATAGAGTTAGTGTTTGTGTTAGGTTTGGTTTAGGATTAGTGTTAGGGTTAGGAATAAGGATAGGGTTGGATTTAGTTTTTGGGTTAGTCTTAGAGTTTTTGTTAGGATAAGGGTTAGTTTTAGGGTTATGCGTATGGTTAGGATTCAGGTTATGGTTAGGTTTAGGGTTAGGTTTCGCTTTGGATTAGGGTAAGTATTAAGGTTTGTGTTAGAGTTAGATTTAGTGTTATGTTTAGGGTTATGTTTCTTGTTAGGGTTATTGTTAGATTTATGTTAAGGTTAGTTTTAGGGTTAGTGTTAGGGTAAGGTTTTGGTTAAGCTTGGGGTTATGGTTAGGTTAGGGTTAGTGTTATGGTGAGCGTCAGGTTTTGTGGCAGTGTTGGGTTAGTGTTAGGTTTAGGGTTACGGTAAGGGTTAGTGTTAGGGTTAGGGTTTGGGTTCAGGTTAGGTTTTTGTAGTGTTAAATTTAAGATTATGGTTAGGTTTTGTGTTTTGGTTAGGGATAGGTTCAGGGTTATGTTTAGGATTAGGGTTAGGGTTAGTGTTAGGATTAGGTTTAGGGATATTGATAATGTTAGGGATAGGTTTAGGGTTAGGGTTAGTGTCAGTGTTAGGGTTAGGTTTAGATTTAGTGTTAGGGTGGGCATTAGTTTTAGGGTTAGTGTTGTGTTTAGTTTTATGGTTAGTATTAGGATTAATGTTTGGGTTAGGTTCAGTGTTAGTTTTAGTGTTAGGGTTAGGTTTAGGGTGAGTTTTAGGGTTAGTATTAGCTTTCAGTTTTATGTTTATGGTTAGGGTTAGGGTTAGGGTTAGTGTTAGTTTTAAGTTTAGGGTTAGTGTTAGTGTTAGGGTTAAATTTAGGGTTAGAGTTAGAGTTAGTGTTAGGCTTACGATTAGGGTTAGGGTGTGTGTAAGATTTAGTGTTAGCTTTAGGTTTATGGTTTGATTTTGGGTTAGAGTTATAGTAAGGGTTAGAATTTTGGTTTAGCTTTAGGGTTAGTGGTAGGGTTAGGTTTAGGGTTTGTGTTAGTTTTAGGTTTATGTTTAGGGTAGAGTTAGTTTAAGGGTTAGTGTTAGGGTTAGGGTTAGGGATAGTGTTAAGGTTAGATATTGGTTTAGTGTTACGGTTAGTGTTTGTGTTAGGGTTAGGTTTAGGTTTAGTGTTACAGTTAGTGTTAGGGTTAGGTTTAGGGTTTGTTATAGGGTTAGTGTTAGCGTTAGTTTTAGGGTAATGGTTAGGGTTAGGGTTTTGGTTATTCTTAGGTTTAATTTTAGAGTTAGGGATAGGGTTAGTGTTAGTGTTAGGGTTAGTGTTAAGGCTTCTGTTAGGTGAGGATTAGGGTTAGCGTTTTGGTTAAGATTCGAATTATTTGGCTGGGTATGTGGCTCAAGCCATAGTACGCTGGCCTGTCATGCCTGGGCCCATGCTCGATCCTCAGCACCACACACAAATAACGATTTTAGTCTTCCAAGAACTAAAAAAAGTTTTAAAAATTCTCTCTCTCTCTATCTTTCTATCTCACTTTCCCTTTCTTTAAAAATAAATAAAGCTTTAAGGTTATCTTAGTGTTAGGCTTAGGGTTTGGCTCAGTGTTTCAGTTAGAGTTAGGGTTACAGTTAATGTTAGGGTTAGGGTTAGGGTTAGAATTAGTGTTAGTGTTAGTTTAAGGTTAGGGTTAATCTTATGGTTAGTGATAGAGTTAGGGTTTGCATTAGGGTTAGAGTTAGCTTTAGGAATATGTAAAGGTTAGGTTTAGGGTTAGTTTAGGGTTAGGATTATGGTTTTAGTTAGGGTTCTTTGTTAGGGTTAGTGTTAGGGTTAGGAGTAAGGTTTAGGGTTACTGCTAGGGTAAGCGTTAGGGTAAGTGTTAGTTTTAGGTTTAGAGTTAGCATTAGGGTTAGGGTTAGTGTTTGGTTTAGTGTTATGTTAAGGGTTAGTAAAACAGTTAGTGTTAGGGTTAGAATTAATGTTAGTTTTAGGTTTATGGTTAGGTTAAGGTTTATTGTTAGGGTTAAGGATAGGGTTAGTGTAGGTTTGAATTAGGGTTATGTTTATGATAGGATTAGGTTTAGGGTGCGGCTTAGGCTTCATGTTAGGGTTACGGTTAGGGTTAGGATTAGGGTTAGGATTTGGATTAGCTTTAGGTTTAGTGTTAGGTTGAGGTTAGGGTTAGTATTAGTAATAGGGTTAGGTTTAGGTTTAGATTTTTGGCTAGATTTAGGGTTAGATTTTGGATTAGTGTTCATGTAAGGGTTAAGTTTAGGGTTAGGTTTAGTGTTAAAGTTAGTGTTAATGTTAGGGTTACGGTTAGTTGTAGGTATAGTGTTAAGGTTAGGGACAGGTTTAGGGTTGGTTTTAGGGTTAGGGTTAGAGTTATGTTTAATTTTATGGTTAGGGTTAGAGTTGGGGTTAGGTTTAGTGTTAGGGTTAGGTTTAGTTTTAGCTTTAGTTTTATGGTTAGTGTTAGGGTTAGTATTAGGGTTAGGTATGGGTTAGGGTTAGGGTTTTGTTAGGTTTAGGGTTATGGTTTTGGTTAGGGTTTGTGTTAGGGCTAGGGTTAAAGATAGGGTTATGATTAACTGTAGGGTTAGGGTTAGGGTTAGTGTTAGGTTTAGAGTTAGGGTTAGGTTTAGAATTAGTGTTAGGGTTACCATTAGGGTTAGAGTTAGGTTTAGTGTTAGGGAAAGTTTTAGGTTCAGTTTTAGGGTTAGGGTTAGTGTTACGTTTAGTGTTATGGTTAGTGCTAGTGATAGGTTAGAGCTAGTGCTTTGGTTAGGATTAGGATTAGGGTAAGGTTTAGGATTAGTGTTAGGTTTAGAATTAAGGTTGGGTTTAGTGATAGGGGTTGGGTTAGGGTTAGGGTTAGGATACGGTTAGTTTTGGGCTTAGATTTAGGGTTTGTTTTAGGGTTATGTTTAGTATTAGGGATAGGGTTACAGTTAGGATTAGGTTTAGGTTTAGGGTTAGGGTTAATGTTTGTGTTAGGTTTAAGGTTAGGGTTAGGATTAGTGTTAGTGTTAGGGTAGGGTTAGAGTTATGGAAAGGGTTAGGTTTTGGTTTACTGTTAGGTTTAGGATTAGTGTTAGAGTTATGGTTAGATTTCATGGTACGGTTCAGGTTATAGTAAGGGTTAGAGTTAGGTTTAGGGTTAGATTTAGGGTTTCATTTTGGATTAGGATTAGGTTTATGAATAGAGTTATGTTTAGGGTTTGTTTTAGCTTTACTTTTATGGTTAATATTTGGGTTAGTGTTAGGGTGTGGTAAGGGTTAAGGTTAGTCTTGGGTTAGGTTTAGGTTTAGGTTTTGGGTTATGGTTTGTTTTAGGGTTAGGGTTAGAGTTAAGATTAGGCTTAGGATTACAGTTAGGTGTCGAGTTAGGGTTAGACTTAGGGTTAGTGTTAGGGTTAGAGTTAAGGTTAGGTTTAGAATTAGTTTTAGGGTTAGAGTTAGGGTTAATATTAGGGTTAGGTTAGGGTAAATTCTAGGGATAGTGTTAGGGTTAGAGTTAGGGTTAGGGTTAGGGTTAAGGTTTGGGTAAGTGCTCAGGTTAGTGTTAGGTTTACCATAAATTTTAGGATTAGATTAGGCTTAGGTTTAAGTTTAGGTTTAGTTTTTGGGTTAGGATAAGGGTGAGTGTTAGGGTTTGAGTTAGGGTTAGGGTTAGTTTTAGTGTTTGGGATAGGGTTAGTGTAAGGATTATGGATAGTGTTAGGTTGAAAGATAGGTTTAGAGTTAGCATTTGGTTTAGGTTTAGGGTTAGTATTACATTTAGGGATAGGGTTAGATTTAGGGTTACTGTTAGGGTTAGGGTTAGGTATACGGTTAGTGTTAGGATAAGTGTTAGTGTTAGAGTTAGTGTTAAGTTTAAGTGTAGGTTTGGGTTAGGATTAGTGTTACTTTCGGTTAGGTTAGTGTTAGGGTTAGTGTTAGTGTTCGAGTTAGAGTTAGTGTTAGTGTTAGTGAATACTTTACGGTTATGTTTAGGGTTAGTGTTAGTGATAGGGTTAGGGTTGCGGTTAGGGATATGGTTAGTGAAAAGTTTAATTTTATATTTAGTGTTAGTGTTAATGATAGGGTTAGGATTGCAGTTAGGGTTAGTTTTCGGGTTAGGATTAAAGTTTGTGTCAGGGTTAGTGGTAGTTTTAGGGATAGGGTTAAGGTTAGTGTTAGAGTTAGTGTTAGTGTTAGGGTTAGGTTTAGGATTCGTGTTAGGGTTAGGGATAATTGTAGGGTTAGGGTAACTGTTAGGGTTAGGGTTACAGTTATGGATAGAGTTAGTGTTAGTGTTAGAATTAGGGTTAGGTTTAGTGTTAAGATTAAATTTAGGTTTGGGGTTAGGGTTAGGGTTAGTGATAAGTTTACGGTTATGTTTAGTGTTAGTGTTAATGAAGGGTTAGTGTGCAGTTCAGGTTGGTTAGTGTTCAGGTTAGGGTTAAGATTTGTGTTAGGGTTAGTGGTAGTATTTAGGATAGGATTAAGGTTAGTGTTAGGGTTAGTGTTAAGGTTAGGGTTAGTATTAGTGTTCGTGTTAGGCTAGGGTTAGGGCTATGGTTCTGAATAGGATTATATTAGTGCCATTTAGGGCTATGTTTAGTTCTTGGGTTAGGCCTAAAGTTTGGTTTATAGTTAGGATTAAGGCTAGGTTTAGGGCTAGGATAATGCTGGGGTTTGTGTTAGGTTTTGGGTAGGATTAGGGCTACAGATAATGTCAGGTCTAAGCTTATGGTTGGGGATAGTTTTAGGATTAGTTTTATGGCTAGGTCTATTGTAAGGGTTAGGTTTAGTGTAAAAGTCATCCTTACAGCTAGGAGATTTATTTGGGTCAGGGTCAATGTTAGAGTTTGTTTGAGGTTAGGTTTTATATTTAGGGTTTGAATTAGCACTAGGTTGGGGGTTAAGGTAATTATAGGGATTTGTTTAGAGTTTACATTAGGTTTAGGGTACTTGATAGGGTTGGGGTTAGCTAAAGGGTTAAGGTTAGGCCTAGGATTCATATAAAGATAACGGTTATGGTTAGTATAATGGATAAGATTAGAGCTACATTTACGTTAGTTTTATGGTTAAGAATAGGACTTGAATTAGGGTTTGGGTTAGGTTTAAAACTAGGTTTAAAACATAGGTTTATGTTTAGCGTAAGGGACAGATTTTCATCTAGGGTTTGGTCTAGTGTGAGGGTTAGGTTTAGGGTTACTTCTAGGGATAAGATTACAGTACTAATAGGCTAGAGTTAGGATTTGGGCTAGGGACATTATTAAGGCTAATGACATCATTAGAGTTAGCAAAAGGATTCGGGTTATGCCTAGGGTTAGCATTAGGATTAGGGTTATCATAAGGATAATATATAGGTTTAGAGCTATGGTTTACCTACGATTAAAGCTAAGTTTTACTCAGTTTTAGACCTAGGGTTAGTGTTAGGGTTAGAATAAGGGTCAGGTTTAGTTTTAGGGTTTGGAATAGGGTTAGAGCTAGAATGAGGGCTAGGGATAGGACTATTAATAGGGTTAGGGTTTGGTTAGCCTAAGGAGATTGGTCTAGTTTTACCAAGAGGGTTAGGGTTTTTCTTAGGTTAAGGGATAGCCTAAGAGCTAGGGGTAATGCTAGAATTAGGGTTAGGGTTAGTGTTAAATATAGGTTTAGAGCTTGAATTCAGCTATTTTTTGTGTTAGAGTTAGGGCTAGATTTGGGCATTGGCTAATGGAAGAGCCAGGGTTACAATTAGGGTTAGTTTTAGGTTTAGGATTAGGGGTAGGTCTAGTATTAGGTTTAGGTTTAAGGTTAGGGTAATATTTAGAGCTAGGGTTATTGTTAGCATATGAGTCAGCATCAGGGTTAGCTTTAGGGTTAGGGTTAGGACTCAAATAAAGGATAGCTTTTCTGTTAGTGTTTGGTTTGCAGTGAGGGCTGTGTTTAGGGATAGGGTGACTGTTAAGGTATCAATCAAGGTCAGGTTTTGCTTTAAGGTTAGGGTTATATCTTGAATTAGGGCTCGGGTTACTGGTTACTGGTTAGGGTTTGGTTTAATTTTAGGGTGGTATTTAGACCTAGGGTCAGTGTTTGGATATGAGTCAAGTCAGGGTAAGTTTTAAGATTAGGTTTAGGACTCAAATTAGGGCTAGGTTTACATCTAGGTGTAGTGTTAGGGTTTGAGTTAAGTTAAGGTTTAGGGTAATGGCTGTTGGCTGTTGCTCAGTTTTGTTTTAGTCCTAGGTTTAGGGTTTTGGCTAGTTATAAGATTAGCATTAGGGTTAAGGCTAGTTTTAATGTAAGAATTAGGCTTTGGGTTAGGTTTAGATTTGGATTTAGCATTAGATCTATGATTAGTGGTTGGTCTAACTATAGGGCAAGGGTTAGGGCTAGGGTTATGGTTATGGTAACAGATAGGGTTAGAACTAGGACTAGGGCAAGGGTGAGAGTTAGAGTTAGTCTTAGTTCTAGGATTTGGGTTAGTTTTAGGGATAGGGCTATGTTAGGACTAGGATTAGGGCTATGGTTAGTGTTCAGCTTAGGACTAGTGTTAGGGCTAGGATTATAGTTAATTTTAGGGTAAAGTATGGTGTTATAGCTAGGTTTAGAGGTAGGGTGAGGGTTAGAATTAGGGTGAGGGCTAGGGTTATGGTTAGTGTTATGAGTAAGCCTTGATTTGGCGATTGGTTGAGGGCTAGGGTTTGTTTTAAGGTTAGGTCTAGAATTAGGGCTAGGGCTAATGTCAGGTCTAGTGTTGCAGTTTGGGATAGATTTAGGGTTAGATTTGTGTCTTGGTCTAGTGTAAGTGTTAGGCTTTGGGTAAGGGTCAGGTTTAGCGCCAGGTGTATCTTTAGGGTCAGGATCAGGGTTAGGGTTTGTTTCAGTTTAAGGTTTAGGGATAGGGCTCAAATGGGCATTAGGGTTAGGGTTAGGGTAATTGATTGGTTTAGGTTTAGATTTCACGGTAGGTTTAATGCAATGGAGAGCTTTAGGTTTAGCTAAAGGATTAGGGTTATGCCTAGGGTTAGCATTAGGATTAGGTTTATCTTAAGGATAATATATGGGTTTAGAGCTATGGATAGGGCTAGGTTTAGGTTAGGATTAGGGTTAGAGTTAGATTAGGTTTTGAGTTAGGACTATTAACCCTAGCTTAGTGAAGGGTTAGGGTTTTATTTAGGGTAAAGTTTAGGATTGGAGCTAGGGTTAGGTCTAGATTGAGGGTCATGTTTAGTGTTTCGGTCAGGGTTAGGTTTAGGGTTAGGGCTAAGTTATTTATTAGGTTTAGAAATAGTTTTAGGGTAATAGATTGGGTTAGATGTAAGGTTAGCTTTACTGTTAAGGTTAGGTTTAGGTTTACGTTTAGTTTTAGGGCTAGGTTTACTGTTGGTTTTAGAGTAAGAGTTAGGGTTCGAGTTAGGGTTAAGGCTATGGAAAGTTTTAGGTTTAGGATTAGGTCTAGGGTTAGGTTTATGATTTGGGTTAGGGTTTCAGTTAGGGTTAGGGATAGGGTTATCATTAGGGTTAGGGTTAGAGTTAGGGTAATGGCTAGGGTTAGAGCTAGTATTAATGTTAGTATTAGGGCTACGGTTAGTGTTATGTTTAGGGATAGTGCTAGGGTTATGTTTAGACTAAGGGTGAGACTTTGAGTTAGGGTTAGAACTAAGGGGAAGTTTAGGATTAGGGTTAAGATTAGGTTTAGGTTTAGGGTGAGGGTTATTCTTAGGGTAGGTTTAGGCCTCTATCAGGGTTAGATTATCTAATTTTTGTGTTAGGTCTAGGCCTCGGGTTGGTGCTATATGTAACGTAATATCTAGGGTTCTGATTAGAGCTAGTTTTAGAACTAGGTTTACGGTGAGGTCTCCTGTTAAGTTTAGCTTTTGGGTTAGATTCAGGTTTAGAGGTAGGTTTAATGTTAGTGTCAGGGCCACTGTTCAGGTTAAAGTTAGTGTTAGGGTGAAAACCAGAATAGGACTAGGGTTAGGTCTATTGGTAGGGTTAGTGTTTTATTTAGGTTAAGGTTTATTGTTAGGGCTAGCACTAAGTTTTTGTTTAGGTCAAGGGCTAGAGTTATAGCTAGATTTAGGATTAGGTTTACATCTGGGGCGAGTCTTAGGTTTAGCTTAAGGTATAAGTTTACTGGTAGGGCTAGTTTCAGGTTTCTGTTTTGGTTTAGAGTCAGGTTTAGACCTATAATTAGTCTAGGGTCAGGTTAGGGTGAGGTTTTGGGTTAGGGTTAGATCTAGAATTAGTGCTAGTGTTAGGACTAGTAATAGAGTTATGGTTTGGGTTTGGCTGAGAATTAGGATTAGGACTAGAGTTAGCATTATGAATAGGGTTTGGCTTAGGGTAATGGATAGAATTAGGACTAGGTTTACGGATACAAATAGGGTAACGTTTAGGGTTAGTTTTAGAGTTAGGGTTAGGGTTAAATCTAGTGTTAGGGCTCCTATTAGGGCTCTTTTCATGTTAGCGTTAGGGCTAGGGTTTGGCTAAGGCCAATATAAGAACTAGGGTTACTATCAGGATTAGTTTTAGGGTTAGAGTTTCGGCTAGGTCTAGGGTTAGCATTAGTTTTAGGGTTAGGGTGATATTTAGAGCTAGGGTTTGTGTTTGGATATGAGGCAGGGTGTGGGTTAGTTTTAGGCCTAGGACTCAAATTAGAGCTCAGGTTATTGCTAGTTATGGGATAGGGATTGGTTTAGGTTAAGGTTTAGGGTTAGAGCAATGGCTCAGGTTTTTTTTTTTTTTTTTTTTTTTTTTTTTTTTTTTTTTTTTTTTTGAGCTAGGGCTTGGATTAGGGCTAGTTTTAGGATTAGCAATAATGTTAGAAATAGTTGTAGAATGATGTTTAGAGTTAAGATTAAGGTTAGATTTAGAGTTTTGGTTAGATCTAGGGTTAGGACTATGTCTAGGGTTAGGGCTCAGGTTAGGGCTATTGATAGCATTATGGTAACAAATTGGGTTATAAATAGAATTAGGGTTAGGCTGTGAGAGTTAGTCTTAGGGCTAGAATTAGGGGTAGGTTTAAGGTTAGGGTTCAAATAGTGCTAGGATTAGTGCTATGATTAGTGTTAGGGTTAGGCCTATGGTTAAGGCTATGGTTAGGGTTAGTTTTAGGGGAAGGGATGGGGTTATATAGCTAGGTTCAGTACTAGGGCGAGGGTTATATTTAGGGATAGGGTTAGTGTGAGGGTTCGGGTTATTATTAACTCTAGGTTTATGGCTAGGATTGGGGCTAGGATTTGTGTTAAGTTTAGGATTAGGATTAGAATAGGGATAATGTCAGGTCTAGGGTTATGGTTTGGGATAGTGTTAAGGATAGGTTTATGGCTAGGTCTATTGTAAGGGTTAGGTTTAATGTAGGGGTCATGTATAGAGCTAGGTTATTATTAGGGTCAGAGTGTGGATTAGTGGTTTTTTGGGGGTTTAAGGGTTAAGGTTTAAGTTTTGGCTCAAATCAGCATTAGGGTTACGGTTGGGGTTAGAGTAATGGATAGAGTTAGGTTTACATTTCAGGTTAGGTTTAGAGTAATGTATAGGGCTAGTGTTAGGGATATGGTTAGGTTTAGGCCTAGGGTTAGCATTTGGTTTAGGCTAACCAAATGAATAGGTTTAGTGCTAGTGTTAGTGCATAGGTTAATATTAGGATTAGGGCTAGGGTTGGGGTTAATTCTAGGGTTAGTGTTAGGTTTCGGTTTAGGGTAAGTGTTAGGGTTTGAGCTAGGGTTAGGTCTAGGGTGAGGGTTAGGGTTAGAATCAGGGCTATGGTTAGAGTTAGGGTTAGGGTTAGGGTTAGGTCTAGAGTTAGCATTTGGGTTAGGGTTATGTTTAAGGTAATGGATAATGTTAGAGCTAGGATTTGGGCGATGGTTACACTTAGGATTAGGGATAGGGTTAGTGTTACCTTTAGAGCTAGGACTATGTTTGGAGTAAGAGTTAGAGTTTGAGCTAGGGTTAGAGATAGGGCAAGAATTAGGTTTAGGGTTTGTGCTAGGGTTAGGGTCAAGGATATGCTTAGGTCTAGGTTTAGGGCTTGTATTAGGGCTAGTTTTTTGTGAGGTATATGGCTCTTGTTAGGCTATGGGTAACACAAGAGGTAGGGTTATGGTTATGGCTAGTTTTGGTTTTAGGGTTATAGATATGTCTAGTGTTGGTTTAAGTTTTGGATTAGGATAAGGTTTAGAGCTAGGGTTTGTGTTAGGGTAAGCATCAGTGTTCAGGTTAGCATTGGGTTTATTATTAGGGCCAGAATTAGAGCTAGGTTATGTCTAGGGCTACGGTTATTCTTTGCATTACGTTAATGGTTATTTTAGAGCTTGGGCTAGGTTTATGTTTAGGACTAGGGCTAGATTAATGGCTATATTTACAATTAAGTTTAGGTCTAGTGTTAGTGTTATGGTTAGGTTTAGGTATAGATGTACTGTTAGGGCTAGTGTTAGGGTTTTGTTTAATGTAAAGTTCAGGCTTTGACCTAGGGTTAGTGTTAGGGTTAGAATAAGGGTAAAGGTTAAGCTTAGGCTTCGAGTTAGGGATAGAGACATAATGAGGGCTGGGGTTAGGCCTAGTAATATAGTTAGGGTTTGAAGTAAGCTGAGGATTAGGGTTCGAACTAGGGTAGCATTAGGGTGAGATTTTTTTTTTTCCTTCAGGTAAGGAATAGATTTAGAGCTAGGGTTTGGGTTACTGTTATTGTTAGGTTTAGAGTTAGGGTTGGGTTAAAGCTATGGTTTTGGCTCAGATTAGTGGTTGGTTTTGTGTTAGGTTTAGGGCTACTGCTAATGTAAGAACTAGCTTTATGGGTAGAGATAATTTTAGGGTTAAGATTAGGAATAGGTCTAGTGTTTGGGTTAGGTTTATGGTTAGGGTGATGTTTAGAATAGGGTGAGTTTTAGGGTCAGAATCAGGGTCATTATAGTTGTAGGGATAATGTTAGAACTAAGTGTAGTGTTATGATTTGGTTTAGGTTAAGGGTTAGTATTAGAGCTATATCTCAGTTTTGTTTGTAGGCTATCGCTAGGGTTAGGGCTCATTTTCAAATTAGAATTAGAGTTAGGGCTAGTGTTAGGGTGAGGTTTAGGTATGAGTTAGGTTTAAATTTAGATTTGGGGTTAGTTCTAGGTTAAGGACTATGGCTAGGGTTAGGACTAAGGTTAGGGCAAGGTTAGGGTTAGGCAATAGATTAGTTTGGTACTAGAAATAGGTCTAGGGCTAGAGTTAGGGTTAGTCTTAGGGCTAAGGTTAGAGTTAGGGTTAGTCTTAGGGCTAAGGTTAGAGTTAGGCTTACAGTTAGCTATAAATTAGGGCTAGGATTAGAGCTATGGTTATGTTAGGATTGGGCCTAGGTTTAGGGCTAGGGTTAGTGTTAGTGATAGTGTTAGGTTTAGGGTTAGGGATAGGGGAAACAATGTGGTTCTACCTGGGTTAAGAACTAGACTGAGGGTTAAAATTATGGTTTGGGCTGGGGTTACGTTTCAGGTTAGGACTAAGCCTAGGTTTTGGGCTAAAATAAGGGCTTGGGTTTTTGTTAGGTTTAAGGCAAGAATTAGGTAGAGTGCTAATGTCAGGTCTAGGGTTATGGTTAGGGATACTGTTAGGATTAGTTTATGGCTAGGTCTAATTTAAGGTGTATGTTTGGGTAAGAGTCAGTTTAGAGCTATGTGTGTTATTAAAGTCAGTGTCTTGCTCAGAGTTTGGGTTAGGTTTTGTTTTAGTTTTAAGGCTCGAATTAGCATTAGGGTTAGTGTTAGAGTTAGGGTTAGAGTAATTGATAGGGATAGGTTTAGTGTTCAGGTTAGGATTTGATAAGGGTAAGGCTGGGGTTAGCGATAGGTTTCAGGTTAGGCCTAAATGGATAGGGTTAGATATAGGTTTAGGACTAGGGTTAGTGCTAGGTTTAGCATAACTGTTAGGGTTTGAGCTACTATTAGGACTATGGCAAGGGTTAGGTTTACAGTTAGGTCTATGGTTATGTTTACAGATAGGGTTAGTGTAGGTTTAGGGTTAGGGTTAGTGTTATCATGTTCTTTATAATTAGGGTTAGGGTAATGAGTGGGGTTAGAGCTATGTTTAGAGCTATGTTTGGGTTCGGCTTATGTTTAGGGTAATGGAAAGATTTAGGTCTAGGGATATGGTTAGGATTAGCACTAGGATTAGGGTTAGGTTTAGGTCTAGGTTTAGTGTTAGGGTTAGGTTTAGGATAAATATTAGTGTTTGAGCTATGGTAAAGGTTAGTTTGACTGATAGGGTTAGTGTCAGGTTTATGTTTAGGATTAGAATTAAATTTAAGGCTAGGGTTATCATTAGGGTTAGGGTTATGTTTAGGGTAATGGATAGGGTTAGAGCTAGAGTTTGGGCTAGGATTATGGTTAGGATTAAATCTAGGGTTAGGCTTACGGATAGGTCCAGATTTAGGGTTAGGTTTATGTTTAGGGTAATGGTTAGGGCTAGGTGTAAGGTTAGGATTAAAAACAGGTGTAGGGCTCAGTTTAGGGATAGATTTGGGGTTAAGTTAGGGCTACAGCTAATGTAAGAACAAGCATTATGATTAGGGCTACGTTTAGTGTTACAGTTAAGGGTAGTATTAGTTTTAGATTTAGATATATTTTAGGGTGATGTTAGAGCTAGGTTTAGTATAAGGTCAGAGTTATGCTCAAGGTAAGTTTTAGGGTTAGGTTAGGACTGGAATTAGGGCTAATGTTAGGGCTAGGTATAGGGTTAGGTTTTGGTTTAGGTTAAGGTTAGGGTTAGGGCTATGGCTTGTATTGTTTTAGGGCTTGAACTTGATTAGGGCTATTTTTAGTATTAGTGCTAGTTTTAGGACTATTGTTAGTGTGAGGTTTAGGCTTAGGGTTAGGGTTGGACTTAGAGTTATGTTTAGTTCCAGGGTTATGCCTAGGGCTTGTGTTAGGGCTAAGGACAGGGCAAGGTTTAGGATAATAGTAAGGGATAGGTTTAGATTTAGGAATAGGTATAGGGCGAGAGTTAGAGTTAGTCAGTGTTAGTGGTAGTGTTAGGGTTAAATTAGGGCTAGGATCAGGTCTAGGATTAGTGAAATGGTTAAGTCTAGAGTTAGAGTAAGGTTTATATTTGGGGGACGGGATTGGGTTATAGCAAATTCAGAACTAGGGTGAGGGATAAAATTAGGGATAGGGCTAGAGTTAGTGTCCGGGATTGGATCAAGGCTAGATTTAGAGCTAGGATGAGAGCTAGCCTTTGTGTTAGGGTTATGGCAAGAATTAGGGCTAGGGCTAATATCAGGTCTAGGGTTATGGTTAGGGATAGTTTTCAGGTAAGATTTATGGCTAGGTCTAGTTTCATAGTTAAATTTTGGGTGAGGTTCAAATTGAGAGCTAGGGGTATTATAATAGTCAGAGTCATGTTTTGGGTTTTGGTTAGTTTGAGGTTTAGGGTTATGGCTCAAATTAGTATTAGGATTTAGTTAGGGTTAGGGTAATGGATAAGGTTAGGTTTAGGCTTCAAGTTAGGTTTAGGGCTCTGGTTAGATATAGGGTAATGGATAGGGTTGGGTTAGACCTAGGGTTAGCATTAGGTTTGTTTTTACCATTAGGGTAATGGATAGAGATAGAGCTAGGTTTAGAGCTAGGGTTATGTTTAGGATTAGGGCTATCATTAGGGTTAGTGTTAGGGTTAAAGCTAGGGTTAGGTTTAGGGTATGGGTTTGGGTTTGAGCTAGGTTTAGTGCTAAGTATAGGGTTAGGTTTTGGTTTAGGTCTATGGTTAGGATTAGGGTTAACATTAGGAATAAGGTAATGGACAGGTTTAGATATTGGGTTAGGGTTAGGTTTAGGTTTAGGTTTAGGTCTAGGGTTAGTGTTAAGTTTAGCATAATTGTTAGAGTTTGAGCTAGATATAGGACTACTGCAAGGGTTAGGTTTATGGTTCAGTCTATGCTTAGGATTTCAGTTAGGGTTAGAGTAGCTTTAGGGTTAAGGCTAAGGTTATCATGACGTTTATGTTTAGGGTTAGTGTAATGGTTGTGGTTAGAGCTAAGGTGAAGTCTAGTTTTAAGTTTAGGATTAGTGCTATGGTTAGGGTTAGGGTTAGGCTTATCATTTTCTTATGGTTAGGTTAAGAGTAAGGTTCAGGGATTGAGTAAGTATTAGGGCTAGGTTGAGTCTTCAGGTTAGAATTAGTGTTAGGGAAAGAGTTATGGTTAGGATTAGGTTTAGAGGTAGGTTTACCATTAGGTTTAGGTTTAGGTGAGGGTAATGGATAGAGTTAGAGCTAGGGATTGGGCTATGATTGCGTTTAGGGTTAGGGCTAGAATTGGGGTTAGGGTTTGGGCTAGGGTTATGTTTAGTTTAAGGGCTAGGGTTTGATCTAGTGTTAGTCGTAGGGCTAGGTTGAGGATTAGGTTCAGCCTTAGGTCTAGGGATAGTATTATGTTAGGTTTAGGGTTAGGGTTAAAGTTAGGGCTTGGGTTATCATTAAGGTTAGAATAATGATTAGGGTAATGGATATGGTTAGATATAAGTTTAGGTTTAGGTTTAGAGTTAGATTTAGTTTTAGGGTTAATGTTAAGGCTACGGTTATGTTTAGGTTTATGGTACGACTTAGGTTTTGAGCTAGGGTTAGGGCTATTGTGAGTGTTTGTTTTAGGGTTAGGTCTATTGTTAGTATTCGGGTTAGGGTTAGTGTTATGGTTAGAGTTAAGGCTAGGGTTTTCAATACATTTAGGTGTAGCGTTAGGTAAGTTGCAGGTTTAGAGCTCGGTTTAGGGATAGTGTTAAGTTCAAGGTTAGGGCTAGGGTTAGGTTTTAGAGTAAGGTATAGTTCTAAGTTTATATTTATGGTAAGGGTTAGGCTTTGAGTAAGGCTTAAGCCTAAGTATAGGGTTAGGTTTAGATTAGGGTTAGGGCTAGGTTTAGGGTTAGGGTTATGCTTAGGGCTAGATTTAGGCCTAGAATTCACTCTAGGATTTGTGTTAGGTTAAGGCATAGAATTTGGGCTATGGGTAATGTAAGAACTAGAATTATGATTAGGGCTAGTTGTAGGCTTAGGGTTATGGCTATGTCTAGTTTTAGGTCTAGGTTTTTGGTTAGGGTCAAGTTTAGAGATAAGTTTAGTGTTAAAGGCAGGGTCAGTGTTCAGGTTAGAGTTAGAGTTATGGTTAAAGCCAGAATTGGGACTTGGTTTATGTCTAGGGGTATGGTTAGTCTTTGCATTAAGTTAAGGGTTATTGTTAGGGCTAGGGCTAGTTTTTTGTTTAGGTCTCGAGCTACAGTTAAGTCTAGATTTAGGAATAGGTTTAGATCTAGGGGTAGTGATAGGGTCTGGTTTAGGTATAAGGTTACTTTTAGGACTAGTGTTACAGTTTGGTCTAGCGTTAGGGTCAGGTTTTGACCTAGGTTAGTGTTATGGTCAGAATAAGGGTCAGGGTTAGGGTTAAGGTTTGGGATAGGGTTAGAGCTAGAATGAGGGTTAGGGTTAGGACTATTAATATGGTGAGAGTTTTGATTAGGCTGAGGATTAGGGATAGTTCTAGTGTTACCATGAGGGTTCGGGTTTTGCTTAGAGTTAGGGATAGGGTTAGAGCAAGTGTTAGGTGTAGGGTTAGGGTTAGGGTTAAAGCTAGGTGTAGGGCTCAGATTAGGGCTAGTGTTAGGGCTATACATAATGTAAGAAGCAGGGTTACAATTAGGGTTAGCTTGAAGTTTAGGGTTAGGGGTATTTCTAGTGTTAGTGTTAGATTTAAGCTTAGGGTGATTTTTAGAGCTAGAATTATTAGGATAGGAGTCAGGGTCAGGTTTAGTCTTACGCTTTGAGTTAGGTAATGTGTAGGTTGACTGTTAGGTTCCGGTTTAAGGTTAGCATCATGTTTAGAGCTTGGGTGAGTGTTAGGATAAGAGTCAGGATCAGGGTTAGGTTTAAGGTTAGAGATAGGACTCCATTAGAGCAAAAATTTGTTTTGGTAGTAGTTGAGTGTTTGGTTTAAGTTAAGGTTTAGGGTTAGGTCTATTACTCTGTTTTATTTTAGTCCTAGGATTAGAGTTAGGGCTAGTTTTACAATTAGTATTAGGGTTAAGGCCAGTGTTAGTTTTAGGCTTAGACTTAGAGTTAGGGTTGCATTTATGTTTAGGTTAGATCTATGATTAGGATAGGATTTAGGATAGGGCAAGATTCAGGGCCAGGGTTAGAGTTATGGTAAGGGATAGGTTTAGAACTAGGGATAGGGCTAGTGTGAGAGTTAGAGTTAGTGATAGGGCTAAAATCAGAATTAGGGTTTGGGATAGGGTTAAATTAGGGCTTCGATTAGGGCTAGGGTTAGTGTTGAGCTTAGGCCTAGCGATAGGGTAGGGTTAAGTTTAAGTTTAGGATAAAGAATGGCATTATAGCTAGATTTAGAATTAGGATGAGTGTTAGAGTTAGTGTTATGTCTAGGGTTGGAGTTAGGGTTATCATTAAGGTTAGGATAAGGGCTAGGATGAGGGCTAGTGTTTGTATTAGATTCAGGGCTAGGATTAGTGCTAGGGCTAATATCACGTCGAAGGTTATGGTTAAAGATATTTTTAGGGTTAGGCTTATGGCTACGTCTAGTGTAAGAGTTAGGTTTAGGGTAAGGGTCAGGTTTAGAGCTGGTGGAATTATTAAGATTAGGATTTGGCTTGGATAAGGATTTAGTTTTATGGCTCAAATTAGCATTAGTGTTAGGGTTAGGGGTATAGTTATGGTTTGTTTTAAGGTTCAGGATTGGTTTAGGTAATTGATACAGTTAGAATTAGTGATTGAGCTAGGGTTAGCCTTAGGGTTAGACTTAGGGTAAGGTATATGTTTAGGGAAATTGATAGGGTTAGAGCTCTAGCTTAGAACTAGAGTTATGGTTAGAAACATTCCTTGAGTTAGGGTTAGAGGTAGTTTTAGATCTAGGGTTAGGGTTAGGTTTAGGGCTATATTTAGCATACAGGTTAGGTTTTGAGCTAGGTTTAGGGCTAGGTTTAGGGTTGGGTCTAGGGATTGGATTACTGTAGGTTTAGGGTTAGGGTTAGAGTTAGGCCTAAGGTTACCATTAACATTAGGGTTAGGGTTAAGGTAAATGATAGGGGTACGGTAGGTTTAGATTACTTTTAGAGTTAGAATTAGTGATAGGGTTAGGATTAGAGCTATGGTTATGTTTAGGTTTATGGTTAGGTTTATGGTTTGATCTAGAGTTAGGGCTGTGCTGAGTTTAATTTTAGGTTTATGTCTATGGTTATTTTTCTGTTTAGGGTTAGGGTTAACATTAGGTTTTGGGCTAGGATTATCAGTAAGTTTTGGTTTAGGGTTAGGGTAAGGAGTAGGTTTAGAGCTAGGTTTAGGGCTAGATTAAGTTTAGGATTTGGGCTAGGGTTAGGGTGAGATTTAGGGATATGTCTAGGCTTATGTTAAGGGTAAGGGTTAGGCTTTGAGTTATCTTAGGACTAAGGTGAGGGCTTGGGTTAAGTATAGGGTTAGTCTTAGGGTTAGGGTTATGCTTAGGGCTAGGTTTAGGCCTAACATTAGCTCTATGTATAGAGTTAGGTGTAGGCCTAGGGTTAGGGCTATGGGTAATGTAATATCTAGTGTAATGATTAGGGCTTGTTTTAGGGTTAGGGTTATGGCTGGGTTTAGGTTGAGGTCTAGTGTTAGGATAAGGTTTAGCGATAGAGTGATGTGTAGAGGTAGGGTTAGTGTTAAGGTGAGAATCAGGGTTATTATTAGTTCTAGGGTAAGAGTTAGGACTCGAACTATGGCTAGGGTTAGGGCTAGGTTTATGGTTAGGATTTGGTTTAGGTTAAGGTTTAGGGTAGGTGCTATGGCTCAATTTGTCTTGAGGGCTAGTGCTAGGGTTAGGGCTAGTTTTCAAGCGTTATGGTTAGAGCTAGTGTAACGGTGTTGTTTAGGCTTAGGGTTAGGGTTAGATTTAGAGTTAGATCTACGTTTAGGGCTACAGTGAATGTTAGGGCTAGGGTTAGGGCTATGGTTTGAGTTATCATCAGGGATAGAGTTTTAAAAATGTATAAGGCTAGGGAAAGTGTTAGAGTTAGTGTTAGTGTTATGGTTAGATTTAGGGTTATAATTAGGGCTTAATTAGGGCTAGTATTAGAGGTAGGTTTAGTATTAAGGCTGAGCCTAGGATTATGGCTAGGTTTATGGTTATGTTTATGGCTAGGTATGATGTTATATTTAGCTAGCTTTCGAACTAGGGCGAGTTTAAAATTAGGGTTAGGTTTATGGTTAGGGTTAGGTTTATGATTAAGGCTAAGATTAGGGCTAGGATTAGGGCTAGAGTTTGTTTTAGGGTTAGGACTTCATTAGGGTTAGGGATAATGTCAGGTCTAGGGTTATGGTTAGAGATAGTTTTAGAATTAAGATTATTAGGGTTAGGATTAGGTTTATGGATATCATTAGGTTTAGGGTTCAGGTTAGGTTTAGAGTAATGTATAGGTTTAGAATTGGGAATAGGTTTAGAGTTATCCTAGGGTTAGCATTAGGGTTAGGATTAGGATTAGTGTAATGGTCAGGGTTACAGCTCGGGTTATGGCTAGGATTTTGGTTAGGATTTAGGCTAGGGTTAGGGTTACATTTTGGGTTATGTCAAGGGTTAGGTTTAGGGTTAGGTCTATGGTAAGGATTAGGGGTAGAATTAGGGTTATGTTTAGGGTTAAAAGTGGTGTTTGGGCTCCGATTAGGGATAGGTTTTGGATTAGGTTAGGTCTAGGTTTAGGACTACAGCCAATGTAAGAACTAGGGTTATGCTTTGAACTAGTTTTAGGGATAGGGTTAGGGCTACATCTATGGTTAGGTTTAGGTTTAGGTTTTGAGTGATGTTTAGAGCTAGGTTTAGTGTTTGGGTCAGAGTCAGGGTCAGGGTTTTTTTAGGGTTAGGGATAGAATTCTAATTAGAGTTAGGTTTAGGGTTATGTGTAGGCTTAGGTTTTGGTTTTATGTTAAAGTTTAGGGTTAGGGCTATGGCTGGGTTGTTGTGTAGGGCTAGGGCTAAGTTAGGGCTAGTTTTAGGATTAGCATTAATGTTATGTCTTGTGTTAGAGAGAGGTTTATCTTAGGGTTAGGGTTAGATTTAGAGTTAGATTTAGATATAGGACTAGGGCTAGAGCTAGGGTTAGGGATAATGTAAAGGCAAGTGATAGGATTATAGTAAGGGTCAGTGTTTGGTTTAGGGTTAGGTTTATTGTTAGGGCCAGCATTAGGACTAGGTTTTGGTCTAGGTGTAGGATTAGTGTTTGGGTTAGTTTAAGGGTTATTATTAGGGCTAGGACTAAGTTTTTTTTATAGGGCTAAGCCTAGAGTTAACACTAGATAAAGGATTAAGTATAGATCTAGTTCTAGTGTTAGGGTAAGGTGTAGTTGTAGGGTTACAGGTAGTGCCAATGTTAGGGGTCGTTTTAGGGTTAGGGTCAGGTTAAGACCTGTGGTTAGTGTTAGGGTCAGAATAAGGGTCAGGGTTAGGGTTAAGGTTTGGGATAGTGATAGAGCTTGATTGAGAATTAGGGTTAGGACTAGTAATAGAGTTAGGTTTTTGGTTAAGCTAAGAATTAGCTTTGGAACTAGGGTAGCTTTAGGGTTAGAGTTTCCCTTAGGGTAAGGAATAGGGTTAGCGCTAGTTTTAGGGCTAGGGTTAGGGTTAGGGTTAGGGCTAGAGTTAGGTTTAGGGTTAGGGTTAAAGCTAGGTTTAGAGCTAAGCTAAATTTTGTGTTAGCTTTAGGGCTACGGCTAATGGAAGAACTAGGGTTACAATTATTTCTATTTTAGGGTTAGGTTATGGCAAGGTCTCGTGTAAGGCTTAATATTTCTGCTAGGATTAGGGCTATGGAGAGGTTTAGGTTTATGGTTAGGTCTTGGGATACATTTATGGTTAGGGTTATGTTTAGTGTTAGGGACAGATTTAGGTTTCGGATTTCAGTTAAGATTAGGGTTAGCTTAGTGTTAGTGTTAGGGTTAGGATTAGTGTTAGTGTTAGGTTTAGGGTTAGTGATAGAGTTAGGGTTTTGATTGGGGTTAGCATTCACGTTAGGGTTAAGGTTAGGGCTTTTGTTAGGTTTACTGTAATGGATAGGGTTAGAACCTGAAATAGGGCTGGGGGAGATTTAGAGTTAGTCTTCAGCCAAGGTTAGGGCTAGAGTTAGGTTAGTGCTAAATTAGGGCTAGGATTAGTGCTAGGGTTCTGTTAGGGTTAGGCCTATGGTTAGGGCTAAAAATATGGTTAGTGTTAGGGTTAGAGTTAGTGATAGGGTTAGGGGAAGGATGGGGTTAAACCTAAGTTCAGATCTAGGTCGGGGGTTAAAATTAGAGATACGGTTAGAGTGACTGTTTGGGTTAGGGTTAAGGCTAGTTATAGGCCGAAGATGAGGACTAGTGTTTGTGTTACAGTTAGGGTTAGGATTAGGGCTGGGGCCAATGTCAGGTCTCGGTTTATGGTTATGGTTAGTTTTAGGGTTAGGTTATGGCTACGTCTAGTGTAAGGGTTTGTTTTAGGTTAAGGGTCAGGTTTAAAGTTAGGTGTATTATTAAGGTCAGAGTTCAAGTTGGGTTTGGTTTAGGTTAAGATTTAGGGTTAGAGATTGAATTAGCATTAGGGTTAGGGTTAGGGTTTGGGTAAGGGTAATTGATAGGGTTAGGTCTAAGGTTCAAGTTGGGTTCAGAGTACTGAAGTGCTAGTGATAGTAATAGTGTTAGCGTTAATCTTATGGTTTGCATTTGTGTTAGGCTTATCTTTAGGGTAATGGATAGGGTTAGAGCTATAGTTATGGCTAGGATTAAGGTTAGAATTAGGACTAGTGTTATGGTTAGACCTATTGTTCGTGTCAGGGTTAGGTTTTGGGTAAGTGTTAGCGTTTGAGCTAAAATTAGGTCTAGTGTGAGGGACAGAGTTAGTGTTTGTGTTATGATTCAGTTTGGGATTAGTGTTAGTGTTAGGGATAAGGATAGGGTTAGGGTTAGTTTTAGGGTTAGTGTTAGGGTTTGTGTTAGGGTAAGGGTTAGTTTTAGGGTTATGCGTACGGTTAGGATTCAAGTTATGTTTAGGTTTAGGGTTAGGTTTCAGTTTGGGTTAGGGTAAGTTTTATGGTTTGTGTTAGGGTTAGATTTAGTGTTATGTTTAGGGTTAAGTTTATTGTTAGTGTTATCATTAGATTTAGGTTAAGGTTAGTTTTAGGTTTAGTGTTAGGGCAAGGTTTAGATTAAGTGTAGGGTTAGGGTTATGGTGAGCATTAGGGTTTGTGTCAGTGTTGGGTTAGTGTTAGGTTTAGGGTTACATTAAGTGTTAGTGTTATGGTTAGGGTTCGGATTAGGGTTAGCATTTTGTAGGATTAGTGTTAGGATTAGGGTTAGGTTTTGTGTTTTGGTTAGGGATAGGTTCAGGGTTACGGTTAGGTTTAGGGTTAGGGTTAGTGTTAGGATTAGGTTTAGGGTTAGGGTTAGGCATAGTGTTAATGTTAGAGATAGGTTAAGTGTTAGGGTTAGGGATAGTGTTAATGTTAGGGATAGGATTATTGTTAGTGTTAGTGTTAGGGTTAGGATTAGGGTTAGATTTCGTATAAAGTTTGGCATTAGGTTTAGGGTGAGTGCTAGGAGTAGTGTTAGGGTTAAGTTCAGTTTTAAGGTTATTGATATGGTTACAGCTTGTTAGGGTTAGGGTTAGGGTTAGGGTGAGTTTTAGGGTTAGTATTAGATTTCAGGTTAACGTTATATTTAGGGATAGGTTTAGGGTTAGGGTTAGGGTTAGTGTTAGGGTAAGATTTAGGGTTAGAGTTTGGGTTATTGTTAGGCTTAAGATTAGGGCTAGGTTTTGTGTAAGGTTCAGTATTAGGATTAGGGTTATGGTTTGGATTTGGTTTAGTGTTATAGTAAGGGTTAGAATTTGGTTTAGCTTTAGGGTTAGTGGTAGGATTAGGTTTAGGGTTTGTGTTAGTGTTAGGTTTAGGTTTAGGGTTAGGGTTAGTGTAAGGGTTAGTGTTAGGGTGAGGGTTAGGGATAATATTAAGGTAAAATATAGGTTTAGGATTAGGGTTAATGTTTGGTTTAGGGTTAGGTTTAGTGTTAAGGTTAGTGTTAGGGTTAGGTTTAGGTTTTGTGATAGGGTTAGTGTTAGGGTTAGTGTTAGTGTTAGACTAAGGGTTAGGGTTCAGGTTAGGGTTTTGGTTAGGCTTAGGTTTAGTTTTAGAGTTAGGGTTAGGGTTAGGGTCAGTGTTAGGGTTAGTGTTAGGGTTTCTTTTAGGTGAGGATTATGGTTAGAGTTTCGGTTAAGATTTGACTTATTGGGCTGGGGATGTGGCTCAAGCGGTAGTGTGCTCGTCTCACATGAGTGCAACCCGGGTTCGATCCTCAGCAACACATACAAACAAAGATGTTGTGTTTGCAGAAAACTAAAAAAAAAAAAAAAAAAATTAAAAATTCTCTCTCTCCCTTTCTATCTCTCTCGCACTCTCTTTAAAAAAAAAATAGGGTTATATTAGTGTTAGGCTTAGGGTTTGGGTTAGTGTTACGGGTAGATTTAGGGTTATAGTTAATGTTAGTGTTAGGGTTAGGGTTAGGGTTAGGGTTAAGAATAGTGTTAGTATTAGATTTAGGATTATGGTTAGGCTTAGGGATAGTGATAGAGTTAGGGTTTGCATTTGGGTTAGTGTTAGGTTTAGGATTAAGTAATGGTTAGGTTTAGAGTTATTTTAGGGTTCGGATTATGGTTTTGTTTAGGTTTCGTTATTAGGGTTAGTGTTAGGGTTAGGGTTACTGTTAGGGTTAGCATTAGGGTTAGGGCTAGTGTTAGGTTTAGTGTTAGTTTTAGAGTTATCATTAGGGTAAGGGTTAGTGTTAGGTTTAATGTTAGGTTTAGGTTTAGTAAACTGGTTAATTATAGGGTTAGGATTAGTGTTAGTTATAGGGTTGTGGTTCGATTTAGTGTTATCATTAGGGTTAGGGACAGGTTAATGTAGGTTTTGGTTAGGGTTTGGTTAATGATAGAATTAAAATTAGGGTTTGGTTTAGGTTTTGTGTTAGGGTTATGGTTAGGGTTAGGATTAGGATTAGGATATGTATTAGCTTTAGGGTTAGGGATAGGTTTAGGTTAGTGTTAGTATTAGTAAAAGGGTTAGGTTTAGGTTTAGTTTTTGGGTTAGGGTTAGGGTTAGATTTTGGGTTAGGGTTAGGGTTCATGTTAGGGTTAAGGTTAGGGTTAGTGTTAGGGTTAGGTTTATTGTTAAAGTTAGTGTTAATTTTAGAGTCATGGTTAGGGTTAGGTAGAGTTTTAGGGTGAGAAATAGGTTTAGGGTTGGTTTTAGGGTTAGGGTTAGAGTTACATTTAGTGTTATGGTTAGGGTAAGAGTTAGGGTTACGGTTAGGGTTAGTTTTAGCTTTAATTTTATGGTTAGTGTTAGGGTTAGGTAAGGGTTAGGGCTAGGGTTTTGTTAGGTTTAGGATTATGGTTTCAGTTAGGGTTTGTGTTAGGTTTTGGGTTAGAGGTAGGTTAATGGTTAAGTGTAGGGTTATTGTTTTGGTTAGGGTTAGTATTAGGTTTAGTATTAGGGTTAGGTTTAGAATTAGTGTTAGGGTTACCGTTAGGCTTAGTGTTAGGGTAGGGTTAGGGAAAATTTTAAGGTCAGTGTTAAGGTAAGGGCTAGTGTTAGGTTTAGTGTTATGGTTAGTGCCAGGAATAAGGTTAAATTAGTGCTTGGGTTAGGATTAGGGTTAGGGTATGTTTAGGGTTAGGGTTATGTTTGGATTTAAGTTTAGGTTTAATATAAGAATTTGTATTAGGGATAGGGTTAGTTTTAGGCTTAGTGTTAGGGTTTGTGTTAGGGTTAGTGTTAGTTTTAGGGTTAGGTTTACATATCAGTTTAAGTTTAGGGTTAGGTTCAATGTTAGTTTTAGGGTTAGTGTTAAGGTTAGGATTATTGTTAGTGTTAGGGTAGGGTTAGAATTATGGAAAGAGTTAGATTTAGGTTTAATGTTAGGGTTATGGTTATGGTTATGGTTAGTGTTAGGCTTATGGTTACATTTCATGTTAGGGTTAGGTTTTTTGTGAGTTTTAAGGTTAGGGTTAGGGTTAGGTTTTGGATTTGCGTTAGGGTTAGGATTATGCATAGAGCTATGTTTAGGGTTATTTTTAGCTTTAGTTTTATGGTTAGTGTTAGGGTTTGTGTTAGGGTTAGGTAAGGGTTAGGTTTAGGGTTGGGTTAGGTTTAGAGTTATGGTTTGGGTTATGGTGTTTGTTAGGATTACAGTTAGGGTAATGGTTAGGGTTTTTGTTAGGGTTACAGTTATTTGTAGGGTTAGGGTTTGAGTTAGGGTTAGTGTTAGGTTTAGAGTTAAGGTTAGGTTTAGAATTATTTTGGGGGTTAGCGTTAGGGTTAGTATTAGGGTTAGGTTTAGGGTAACTTCTAGGGTAAGTGTTAGGGTTAGGGTTAGTGTTAGGGCTAGGGTTAAGGTGTTGGTAGGTTCTCAGGATAAAGTTAGGGTTAGGGTAAGGTTTAGGATTAGGGTTAGTCTTAGGTTTCAGGTTAGGTTTAGTGTTTTGTTTAGGGTTAGGGTGAGTGTTAGTGTTATGGATAGGGTTAGTTTTAGTGTTTGGTGTAGGGTTACTACAAGGGTTATGGAGAGTGTTATGGTGAAAAATAGGTTTATAGTTAGTGTTAGGCTTAGGTTTAGGGTTTAGTATTACATTTAGAGATAGGGTTAGTGTTAGGGTTAGGGAAATGGTTAGTGTTAGAATAAGTGTTAGTGTTAGAGTTAGAGTTAAGTTTAAGTTTAGGTTTAGGGGTAGGGTTAATGTTACTGTTAGGTTAGGTTAGGTTTAGCGTTAGGGTCAGTGTTAGTGAATGGTTTAGGGTTATGTTTAGGATTAGCATTAGTGGTAGGGTTAGGGTTGAGGTTAGGGTTATAGTTAGTGATAAGTTAAAGGTATGTTTAGTGTTAATGTTAATGATAGAGTTAGGGTTGTGGGTAGGGTTATGTTTTGGGTTAGGGTTAAGATTTGTGTTAGTGTTAGTGATAGTGTTAGTGATAGGGTTAAGGATAATGTTAGTGTTAGGATTAGTTTTATGTTTCTTGTTAGGGATAGGTTAAGGTTAGGGTTAGTGTATATCTTAGGGTTAGGGTTATGGTTATGGATAGAGCTAGTGTTAGTGTTAGGGTTAGGGTTAGTGTTAGGTTTAGCTTTAAGGCTAAATTTGGTTTTGGGTTTAGGGTTAGGGTTAGTGATAAGTTTAAATTTATGTTTAGGGTTAGTGTTAATGATAGGGTTAGTGTTGCGTTTAGGGGTAGTGTTTGGGTTAGGGTTTAGATTTGTGGTAGGGTTAGTGGTAGTGATAGGTATAGAATTAATGTTAGTGTTAAGATTAGTGTTAGGGTTAGAGTTAGAGATAGGGTTCGTGTTAGGGTTAGGATTAAGTTTAGGTTTAGGGTAACATTTAGGCTTAGTGTTACGGTTACGGATAGAGTTAGTGTTAGTGTTAGTGTTAGGGTTAAGTTTAGGGTTAGTGTTAGGTTTAGGGTTAAGGTTAAATTTAGGGTTAGGGTTAAGGTTAGGGTTAGTGATAAGTTTAAGGTTATGTTTAGTGTTAGTATTAATGATAGGATTAGTGTTGTAGTTATGGTTAGTGTTCAGCTTAGGGTTAAGATTTGTGTTAGGGTTAGTGGCAGTGTTAGGGATAGGGTTAAGGTTAAGGTTAGCGTTAGTGTTTGGGTAAGGTTTAATTTTAGGGTTCGTGTTGGGGTTAGGGTTAAAGTTAGGGTTAGAGTAACTGTTAGTGTTTGGGTTACAGTTATGGATAAATTTAGTGTTAATGTTAGTGTTAGGGTTAGGTTTAATGTTAGGTTTTGTGTTAAGCTTAAATTTAGGGATAGTGTTAGGGTTAGTGTTATGGTTTCTGTTAGGGTAAGGGTTAGGGCTAGGGTCATAGAAATGGTTAGGATTAAAGATAAGGTTAATTTTAGTGTTAGGGTTAGGTTTAAGTTAGGGTTACAGTTAGGGTTAACGTTCGTGTTAGAGTTAGAGTTAGGTTTAGGGTTATGTTTATTGTTAGGGTTATCATTAGTTTTAGGTTAAGGTTAATTTTAGGATTAGTGTTAGGATTAGGGTTAGGGTGAGGTTTAGGTTATGTTTAGGGTTAGGTTTACGTTAAGGTTATCATCAGTGATATTTTTGTTTTAGGGTTAGGGTTAGGTTAGGGTTAGGTTAGGGTTAGTGTTAGGGGTAGTGATAGGATTAGGGTTATGTTAGGTTTAGTTAAAGTATTAGGGTTAGTGTTAGGGTAAGGGATAGGTTTCGTGTTAGGGTTAGCTATAGAGTTTGGGTAACGGTTAGGATGAGAGTTAGAGTTAGTGTTAGGATTAGTGTTAGGGTTAGTGTTAGGGATAGGGTTAAATTTAGGATTAGCAATAGTCTTAATGATAGGGATAGGTTTAGGCTTTGGTTTAGTGTTAGTGTTAGGGTTGGGGTTACTGTTAGTGTTAGTGTTAGGGTTAGGGTTAGGGTTAGGTTTAGTGTTAAGGTTAGGATTAGATTTAGGGTTAGTGTTAGGCTTAGGGTTAGGTTTATGGTTAGTGTTAGGTTTAGGGTTAGGATTAGGGTTCGTGTTAGTGGTATGATTAGTGTAGGGTTTGGTTTAGTGTTAGGAATATGTTTAGGGTTAGTGTTAGGTTTAGGTTTAGGGTTAGGGTTAGGGTTAGTGTTTCTGTTAGAGTTAGGCTTAAGTTTAATGTATGGGTTAGGGTTAGTGTTAGGTTTAGTGTTAGTTTCAGGGTTAGAGTTAGTGATAGTGTGAGTCTTAGGGTTAGTATTGCCTTTCGGATTGGGGTTAGGTTGAGTGTTAGGATTAGGGTTAGGTTTAGGTTTAGGTTTAGGGTTAGGGTTGGTGTTAGGGTTAAATTTATGGTTAGGATTAGGATTAATTTTAGTGTTATGATTATTGTTAGGGTTTGTGTAAGACTTAGGGTTAGGGTTATCGTAAGGGTTAGGTTAGGGTTGGTGTTTTAGTTAGTATTAGGCTAATAATTAGGGTTAGCATTAGGGTTAGTGTTAGTTTTAGGGTTAGAATTTGGCTTAGGTTTAGGGTTGTTGGTAGGGTTAGGTTTAGGGTTCATGTTAAGGTTATGTTTATTTTTAGGTTTGGGTTAGTGTTAGGGTTAGTGTTAATGTTAGGGTAAGAAATAGTGTTAAGGTTAGTGATAGTTTTAGGGTAAGGGTTAGTGTTAGGTTAGGGTTAGTTTTAGGTTTAGTGTTATGGTTAGTGTTTGGGTTAGGTTTAAAGTTGATCATAGGGTTAGTGTTAGGGTAAGATTTAGTGTTAGGCTAAGGGTTAGGTTTAGGGGTAGGGTTCTGGTTAGGCTTTGGTTTAGTTTTAGAGTTAGGTTTAGGGTTATTGTTAGGGTTAGGGTTTGTGTTAGGGTCAGGGTTAGGTTTAGTGTTTTGGTTAAGATTAGGGTTAGTTTAGTTTTAGGATTAGGGTTTGGATTAGTGCTGTAGTTAGGGTTAGAGTTAGTGTTTCATGTAGGGTTAGGGTTAGGTTTAATTTTATTGTTAGTGTTAGTGTTAGGGTTCGGATTAAGTTTAGTATTAGGTTTAGGGTTATGGTTATGATTAGTTACAGGGTTAGTGTTGAGGTTAGGGTTATGGATAGTGTTAGTTTAGGGATAGATTTAGGGTTAGTTTTAGGCTGAGGTTCAGTGTTAATAATACGTTTAGGGTTAGTGTTAGTTTTAGGGATAGTGTTAGGTTTAGGATTAGGGATAAGGTTAGTTTTAGGGTGAAGGTTAGTTTTAGGGTTAGTGTCAAGTTTACATTAAGTTTTAGGGTTAGGGTTAGTATTACTTTTAGGTTAGGAATAGTTTTAGTATTAGGGTTATGGTTAGGGTTATAGATAGGTTTAGGGTTATGTTTAAGTTTAGTGTTAGTGATAAGATTAGGGTTCAGTTAGTATCTGTGTTTGTGTTAGGGTTAGGATTAGTGTTAGGGTTAGTGTTGGTGTCAGGGATAGGGTTATGTTTAGTCTTAGGGTTAATATTATGGTCAGGGTTAGGTTTAGGGTTAGGTTTAGGGTGAGGGTTAGATTTAGGGTAAGTGTGAGGTTTAGTGCTACAGTTACAGATAGAAGTAGTGTTAGGGATAGGGTTATTGTTATGGTTAGTGTTAACCTTTGTGTTAGGGTGAGAGTTAGGTTTAGGATTATGGTTACGATTAAGGTTAGGATTCAAGTTAGGGTTAAGTTTAGGGTTTGGGTTCTTGTTAAAGATATGATTATTTGGGTTACTCCTAGGGTTATTGTTAGGGTTCGTTTTATGGTAAGTGATAGGGTTTGAACTAGGTTTAGGGCTAGGGCGAGGGTTAGAGTCAGGGCTACATTTAGGGTTAGGGTTAGGGTTAGGGTTAGGGATAGTGCTAGGTTTAGCATTAGGGTTAGGGTTATGTTTAAGGTAATGGGTAAAGTTAGAGCTAGGATTTGCACTATAGTTACTTAGGATTAGAGATAGGGTTAAGGTTAGGTTTAGAGCTAGGGTTATGTTTAGAGTAAGGGTTAGAGTTTGAGCTAGGTTAGGGCTAGGGCAAACATTAGGTTTAGTGTTTGTTCGAGGGTTACGGTTAAGGTTATGCTTAGGTCTAGGTTTAGGGCTTGTATTAAGGCTAGGTTTTGTGTGAGGTTTATTGCTAGTGTTAGGGATATGGTTACTGTCAGAGCTAGGGTTATGGTTATGGCTAGTTTTCTGGGTTAGGGTTATAGATATGTGTAGTGTTACGTTTAAGATTTGGCTTAGAATAAGGTTTAGAGCTAGGGTTTGTGTTAGGGTAAGCATCAGTGTTCGGGTTAGCTTTGGGTTTATTTTTAGGGCCAGCATTAGAACTAGGATTAGGTCTAGGGCTAGTGTTAGTCTTTGTGTTAGGTTAATGGTTATTTTCGGGCTAGGGCTAGGTTTTTGTTTAGGACTAGGGCTAGAGTTATGGCTGTATTTAGGATTAAGTTTAGGTCTAGTGCTAGTTTTATTGTTAGGTTTAGCTACAGTTTTTTACTGGGATGGCTAGTGTTAGGGTTTGGTTTAGTGTTACGGTCAGGCTTTGATCTATGGTTAGTGTTAGGTTTAGAATAAGAGTAAGGGTTAGGCTTAGGCTTCAGGTTAGGCTTAGAGAGAGAATGAGGGCTAGGTTTAGGACTAGAACTATAGTTAGGTTTTAGGGTAAGCTAAAGATTTTGGTTACAACTAAGATAGCATTAAGGTGAGATTTTGGCTTAGGGTAAGGAATTGGTTTAGAGCTAGGGTTTGGGATAGTGTTAGCGTTAGGATTAGGGATAGCATTAGGGTTAGGGTTAAAGGTAAGGCTGAGGCTAAGTTTAGTGCTAGGTTGTGTTTTAGGGTTAGTCTATGGCTAATGTAAGAACTAGCTTTACAGTTAGAGATAGTTTTAGGGTGAGGATTAGGGCTAGGTCTAGTGTTTGGGTTAGGTTTAGGGTAAGAGTGATGTTCAGAGTAGGGTTAGTGTTAGGGTCAGATTCAGGGTCAGTATTAGTTGTAGGGATAGGGTCAGGATTAGGTGTAGAGTTAGGATTAGGTTTAGGTAAAGGGTTAGTATTAGGACTATAACTCAGTTTTGTTGGTGGGCTATGGCTAGAGTTAGGGAAAGTTTTCAAATTAGAATTAGAGTTAAGGCTAATGTTAGGGTGAGGTTTAGGTTTAGAGTTAGGGCTAGATTTAGAGTTGGGGTTATTTCTAGGTTTAGGACTATGGCTAGGTTTAGGACTAAGGTTGGGACTAGTTTTAGGATTAGGCAATAGATAAGGTTGGTACTAGAAATAGGTCTAGGGCTAGAGTTAGGGTTAGTCTTAGGGCTAGGGTTAGAGTTATGGTTACAGTTAGCAATAAATTAGGGCTAGGATTAGAACTATTTTTAGTGTTAGTATTAGGCCTAGGTTTAGGGCTAGGGTTAGTGTTAGTGGTAGTGTTATGTTTAGAGTTAAGGCTTGGGTTTCCAATACATTTAGGTGTAGCGTTAGGTAAGTTGTAGGTTTAGAGCTAGGTTTAAGGATAGTATTAAGTTCAGGGTTAGGCCTAGGGTTAGGTTTTAGAATAAGGTACAGTTCTAAGTTTATATTTATGGTAACGGTTAGGCTTTGAGTAAGTTTTAAGCCTAAGTCTAAGGTTAGGTTTAGGGTTGGGGGTAGGGCTAGGTTTACGGTTGAGGTTATGTTTAGGGCTAGATTTAGGCCTAGAATTTGCTCTAGGATTTGTTTTAGGTTAAGGCATAGAGTTAGGGCTATGGGTAATGTAAAAACTAGGATTATGTTTAGGGATAGTTGTAGGTTTAGGGTTATGGCTATGTCTAGTTTTAGGTTTAGGTTTTTGGTTAGGGTCAAGTTTAGAGATAGGTTAAGTGTTAAAGGCAGGGTCAGTGTTCAGATTAGAGTTAGAGTTATGGTTAAAGCCAGAATTGGGTCTTGGTTTATGTCTAGGGGTATGGTTAGTCTTTGCATTATGTTAAGGGTTATAGTTAGGGCTAAGGCTAGTTTTTTATTTAGATCTCAAGCTACAGTTAAATCTAGATTTAGGAATAAGTTTAGGTCTAGGGCTAGTGATTGGGTCTGGTTTAGGTATAATGTTACTGGTAGGACTAGTGTTACAGTTTGGTCTAGCGTTAGGGTCAGGTTTAGACCTAGGTTAGTGTTATGGTCAGAATAAGGGTCAGGGTTAGGGTTAAGGTTTGGGATAGGGTTAGAGCTAGAATGAGGGTTAGGGTTAGGACTATTAATATGGTGAGAGTTTTGATTAGGCTGAGGATTAGGCATAGGTCTAGTGTTACCATGAGAATTAGGGTTTTGCTTAGGGTTAGAGATAGGGTTAGAGCAAGTGTTAGTGGTAGGGTTAGGGTTAGGGTTAGGGTTAAAGCTAGGTGTAGGGCTCAGGTGAGGGCTAATTTTTTGTTAGTGTTAGGGCCAGGGTTAGGACAACAGGTAATGTAAGGACCAGGATTACAATTAGGGTAAGCTTTGGGGTTAGAGTTATGGGTAGTTCTAGTTTTAGTGTTAGTTTTAAAGTTATGTTGATATTTAGAGCTAGAGTTATTTTTATGATAGGAGTCAGAGTCACGGCTATTTTTGGGTTTGAGTTAGGACTCAATTTAGGGCTAGGTTTACTTTAGGGTTTGGTTTAAGTTTAGCATCATGTTTACAGCTAGGGTGAGTGTTAGGATATGAGTCAGGGTCAGGGTAAGTTTTAATGTTAGGGTTAGGACTTGATTAGAGCTAGGATTAATTTTTGTAGTAGTTTAGGGTTTGGTTTAAGTTAAGTTTTAGTGTTAGGTCTGTTGCTCAGTTTTGTTTTAGTCCTACGGTTAAGGTTATGACTAGTTTTACAATTAGTATTAGGGTTAGGGCTAGTGTTAGTGTTAGGCTTAGACTTAGAGTTAGGGTTACATTTATACTTAGGTTAGATCTAGGATTAGGCTAGGATTAAGGATAGGGCAAGAGTTAGGGCCAGAGTTAGAGTTATGGTAAGGGATAGTTTTAGAACTAAGAAAAGGGCTAGTGTGAGAGTTAGAGTTAGTGATAGGGCTTAAATTAGAGTAGGGTTTGTGATAGGGTTAAATTAGGGCTAGGATTAGGGCTAGGTTAGTGTTCAGCTTAGGCCTAGCAATAGGTATAGGGTTAGGTTTAAGTTTAGCATAAAAATGGCGTTATAGCTAGGGTTAGACATAGTGTTAGGGATAGAGTTAGGATTAGGGCTGGGGTTGGGGTTCGAGTTATGATTAGGGCTAGGATGAGGGCTAGTGTTTGTATTAGATTCAGGGCTAAGATTAGTGCTAGGGCTAATATCAGGTCTAGGGTTATGGTTAAAGATAGTTTTAGGGTTAGGCTTATGGCTACGTCTAATTTAAGGGTTAGGTTTAGGGTAAGGGTCAGGTTTAGAGCTCAGAGAATTATTAGGATTAGGATTTGGCTTAGGTAAGGATTTAGGTTAATGGCTCAAATTAGCATTAGTGTTAGTGGTAGGGGTATAGTTACGGTTTGTTTTAAGGTTCAGGTTTGGTTTAGTGTAATTGATACAGTTAGCATTAATGATAGGGCTAGGGTTAGCCTTAGCATAAGGGATATGGTTAGGGTAATTGATATGGTTAGAGCTCTAGGTTAGAACTTGTGTTATGGTTAGGAATATGATTGAGTTAGGGTAAGAGTGTTACAACACGCGTTAGGGTTTGGTTTAGGGTTATGTTTAGCATAAAGGTTAGGTTTTGAGGTAAGGTTAGGGTTAGGTTTAGGATTAGGTGTAGGGATAGGATTATGGGATTTTTAGGGTTAGGGTTAGAGTTAGGGCTACGGTTTTCATTAACATTAGGGTTAGGGTTAAGGTAACAGATAGGGCTAGGTTAGGTTTAGATTTGTTTTAGAGTTAGAATTAGTGATAGTGTTAGGATTAGAGCTATGATAATGTTTAGGTATTTGTTTAGGTTTTTGGTTTGATCAAGAGTTAGGGCTATGCTGAGTTTAATTTTAGGGTTATGTCTATGGTTATTTTTCTGGTTTTGGTTAGGCTTAACATTAGGTATCGGGCTAGGATCATCAATAAATTTAGGTTTAGGTTTAGGGTAATGGGTAGGTTTAGAGCTAGGTTTAGGGATAGGTTAAATTTCGGATTTGGGCTAGGTTTAGTGTGGAAGTTAGGGATAGGTTTAGGCTTATGTTTAGGGTAAGGATTAGGCTTTTAGCTATCTTAGGACTAAGGTGAGGGCTAGGGTTATATATAGGGTTAGTATTAGGATTAGGGTTATGCTTAGGGCTAGGTTTAGGCCTAAAATTAGCTCTATGTTTAGAGTTGGTTTAGGCCTAAGTTTAGGGCTATGGGTAATGTAAGATCTAGGGTTATGATTAGGGCTAGTTTTAGGGTTAGGGTTATGGCTGGGTCTAGAATTAGGTTTAGGTTTTGGTTAGTTTCAGGTTTAGAGGTAAGTTTAGTGTTAAAGACAGGGTCAATGTTTGGGTTAGAGTTAAAGTTAGGGTTAAAGCTAGAATTAGGACTAGGTTTAGGTCTAGGGGTAGAGTTAGTGTTTGGGTTATGTAAAGTTTATTTTAGGGCTAGGGATAGGATTTTGTTTAGGTCTAGAGATAGAGTTCAGGCTAGATTTAGAATTAGGTCTAGGTCTAGAGCTAGTGGTAGGGTTAGGCTTATGTATAAGGTTGCAAGTAGGGCTAGTATTAAGGTTTAGTTTAGGGTTAAGGTCAGAAGTATTCTAGGGTTTATATTATGGTCAGAATAAGGGTCAGGGTTAGGATTAGAAAATGGAATAGTGTTAGAGCTAGAATGAAATCTAGTGTTATGACTATTAATAGGGTTAAGATTTGGTTACCCTAAGGATTAGGGATAGGTCTAGGGTTACCATTAGGTTTAAGGTTTTGCTCAGGATAAGGTATAGAGTTAGGGTAAGGATTAGGTTTACGGTTAAGGTTAAAGCTAGGTTTAGGGCTCAGATTGGGGCTAGTTTTTTTTTTTTTTTTTTTTTGAGTTTTAAGGCTAGGGTAGGACAACGGCTAATATAAGGACTAGGGTTACAATTAGGTTTAGGGGTAGGAGTAGGTCAATTGTTAGGATTAGGTTTAAAATTAGGGTGATATTTGTAGCTAGGTTTAGTGTTAGCATATCAGTCTGGTCAGGTTAGTTTTAGGGTTAGGCTTAAGTCTTGAATTAGGGCTATGTTTACTGTTAGTGTTCAGTTTAAGTTTAGGGTGGTTTTTAGAGTTAGGATGAGTGTTAGGATATAAGTCAAGTTCAGGGTAATTTTTAAGGTTATGATTAGGATTTGAATTAGGGCTAGGGTTGGATCTAGGTGTAGTGCTAGGTTTTGGTTTAAGTTAAGGTTAGTGTTAAGCCTGTTGTTCGGTTTTGTTTTAGTGTTATGATTAGGGTTAGGGCCAGTTTTATGATTAGCTTTAGGGCTAGGGTTATGATTAGGTTTAGGATTAAGGCTATATTTAAGGCTAGGATTAGGTCTAGGTTTTGTGTTAGGTTAGGACAAGAATTAGAGTTAGGGCTAATATCTGGTCTAGGTTTATAGTTAGTGATACTTTTAGGGTTAGGGTTAAGGCTAGGTCAAATTAAAGTGTTACATTAAGGGAAAGGGTTAGATTAACAGCTGGGGTATTATTAGGGTCAGGGTCAGTCTTTGGGTTTGGGTTAGGTTTAGGTTTAGGGTTAAGGCTCAGATTACCATGAATGTTAGAATTATGGTTAGGGTAATGGATAGTGTTAGGATTGGTGTTTAGGTTAGGTTTAAGGTAATGTATAGATTTAGGGTTTGTGTTAGATTTTGGGTTAGGCTTAGGGTTAACATTAGGGTTATCGTTATAGTTACGATAATTTATAGGGTTAGACCTAGGATTATGGCTAAGAAAATGGTTAGGATTAGGGCTAGAATTGGGGTTCTGGTCTCTGTTAGGTCGAGGGTTACTCTTAGAATTAGGTTTCGTGTATGGCTTAGGGTTTGAGCTAGGATTTTTTCTATGGCTAAGATTAATTTAGGGTTTGGTCTAGGGTTTTGGTCATGGTTAGTGTTTTGGTTGGGGCTAAGGTTATCATTAGGGTTAGGGTAATAGATTTAGATGTCAGGTTAAAGATAGTGTTAGGTTTAGAGTAGCATTAGGTTTAGGTTTAGTATTAGGGTTAGGGTTTGACCTAGCTTAGATTTACGTTTTGGGTTAGCTTCACTGTTAGTTCTATCTTTAGGTTTATGTTTAGAATTTGGGTAGGTTTAGCTTTAGGTCTAGTGTTATCATTAAGTTTAACTTTAGGGTTACGGTATTGGGTATAGTTCCAACTAGGATTAGGACTAGGGTTAAGGTTAAGATTAGGGCTGGGGTTAGGTTTAGGGCTAGGCCTTGGGTTAGTGTTAGGGTTAGGTTAAGTGTAAGGATTAGGGATTGAGGTAGGTTTAGGGCTAGGTCGAGGGTTAGGTTTACAATCTGGGTTAGGGTAGGGTTAGAATTACGTTTATTGCTAGCATTAGCATTAGTTTTAAGGTTATGATTGGTGTAATGGACAGAATTAGAGCTATGGTTTGGGCTATGGTTGCAGTTAGGATTAGGGCTAGAGTTAGGGTGAGGGTAGGGTTTGGGCTAGGTTTATGTTTAGGGTAAGGTTTAGGTTTTGAGCTAGGGTTAGGTCTAGAACGAGTGTTAGGGTTTTGGTTAGGGCTAGGTTTAAGGTAAGGGTTATTCTTAGGGTTCGGTTTAGGGCTGTAATTAGCGCTAGGTTTTTTGTGAGTTTTAGGGCTAGTTTTAGGTATATGGGTAATGTAAGAGCTAGACTTATGGTTATGGCTAATTTATAGTTTGTCTAGTGTTAGGGTTAGTTTTTGTGTTAGGATAAGTTTTAGAGTTAGGGTTTTTGTTAGGGTAAGTGTCAGGGTTCAGGCTAGGATTAGGTTTAGGGTTAGGTCCAGAATGAGGTATAGGGTAGGTCTAGGGTTAGAGTCAGTGTTTGGTTTAGGTTAAGGGTTATTGTTAGGGCTACGGCTAGGGTTATGTCTATATTTAGGATTAGGTTTTGGTCTAGGGCTAGTGTTAGTGTTAGGTTTAGGATTAGGTTTATTGGTAGGGCTAGTGTTAGGTTTCGGATAAGGGTTAGGGTCAGGTTTAAACCTAGGTTTAGTGTTAGGGTCAGAATAAGTGTCCACGTTAGGTTTAGGGTTTGGGTTAAATTTAGAGCTAGAATGAGGGCTAGGTTTAGGACTAGTAATAGAGTTAGGGTTTGGGGTAGGCATAGAATTAGGGTTAGGGCTAGGGTAGCAATAGGGTGAGGGTTTCACTAAGTGTAAGAAATAGGGTTAGACCTAGGATTAGGACTATGGATAGGGTTAAGGTTAGGGCCAGGTTTAGGGATAGGGTTAAAGCTAGGGTTAGGCCTTGTATTAGGTTTAGGTTTTGTGTTAGGTTTAGGGCCATGGCTAATTTAAGAACTGGGATTACGATTAGGGCTTGTTTTAGGGTTAGGGTTAGGTTTAGGTCTAGTGATAGTATTAGGTTTAGCAATAGAGTGATGTGTAGAGCTAGGTTTAGTGTTAAGGTCAGAGTTAGTGTTAGTAATAGTTCTAGGGTTAGAGTTAGGTCTTGAAACAGGGCTGGGGTTAGGACTATGTGTATGGTTAGGGTTTAGTTAGGTTAAGGTTTAGGGCCAGTGCTATGGCTCGGTTTTTCTTGAGGTCTAGTTCTATGGTTAGGGCTAGTTTCAAATTAGCGTTAGGGTTAGAGCTAGTGTTAGGGTGTGGTTTTGGCTTACACTTAACGTTTAGGGTTAGATTTAGAGTTAGATCTATGTTTAGGGCTACAGCGAAGTTTAAGGATAGGGTTAGGCCTAGGGTTTGAATTATCATAAGTAATTGGGTTAGAACTAGGGATAGGGCTAAGGTGAGTGTTATAGTTAGTCTTAGTGTTAGGGTTAGATTAAGGGTGAGAATTAGGGCTTAATTAGGGCTAGGATTTGAGCTAGGTTTAGTAATAAGGCTGACCCTAGGTTTATGGCTAGGGTTATGGTTATGATTATGTTTCGGTATTATGTTATAGCTAGCTTTAGAAGGATGAGGGTTAAAATTAGGGTTAGGTATATGGTTAGGGTTAGGTTTAGAATTAAGTCTAAGATTAGGGCTAGGATTAGGGCTAGAGTTTGTTTTAGGGTTAGGGCTTCATTAGGGCTAGTGCTAATGTCAGGTCTATGGTTATTGTTAGAGATAGTTTTAGGTTTAATATTATTAGGGTTAGGAATAAGTTTATGGATATGTTAGATTTAGGGTTCAGGTTACTTTTAGGGTAATGTATAGGTTTAGGGTTAGGAATAGGTTTAGGGCTATCCTAGGGTTAGCATTCAGTTTAGGATTAGGATTAGGGTAATGGATAGGGTTACAGCTGGGGTTTGAGCTAGGTTTATGGTTAGGATTAAGGCTAAGATTAGGTATAGGTTTTTGGATTTTGTCAAGGGTTAGGTTTATGGTTAGGTTTAGGGTAACGTTTAGGGCTAGAACTAGGGTAATATTTAGGGTTAAAGGTAGTTTTAGGGCTCTGATTAAGGATAGGTTTTGGGTTAGGTTAGGGCTAGGTTTAGGGCTACAGCCAATGTAAGAACTAGGGTTACGATTAGAACTAGTTTTAGTGTTATGGTTAGGGCTCAGTCTAGGGTTATGTTTAGGTTTAAGTTTTGAGTGATGTTTAGAGCTAGGGTTAGTTTTAGTGTCAGAGTCAGGGTCAGCGTTTGTTTTAGGGTTCATTATAGGACTCGAATTAGAGCTAGGTTTAGGGCTAGGTGTAGGCTTAGGGTTTGTTTTTTATGTTCAAGTTTAGGCTTAGGTCTATGGCTCGGTTGTTTTGCATGGTTAGGGCTAGGTTAGGGCTAGTTTTAGTATTAGTATTAGTGTTACGGCTTCTGTTAGTTAGAGGTTTAGCTTAGGGTTTGGGTTAGATTTAGAGTTAGTGTTAGATATACGATTAAGGCTAGAGCTAGGTTTAGGGCTAATGTAAAGACAAGTGATAGGATTATGGTAAGGGATAGGGTTAGAACTAGAAATAGGGCTAAGGCGAGAGTTAGAATTAGTCTTAGGACTGGGGTTAGGTTAGATTTAGGTCTAAATTAGGGCTTGGATTTAGTCTAGCGTTTGTATTAGGGTTAAACCTAGTTTTAGGCTTAGGTTTAGGTTTAGGGATAGGGTTAGGTTTAGGTGAAGGTATGGGGTTAGAGCTAGTTTTAGGGCTAGGTCCAATGTTAGAAATCGGTTAGGGCTAGTGTTATTGTTTTGTTTAGTAATAAGGCTAGGTTTAGGGCTAGGATGAGGGCTAGGTTTTGTTTTAGGGTTATGGCAAGAATTAGGGCTAGGGCTAGTGTCAGGTCTAGGCTTATGTTAGGGATAAATTGAGGGTTAGATTTATGGCTAGGTCTAGTGTAAGGTTTCGGTCTACGGTAAGGGTCAAGTTTAGAGTTAAGGGTATTATTAGGGTTAGAATTAGTTTTTGGGTTTTATTTAGGTTAGGGTTTAGGTTTAGAGCTTGAATTAGCATTATTGTTTGGGTAGGGTAATGATAGGTTTGGGTTTAGGGTTCATGTTAGGTGTAGAGTAATTGATAGGGTGAGAGTTAGAAAAAGGGTTAGGGTTAGGCCTAGGGTTAGCCTTAGTGTTATGGTTGTGTTTAGGATAATGGATAGGGTTAGGGCTAGGGTTATGGTTTGTATTAGGGCTAGAGTTGGGGTTTGGCCTAGGGTTAGGTTTAGGTTCAGGTTTAGGATATGGTTTAGAATTTGAGCTAGGGTTATTGCTAGGGCAATTTTTAGGTTTAGGGTTAGGTCTAGGTTATAGATACAGTTAGGGTCAAGGTTAGTGTTAAGGTTAGGGCTAGGGTTATCATTAGGTTTAGGGTATTGGATAAAGTTTGATTTTGTGTTAGGGTTAGGATTAGGGATAGGTTTTGGCTTAAGGTTAGAATTAAGGATTGGCTTAGGTTTAGGTTTAGGGTAATGGTTAGGGTTTGAGAAAGGGTAGCACTATGGCAAAGGTTAGGTTTATAGTTATGTCTACGATTAGGTTTAGAGTAGATTTAGGGTTTGGGATAGGGTTATCATCAGGTTTAGGATTAGAGTTAGGGTAATGGTTAGGGTTAGAGCTATGGTTAGGGTTATGTTTATCATTAAGTTTAGGGTTAGAGTTAGGGTAATATGTAGGCTTATAACTAGGCTTAAGGATAGGGTTAATTTTAGGATTAGGGCTAGGGTTGAGGTTAGGTTTAGGTTTAGGCCATGGGTTAGTGTTAGGGTTAGGTTTAGTTTAAGGGTTAGGGATTGAGCTAGTGTTTGGACTAGGATGAGGATCAGGGATAGAGTCAGTGTGAGTGTTAGGGCTAGGGTTAGCATTAGGGTTAGGGTTAGGGTTAATGGTATTGGATAGATTTAGAGGTAGGTTTTGGCCTATGGTGATTTCTAGTTTCAGGGTTAGTGATTTGGCTAGGTCTAGGGTTAAAGTTATGTTTTTTGTTACGATAATATTTAGAGCTAGGGTTTGTGTTAGGATAAGGGTCAGTGTTCAGTTTAGGGTTAGGTGTATTGTTAGGGCCAGCATTAGGACTATGGTTTGGTATAGGGGCATGGTAAGTGTTTGGGTTAGGTTAAGGCTTATTATTAGAACTAGGACTAAGTTTTTGTTTAGGGCTAGGCCTAGAGTTATCACTAGATAAAGGATTAAGTGTATTTCTAGGTCTAGTGTTGGATAAGGTTTAGTTATAGAGTTACAGGTAGTGCCAATATTAGGGGTCGGTTTGTGGTTAGGGTCTGGTTTAGACCTATAGATAGTGTTAAGGTCAGAATAAGGGTCACAATTGGGGTTAGGGTTTGGGATAGAGATACAGCTAGATTGAGGGTTTGGGTTAGATATATTAATAAAGTTAATTTTTGGGTTATGCTAAGAATCAGTTTTAGAACTAGGGTAGCTTTAGTGTTAGAGTTTTGCTTAGGCTAAGGGATAGGGTTAGTGCTAGTCTTAGGGCTAGGGTTAGGGTTAGGTTTAGGGTTAGGGTGAAAGCTAGGGTTAGAGATTGGATTAGGGTTTAGGCTAGGTTTTGTATTAGCTTTAGGGCTATGGCTAATGTAAGAACTAAGGTTATAATTAGGGCTATCTTTAGGGTTAGTGTTATGTCTAGGTTTAGTGTTTGGTTAGGTTTAGTGTTAGGGTTATGTTTAGGGTTATTTTTAGTGTTAGTGTTAGGGTTATTGCAATGATTAAAGTTAGTGTTAGGTTTAGGGTAAGGGTTAGGACTTGGTTAAGGTTTAGAGTTAGGGTTAAATCTAGGGTTGGGGCTTGCATTAGGGTTAATATTGAGTTACATTAGGACTAGTGTTAGGGATACAGCTATGGTAAAAACTAGGGTTATGATTAGGGCTAATTTTAGTATTACGGTTAGGGCTAAATCTAGTTTTATGGTTAGGTTTAAGTTCATGGTGCTGTTTTGATCTAGGGTTAGTGTTAGGTTCAGAGTCAGGGTCATGGTTAGTTTTAAGGTTGGGGATAGGACTCAAATTAGGGTAGGCTTAGGGTTAGATGTAGGGTTAGGATTTGGTTTAGGTTAAGGGTTAGAGTTAGTGCTGTGGCTCGTTATGTTTTATGGTTAAGGCTAAAGGTAAGGGTAGTTTTACAATTAATGTTAGTGTTATTGCTAGTGATAGGGTGAGTTTAGGCTTAAAGGTACATTTAGAGTTATGGTTAATTCTAGGGCTAGGGATAGGGTTAGGTATAGGGCTAAGGTTAGGTCTAGTGTTTGGGTTACCATAAGGGATAGGGTTAGAACTAGGAATAGAGCTAGGGCGATAGCTAGAGTTAGTCTTAAAGCTAGGGTTAGGGGTAACTTTTGGGCTAAATTAGGGCTAGAAATATGTCTAGGATTGGTTTTAGGGTTAGGCCTAGGGTTAGGGCTATTTTAGATTAGGTTTAGGGTTAGGATTAGGGGAAGGAATGGGGTTATAGCTAAGTTTTGGGCTAGGGCAATGATTAGAATTAGGTTTAGGTCTAGGGTTGGGTTTGTGTTAGAATTAAGGCTAGATTTGGGGTTAGGATCAGGGTTTGTGTTAGGGTAGGGGCAAGTTTTAGGGATAGGGATAATGTCAGGCTTAGGGTTATGGCTAGGGATATTTACAGGTTTAGGTTTAGGTTCATTGCTAGGTCTAATTTTAGGTTTAGGGTAAAGCCCATGTTAAGAGTAAGGTGTATTTTTAGGGTCAGGGTGAGGTTTCGGGTTTCTATAAGGTTAATTATTTGGGTTAGGGCTTAAATTAGCCTTAGGGTTAGAATGAGGGTTAGGTTTATGGACAGATTTAGGTTTAGGATTCAGGTTAAAATTAGGGTAATTGGTAGGGTTAGGGTTAGTGATAGGGTTAGGGTTAGGCCTGGGGTTAGCATTTGGGTTAAGAATATTGTAAGGGTAATGAATAGCATTAGAGCTAGTATTAGGGCTAGGGTTTTGGATAGGATTAGGACTAGAGTTAGAGTTAGTGCTAGAATTATGGTTAGGGCTAGGGCTAGGGTTAGGGTTTGGGTTAGTTTTATGGTATAGGTTAGGTTTTGATCTAGGGTTAGTGCTAGGGTGAGGATTTGGTTTAGGATTATGTCTGGTGTTATATTTTCGGTTAAGTTTAGGGTGAGTGTTAGGGTTAGGGCTAATGTTATATTTAGAGTTAGATTAATGGATAGTGTTAGATATCAGGTTAGTGTTAGGGGTAGCTTTATGTTTACGGTTAGTGTTAAAGTTAGGGCTAAGATTATCATTTGAGTTAGGGTAATGGATAGGGTTAGATATCAGGTTAGGGTTAGGGGTAGTTTTAGATTTAGGGTTAGTGTTAGGGTTTGGGCTAGGGTTAGTGTTACAGTAAGGGTTAGGGTTTTATCTAGGGTTAAGGCTATGATGAGTATTAGGGTTAGGGTTAGCGTTAGGTCTAGGATTATGTTTACAATTAGAATTAGAGCCAGTGTTATCATTAGGGTTAAGGTTCAGTTTAGGGTAATGGATAATTTTAGAGATAGTATTAGGGCTAGTGTTAACATTATGATTAGGACCAGTATTAGGATTATGTTTAGGGATAGGGCTGGGGTTATTTTTAGGGTTTGGTTTTGGTTTTTCTCTACGGTTAGGTCTAAGGTGAGGGATAGGGTTAGCATGAAGGTTAGGCTTAAGTAAAGCGATAAGTTTAGGTTAGGGTTAGGGTTACACTTTGGGCTAGATTTAGGCCTAGGATCAGGGCTAGCTTTTGTGTTAGGTTTAGAACTAGTGCTATGGTAATGTAAGGGTTATGCTTACAGTTATGGCTAGGTCTAGTGTTAGTTTTAGGTTTTGGTTAGGGCCATTTTTATAGCTAGGTTTAGTGTTAGTGTCAAGGTTGTGTTTGGATTAGAGTTAGGGTTAGGGCTAGAGCCAGAATTAGGATTGGTTAGGTCAAGAAGTAAGATTAGTGTTTGGTTTAGGTTAATGGTTATCATTAGAGCTAGGGCTAGTTTTTTGTTTAGGTCTTGGTTAAAGATATTGCTAGATTTAGGATTAGGTTTAATCTACGGCTATTTTTAGGGTTAGGTTTAGATATTGGATTATGACAAGGGCTAGTGTTAGTGTGTGGTTTATGTTCAGAGTCAGAATAAGTGTCAGGGTTAGGGTTAGAATTTGGGTTATGATTATAACAAGAATGAGGGCTAAGGTTAGAACTAGTAATAGGGTTAGGGTTTGGGTTAGACTAAGGGTTAGTATTAGGACTACGGTTAGCATTAGGGTTGGGTTTTGGCTAGGGTAAAGTATAAGGTTAGAGCTAGGGTTAGAGCTAGGGTTCAGGTTAGGGTTAGGGCTAGTGATAGGTTTAGGGTTAGGGTGAAAGCTAGGGTTAGGAATCAGAATTTGGTTAGGTTTGGTTAGCATTATGTTTAAGGTTATGGCTAATGTATGATCTAGGGTTATGGTTAGAACTAGTTTTAGAATTAGTATTAGGACCAGGTCTACTGTTAGGTTAAGGTTTAGGTTTAGGGTGATATTTAGAGGTAGGGTTAGTGTTAATGTCAGAGACAGGTTTTGGGGTAGATTTAGTGTTAAGATTAGGACTCAAATTAGGGCTACGCTTAGGGATAGATATAAGGTTAGGTTTTGGTTTAGGTAAAAGTTTAGGGTTAGTGTTATTGATCAGTTTTGTTTTAGGGCTAAGCCTATGTTCAGAGGTACATTTAGGATTAGCATTAGCGTTAGGGCTAGTGTTATGATAAGGTGTAGTTGTAGAATTAGAGTTAGATTTAGAGTTAGGTTTAGATCTAGTGTTAGGACAAGTTGTAAGGTTAGGGCTAGGGTTATTCTAGGCTACGGCTAGGAATAAGGTTATGGAAAGTGATAGGGTTAGAATTAGGGCTTGGGCTAGGGCGAGAGTTATAGTTAGTCTTAAAGCCAGGATTAGGGTTAGGTTTAGGATTAGGTCTAGGGTTAGTGTTAGGGTTAGTCCTAGGGTTAAATTTAGGGCTAGGTTTAGTGTTAGGGTTAGGGTTTGGGTTAGGTTTAGGGTAAGCAATGTGGTTATAACAAGTTTTAGGTTAGGGAAAGGGTTAAAATTAGGGTTAGAGTTATGATTAAGGCTAGGTTTGGGGCTAGGATGAGAGCTACTGTTCATTTTATGGTTAGGGCTAGTATAAGGGCTAGGGATAATGTCATACCTAGGGTTACATTAGAGATAGGTTTCCGTTTATGTTTATGGTTAGGTCTAGTGTAAGGGTTAGATTTAGGGTAAGGGTCAAGATTACAGATTTGTGTATTATTTGGGTCAGTGTTTGGCTTAAGATTTGGTTTAGGTTAGGTTTAGGTTTAGGGCTCGAATTAGCATTAGGGTTAGAGTTAGGGTTAGGGTAATGAATATTAGGGTTAGGGTTCAGGTTACTTTTAGGGAAATGGGTATGTTTAGGGATTGCTATAGGGTTAGTGTTAAGCCTAGGGTTAGCATTAGGGTTAGAATTATGGTGAGGGTAATGGATAGAATTAGAGCTAGGGTTAGGGCTAAGGTTGTTGTTAGTATTAGGTCTAGGGTTAGGGTAGTAGATAAAATTAGAGCTATGGTTAGGGCTATGGTTAATGTTAGGATTAGAGCTAGTGTTAGTTTAGGGTTTGTGACAGGGCTATGGTTATGTTAAGGGTAAAGGTTAGGCATTGAGCTAGGATTAGGTCTAAAGCGAGGCTTACACTTAGGATTAGGGCTAGGGTTAGGTTTAGGGTTACACTTAGGGCTATGTTCAGGCCTAAAATTAGGGCTAGGTTTTGTTAGTTTAGGCCTAGGGTTATAGACATGGGTAATGTAAGAGCTATGGTTATTAATAGTGCTAGTTTTAGGGTTAAGGTTATGGCTAGGTCTAGTGTTAAGATTAGGTTTTGGTTTAGGGTGAGCTTTGGAGCTAGGGTTATGTTAGGGTCAGGGCCAGTGTTCAGGTTAGAGTTAGTGTTGGTTTTAGTGCCAGAATTCGGACTAGGGTTAGGTACAGATTTAGGATTAGTGTTTGGCTTAGGCTAAGGGTTATTGTTAGGGCTAGGGCTAGGTTGTTGTTCAGTCTAGGTCTAGATATATGGCTATATTTAGGATTAGGTTTAAGTCTAGGGCTAGTGTTAGGTTTAGGTTTAAGTATACAATTACCTATAGCGATAATGTTAGTGTTTGGTTTTGGGTTAGGGTCAGCCTTATACCTTCAGTTAGTTTTAGGGTCAGAATAAGTGTCAGGGTTAGGGTTTGGGTTTGGGTTTGTGTTAGAGCTAGAATGAAGGTTAGTGTTAGGACTAGTAATAGGGTTAGGGATTGGGTTAGGCTCTGGATTAGGGTTAGCAGTAGGATTACATTAGGTTTAGGGTTTAGCTTAAGGTAATGGATAGTGTTAAACCTAGGTTTAGATCTAGGGTTATGGTATGAATTAGGGCTATTTTTACATTTAGGGTTAGAACTAGAGTTAGTACTAATCTTAGCACCAGGATTTGGGTTAAGTTGGGGCTAGTGTTAGGCCTACAACTAATATATAAACCAGGGTTATGATTAGGGCTACTTTTTGGGTGTTAGGCTAGATCAAGCATTAGGGTTAGGGTTACCTTACCGTTAGCATGATGTTTAGAGCTAGGGTTAGTGTTAGGGTCAGGGTCAGTGTTCGGGTTATAGTTAGGGTTAGGGTTAAACCCAGAATTATCACTAGAGTTAGGTCTAGGGGTAGGGTTATTTTTTTCTGTTAGGTTAAGGTTTATCATTCGGGCTATGGCTAGGTTTTTGTTTAGTTCTAGGGCTAGTGATATGGCTAGATTTAGGATTAGGTTTAGGTCAAGGGCTAGTGTTAGGGTTAGGTTTAGGTATAGGTTTATTGCTAGTGCTAGTGTTAGGGTTCGATTTATGGTTCGGGTCATGTTTAGACATATGATTACCTTTAGGGTCAGAATAAGTGTCAGGGTTAGGTTTAGGGCTTGAGTTATGGTTAGAGCTAGAATGAGGGCTAGGGTTAGAACTAGTTATAGGGTGAGAGTTTGGGTTAGGCTAAGGATTAGGTTAGGCTAAGGGTTAGGGCTAGGGTTAGCATTAGGTTTAGCATTAGGGTTAGATTAGCTTAGGGAAATGGAGAGGATTAGAGCAAAAATTAGGGCTATGTTTAGGGATACGATTAGGGCTAGTGTTACATTTATGTTTAGGGTTAAAGCTAGGGTTAGGTCTTGCATTAAGGCTAGGTTTTGTTTAGAGTTAGGGCTAGTTTTTGATTTATTGCCAATGTATGTACTAGGGTTAGGGCTAGGGTTAGAATTAGGGTTATGGGTTTGTTTTGTGTTAAGTTTATGGCTAGAATTACGGCTAGGGCAAATGTCAGGTCTAGGACTATGGCTAGGGATAGTTTTTGGGTTAGGTTTATGGCTAGGTCTAGTATAAGGTTTAAGTTTAGGGGTAGGATCAGTGTTAGAGTTAGGTATATTATCATGGTAAGGGGCAGAGTTAGGGTTTGGGATGGGTTAAGGTTTAGGTTTAGGGCTTGAATTAGCATTGGGGTTAAATTTAGGGTAATAATAAGGTTAGGTTTAGTGTTCAGGTTAGGTTTAGGTTAACGAAATAGTTAAGGGTTAGAGATAAGTTTAGGGTTAGGCTTAGAGTTACCATTATAGTTATGGTTATGGTTAGGGTAATGGATAGGTTTAAGGTAGTGATAGGGCTAGGGTTAGAATTCTGGCAAGTGTCTGGTAAAGTTTAGGGCTATGTTCTGGGTTAGGTTAGGTTTAGGGTTAGGATTATAGCTAGGATTAAGTCTCGGATTATGGCTTCATTTTGGGTTTGGTTAGCACTAGGATTAGGGCTATGATAATGTTTGAACTAGTGTTGCAATTAGTGCTAGTTTTAGGGTTAGGGTTAGGGCTAGGTCTAGTGTTATGATTAGGTTTAGGGTTAGGGTGATGTTTAAAGCAAGGGTTATTGTTAGGATTAGTGTCAGAATGAAGGTTAGTTTTAGGGTTGGGGTTAGAACTCAAATTAGGGCTAAATTAGTACTAGTTGTAAGGTTAGGGTTTGGTTTAGGTTAAGGTTTAGGGATATAGGTTGGTTTTGTTTTAGGGTAGGGCTACGATTACAGTTAGATTATGGATTAGCATCAGGGTTAGGACTAGTGTTAGGTTGAGGTTTAGGCTTAGCATGAGAGTTAGGGTTATAGTAATGGATATGGATAGAACAAGGGATATAGCTGTGGTGAGAAATAGAGTTAGTCATAGTAGTAGTCTTAGGACTAGGATTAGAGTTAGGGCTAAATTAGGGCTAGGATTAGGGCTAGGGTTAGGACTAGGGTTAGGGCTAAATTGGGGCTAGGATTAGGGCTAGAGTTAGTGTTAGGGTTAGAGCTAAATTAGGGCATAGGATTAGGGCAAATGTTAGTGTTAGGGTTAGTGCTACATTAGGACTAGTGTTAAGGATAGGGTTAGTGTTAGGGTTAGACTAAGGGGTTTGGCTAGAGTTAGGGTTACCATTGGTGTTTAGGTTAAGTTTAGGGGAATGGGTGGGTTTATAACTAGCTTTAGGGATAGGGTGAGGTTTAGAATTAGGATTAGGCCTAGGGTTATATTTCAGTTTAGGATTAAGGCTAGGTTTAGGGCTAGGTTAAGGGCTAGGGTTTCTGTTAGGGTTATGTCTAGGACCAGTTCTAGGGCTAATGTCAGGTCTAGGGTTAAGGTTAAAAATAGTTTTAGGGTTTGGTTTTGGCTAGGTCAAGTGTAAGAGTTACTTTTAGGTTAAAAGTCAGGCTTAGGGCTGGGGTTATTATTAGGGTCAGGGTCAGGGTCAGGGTTAGCATTTGGTTTAGCTAAAGGTTTAGGGTTAAGGCTCGAATTAGCATTAGGGTTATTTTTAGGATTAGGGTAATGGATAGGATTTAGTTTAGGTTTCAGTTAAGGTTTAGGGTAATGGATGAGTTAGGTTTAGCAATCAGGTTAGGATTACCATTTGGGTAAGAATTATGTGTATTGTAATGGATAGATTTAGAACTAGGGTTAGGGCTAGGTTATGGTTTGGATTAAGTCTAGAATTAGGTATGGTTTAGGGATTGGGCTAGGGTGTGATTTGGTGTAAGTTCAGGGTTAGGGTAAGTGTTAGATTTAGGGCTAGGATAATGGTTAGGTTAGGGTAAGGGTTAGTGTTTGAGCTAGAGTTAGGGCTAGGGCGAGGGTTAGATTTAGGTTTAGGTCTAGGTTTACATTTATGGTTAGAATTAGGTTTAGTGTTAGTGATAGGGTTTTAATTAGGTTAGGGTTAGGGTAATGGTTATGGTTAGAGCTAAAGTTCAGGCTAGGTTTAACATTAGAATCAGGGATAGTGTTAGGGTTAGGGTTTAGGAGAGAGCTAGGGTTATATTTAGTGTAAAGGTGAGGCTTTGAGCTAGGGTTAGGTCTAAGACGAGGCTTAAGTTAGGGCTAGGTTTAGGGCTAGGCTAAGGGTTATGCTTAGAGCTACGTTTAGGCCTAGGATTAGGGCTTGTTTTTAGGTCAGGTTTAGGGCTAGGGTTAGGATTATGTGTAATGTAAGAGTTAGGGTTATGTTTAGGGCTAGTTTTAGGGTTAGGGTTATGGCTAGGTCCAGTGTTAGGTCTAGTATTTGTGTTAGTGTCATGTTTAAAGCTAGGTTCCGTATTGCACTCAGGGTCGGTTGTTGGGATAGGGCTAGGGTTAGGGTTTGATCCAGAATGAGGACTAGGTTTAGGTCTAGGGGTAGGGAAATTGTTCACTTTAGGATAAAAGTTATTGTTAGCGATGTTTCTAGGTTTTTGTTTAGGTCTACGGCTAGAGTTATAGCTATATTTAGGATTAGCTTTGGGTCTAGGTCTAGTGTTAGGCTTAGCTATAGCTATAGGTTTACCAGTAGGGCTAGTGTTACGGTTTAGTTTAGGGTTAGGGTCAGGTTTAGACCTAGGGTTACTGTTAGGGTCAGATGAGGGTCAGGGTTAGGTTTAGAGGTAGGATGAGGGCTAGGGTTAAGACTAATATTATAGTTAGAGTTTAATTTAGGCTAAGGATTAGGAGTAGGACTAGGATTAGCATTTGGGTCAGGGTTTGCCTTAGTGTAAGGAATAGGGTTAGAGTTAGGGTTAGGGCTAGTGTTAGGTTCAGGGTTAGGGCTAGTATTAGGGTTAAATCTAGGGTTAAGTCTCGGATTAGGTGTAGAATTTGTGTTATAGTTAGGGTTCCAGTTAGGACAATGATGAATGTGTGAATCAGGGTTTTGATTAAGGCTAGATTTAGGGTTAGGTTAAGGCTAGATATAGTGTTAGGCTTAACTTAAGGTTAAGGTGATGTTTAGAGCAAGGATTAGTGTTAGGGTCAGTGTCAGGGTCAGGGTTAGTTTTAGAGTTAGTTTTAGGGTTAGTTGTATGGTTAGGGTTAGATTTAGTTTAAAAGTTAGGATGCGGGCTATGTCTTGGTTTGGGTTTATGTCTAGGGCTAGTGATAGGACACGTTTTAAAATTAGTATTATGGTTATGGGTGATGTTAGGTTTTGGTTTAGGCTTATTTTTACAGATAAATTTAGAGTTAGGTTTAGATTTAGATTTAGGCTTAAATCTAGGATTAGGATTAAGGCTAAGTATAGAACAAGGGCTAGGGCGAGGGCAAGAATTAGAATTAGTCTTATGGCTAGATTTAGGGTTGTGATAGGATTAAATAAATGCTAGGATTAGCACTAGGCTAATTTCAGCTAGGACTAATGCCAGGTCTAGTGTTATGGTAAAAATAGTTTTAGGATAGGTTTATGGCTATGTCTAGTGTAAGAGTTAGGTTTAGGGTTATTGTCAGGTTTAGAGCTAAGGTTACTATTAGGGTAAGGGTCGCGATTAGTTTTTTGGAAATGTTAAAGTTTAATGTTAGCGCTCAAATTAGCATTAGAGTTCGGATTAGGGTAAAGATAGTGTTAGGTTTATATTTCAGGTTAGGTTTAGGGTAATGGATAGGGTTAGGATTAGGGATACAGTAAGGTTTAGGCCCAGGTTTAGCATTAGGCTTAGGGTTATGGTTCGGGTAATGAATATGTTTAGAGAAAGGGGTACGGCCAGAGTTATTGTTACGATTATTGATAGGGTTAGGCTTAGAGTTAGAATTATGGTTAAGGCTAGGATTATAGTTACTATTAGTGATAGGGTTAGGGTTAGGGGTAAATCTAGGGATAGTGCTAGGAATAAGGCTAGATTTGGGTTAAGTTAAGGTTAGGTTTAGGGTAATGACTAATGTAAGTACCAGGATTCCAATTAGAGCAAATTTTAGGTTTAGGGTTAGGCCTAGGTCTATTGTTAGCTTTAGGTATAGGGTTAGGGGGATATTTAGAGCTAGTGTTAAGGTCAGAGTCAGGGTCAGGGTTAGTTTTAGGGTTTGGCTTAAAACTCGAATTAGGGCTAGAGTTATGGCTAAGTGTAGGGTTATTGCTTAGTTTATATTAAGGGTTGGATTTAGGTATATAGCTTGGTTTTATTTTAGGGAGAGGGTTAGTGCTGGATTTAGGATTAGCCTTAGGGTTAGGGCTAGGGTTAGGTTTAGGTTTAGGCTAAGAGTTAGGGTTAGTTTTAGAGTTAGGGTTAGATCTACAATTGCTGCTAAGGCTATGAATAGGGCTAGGACTAGACCTATGGTTTGGGCTCAGATTAGTGTTCCAGTAAAACATAGGGTTACAACTAGCGTTATGACTAAAGTGAGAGTTAGAGTTAGTCTTTGAGCTAGGATTAGGGTTAAAGTTAGGGATGGGGCTAAATTACTTCTAAGATTAGGTCAAGGGTTAGTGTTAGGGTTAGGCCTAGTGTTATGGTTAGGGTTATAATTAAAGCTATGTTTAGGGATAGGATAAGGGCTAGGGTTTGTGTTAGGGTTAGAGCTAGTATCACAACTAAGGCTAATTTCATGTGTAGGATTATGCTTAGGGATCGTTTTAGAGTTAGTTTGATGGCTAGGTCTAGTATAAGGGTTAGGTATAGGGTTAGAGTGAGGTTTAGAGCTAGGGGAATTATTAGGGTCAGTGTAAGTGTTTTGGTTTGAGTTTAGGTTTAAGGCTCAAATGAGCATTAGGGTTAGGGTTAGGGTAATGATTGGATTAGGTCTACAGTTCAGGGTAGTTTTAGGGTAATTGATAAGTTTGCGGATAGTGATAGGTTTAGGGTTAGTCCTAAAGTTAGCATTAGTGTAAGGTTTATATTTAGGGTAATGATACAGTTATACTTAAGGTTAGGGCTAGGGTTATGGTTAGGATTATGTCTTGATGTAGGGTTAGGGTGAGAGAACTATGGTTTGGTTAAGGTTATGTTTAGTGTAAGGGTTAGGTTCTAAGTTACAGTTAGGGCTAGGCTGAGAGTTAGGTTCAAGGTTAGGTCTACTGATAGGATTATGGTTTGTTTTGGGTTAGGGTTAGGATTAGGATTAGATCTAGGATTAGTGGTAGGTCAGTAAAAGGGTCAGGGTTAGTGTTAGGGTTTTGGAGAGGGTTAGATCTAGAATGAGGGCAAGTGTAAGGTCTATTACTAGGGTTAGTGTTTTGGTAAGCCTAAAGATTAGGGATAAGTCTAGGGTTACCCTTAGGTTTAGGGTTTTGCTTAGGGTAAGGTATTGGTTTAGAGCTAGGGTTAGGGCTATGGTTATGGTTAGAGTTAGGGTTAATGCTAGGGTTAGGTCTCAGATTAGGCCTAGTTTTTGTGTTAGGTTTAGGGCTATGGTTAGGGCAATGGCTAATGTAAGAACTAGGGTTACCATTAGGGTTAGTTTTAGTGTTAGGGTATGAGTTAGGTTTAGTTTTAGGGTTAGGTTTAATGTTAGGGTGATATTTATAGCTAGGGTTCATGTTACGATAAAAATCAGGGTCAGGCTTAGTTTAGTGTTAGAGTTAGTAATCGAATTAAGGACAGGGTTACTGTTAGAGTTCAGTTTAAGGTGAGGGCAGTGTTTAGAGCTAGGGTGAGTTTAAGATATGAATTAGGGTCAAGTTTGGTTTCAAAGTTAGGGTTAGGCTTGAACAAGGGCTAAGGTTAGGTCTAATTGTAGTGTTAGGTTCTGGTTTAAGTTAAGGTTTAGGATTAGGGCTTATGCTTTGTTTTGTTTTAGTCCTATGGTTAGGATTAGGGCTAATGTTAGTTTGAGGCTTAGGGTCGTGTTGGTGTTAAATTTGGAATTAGGCTTAGATTTAGGGTTAGGGATAGAACTGAGTATAGGGCAAGGGTTATGGCTAGGTTTAGGGTTATAGTAAGGAATAGAGTTAGTACTAGGGATAGGGCTAGGGCTACGGAGAGAGTTAGTCTTAGGGCGAGGGTTAGGGTTAGGGTTAAAGATAGGGCTAAATTAGGGCTAGGATTAAGGCTAGGTTTAGAATTATGTTAAGCCTAAGGTAAGGGTTAGGGTTAGGTTTATGTTTAGGGTAAGGGTTAGGGGTTAGAATTAGAGTTTATAGTTTAGGCTTAGAATTAGGGCAAATTTTGGGGTAAGGGATGTCTTTATATCTAAGTTTAGAAGTAGAGTGAGGGTTATAATTAGGGTTAGAGCTGTGGTTAGGATTTGGTTTATGATTAAGGCTAGGTTTATGGCTAGGATGAGGGCTAGGGTTTTTTATAGGGTTAGGGCTAGGGTTAGTGCTAGGGCTAATTTGAGGTTCAGAATTATGGTTAAAGATAGTTTTAGGATTAGGATAATGGGTAAGTCTAGTGTAAAGATTAGGTTTTGGTTAGCATCAGGTTTAAAGCTAGGGGTATTTTTAGGGTCAAGTTCTGGGGTAGGGTTTGTGATAGGTTAAGGTTTAAAGTTAGAGCTCTAGTTAGCATTAGGATTATGGTTATGGTTATGGTAATGGATAGAGATAGAAATGAGTTTAGGGCTAGGGTTATGGTTATGATTAGGGCTAGGTTTTGGTTTAAGTTAGTGCTAGGGTTAGGGTTATGGCTACTGTAAGTACTAGGGTTATGATTATGGCTAATTTTGTGTTTAATGGCTAGGTTTATTGTTAGTTTTAAGTTTAGGGTTAGGGTGATATTTAGACCTCGGATTAGTGTTATGGTCAGAGTAAGGGTCAGGGTTAGTTTTAGGTTTTGTCTTAAAACTAGAATTAGTGCTGGGGTTATGGCTAGGTGTAAGGATAGGGCTTGGTTTAGGTTAAGGGTTAGGGTTAGAGCTTTGGCTCTGTTTGGTTTTAGGGCTAGGGTTAAGGTTAGTGAAATTTTTAGGGTTAGGGCTTGGTTTAGGTTAAGGTTCAGGGTTAGAGCTTTGACTCAGTTAGGGTTTAGAGTTAGGGTTAGTTGTAGTGAAATTTTAGGATTAGGGTTAGGGTTAAGGATAGTCTTAGATTTAGGGTTAGGCTTTGGTTAAGGGTAAAATTTAGAGTTAGGTTTTTATCTAAGGTTAGTGCTAGGGCTAAAGATAGGGCAGGGGTTAGGACTAGGATTTGGGATAGGGTTAGGTTTATGGGAAGAGATAGGATTAGAATGAGTGATAGGGCCAATGTGAGAGTTAGAGTTATTCTTAGGGCTAGGTTTAGGGTTAGGGTTAGGGATAGGGCTAAATTACAGCTAGGGTTTATGTTAGGGCTAGGGTTAGAGCTAGTTTTAGAATTAGCATCAGGTTTATGGCTAGTTTTAGGCTTAGGCATCGAGTTAGGGGTAGATTTAAATTTAGGTTTAAATCTAGTGTTAAAGCTAGGACTAAGGGTAGGGAAATTGTGAGAAAAATGGTTAGGGTTAGATTTATGGTTACACTTAGGGTAATGGATGCTGTTTTGGCTAGATTTAAGGCTAGGGAAAGGGTTAGTATTAGGGTTAGGGCTTAGTTACAGTTAGGGTTATGATTAAGGCTAGGTTTATGCCTAGGATGAGGTTTAGGGTTTGTGTTAGGTTTAGGGATAGTATTAGGGCTAGAGCTAATGTCAGGTCTAGGGTTATATTTAGGGCTAGATTTGGAATTAAGGTTATGGCTTGGTCCAGTGTAAGGATTAGGTTTAGGGTAAGATTCAGGTTTATATGTAGGGTTATTTTTAGGGTCAGGATCGGGGTTAGGGTTTGGGTTAGTTTAGGATTTAGGTTTAGTTTAGGTTAGGTTATGATTTAGTTTAGGTTAGGTTAGGATTTAGTTTTAGGGTTTAGGTTTGGTTTAGTGTAATGGATAGGGTTTGGGTTAGGCCTAGGGTTAGCTTAGTGTTAGGATCATTATTAGGGTAATGGATAGGTTTAGACCTAAGTTTATGGCTAGGGTTATGTATAGGATTAGGGCTAGTTTTGGGTTAGGGTTAAGTTTAGTGTCAAAGCTAGGTTTAGGACTTGGATTAATGCTAGGTTTTAGGTTAGGTTATCGCTACAGTTAAGGTTATGGCTAACATGAAATAGGGTTATGATTAGCAATAGTTATAGGGTTAGAGTTAGGGCTAAGTCTAGTGTTAGGTTGAGGTTTACGGTGATGATGATGTTTAGAGACAGGGTTAGTGTTAGGGTCAGAGTCAGTTCAGGGTTAGTTTTTGGGTTAGGATTAGGACTAGAATTAGGGATATGTTTAGGGCTAGGTGTAGGGTTAGGGTTTGGTTTAGGTTAAGGATTAGGGTTATGGCTATGACTCTGTTTTGGTTTAGGGCTAAATCTAGGGTTAGAAGGAGTTTCAGGATGAGCGTTAGCATTAGGGCTAGTGTTAGGTTTAGGTTTAGGCTTAGTTTTAGGTTTAGATTTATAGTTAGGGATAGAGCTAGGGTTATGGCCAGGGCTGTGAATTGGGCTAAGATTACACAAAGGGTCAGGACTAGGATTAGGGTTCTAGTAAGGGATAGAGTTAGAACAAGGGTTAGGTTTAGGGTGAGAGTTAGAGTTAGACTTTGGGCTAGAGTTAGGTTTAGGGTTAGGGATAGGGCTAAATTAGGGCTAAGATTAGGGCTAGGGTTAGTGTTAGGTTTAGGCCTAGTGTTTGGGTTAGGGATAAAATTAAGGCTATGTTTAGGGCTAGGATAAAGGCTAAGGGTTAAGTGTTAGGGTTAAGGCTAGGTTTAAGACTAGGTTTGATATCAGGTCTAGGGTTAAGTTTAGGAATAGTTTTAGGGTTAGGTTTATGGCTAGGTCAAGTGTAAGTGTTAGATAGGGTGAGAGTCAGGATGCTAGCTAGGGCAATTATTAGAGTCATGGTCACTCTTAGGGTTTGGTTTAGTTTTAAGCTTAGCTTAGGGCTCGAATTAGCATTAGGGTTAGTGTTAGCATAATGATTGGTTTAGGTTTAGGGTTAAGGGAAGGTTTAGGGTAATTGATAAGGTTAGGATTAAGCTAAGGGTTAGCATTATGGTAAGGGTTATTTTTATGGTAATAGATACAGTTAGAGTTAAGTTTAGGGCTATGTTTATGTTTAGGATTAGGTCTTCTGCTAGGGTTAAAGTGAGGGTTAGAACTAGGATTAGGTTTAGGGTTATGTTTAGTGTAAGGTTTAGGTTCTGATCTATGATTATGGTTAGGCTGAGAGTTAGGTTCAGAGTTAGGTGTAGGGATAGGATTATGGTAAATTCTAGGTTAGGGTTGGGGTTAAGGTTAGACCTAGGTTTAGTGTTAGGGTCAGAATAAGGGTCAGAGTTAGTGTTAAGGTTTGGGGTAGTGTTAGAGTTAAAATGAAGGCTAGGGTTAGGACTATTTATAGAGTTAGGGTTTTGGTTATTCTAAGGACTAGGGATAGGTCTAGGGTTACTCTTAGGTTTAGGGTTTTGCTAAGGGTAAGAGATTGATTTAGATCTAGGGTTAGAACTATGTTTAGGGTTAGAATTAGAGTTAAAGCTAAGTTTAGGGCTCAGTTTAGGAGTAGTTTTTTGTTTTAGGGTTAGGTCTAGGATTATGGAAATGGCTAATGTAAGAACTAGGGTTACCATTAGGGTTAGTTTTAGGGTTAGGGTTAGGGGTAGGTTGCATAGTAGGGTTAGGTTTAAGGTTAGGGTAATATTTATAGCTATGTTTCTTGTTAGGATAGGAGTCAGGGTAAGAGTTAGTTTTATGGTTAGCGTTAAGGCTCGAATTGGGGCCATTTTTAATGTTAGTGTTCGGTTTGAGTTTAGGGTGGTGTTTAGAGCTACGTTGAGTGTTAGGATATTAGTCAGGGTCAGATTAGTTTTAAAGTGAGGCTTAGGACTAAAATTGGGGCTAGATTTTTAGGTCTAAGTGTAGTGTTAGTGTTTGGTTTAAGTTAAAGTTTTAGGTTTAGGCTATTGTTCAGTTTTGTTTTACTGCTAGGATTAGGGTTAGGGCTAGTTTTATGATTAGCATTAGGGTTAGGGCTAGTGTTAGTGTTAGGCTTAAGGTTAGATTTAGTGTTAGGGTCAGGGCTGGGAATAACTTTAGGGCAAGTGATAGGGCTAATGTTAGGTTCAATGTAGTGGATAGAGATAGAACTAGGGATAGGGATAGGACAAGATTTAGAGTTAGTCTTATGGCTAGGATTTGGATAGGGTTAGAGATAGAGGTAAATTCGGGCTAGGATTAGGCCTAGGTTTTTTTTTTTTTTTTTTTTTTTTTTTGTTTAGCTTAAGCCTAGGGTTAGGGTTAGGGTTAGGTTTAAATTTAGGGTAAGGAATGACATTATAGCTAGATTTAGAGGTATGGTGGGTGTTAAAATTAGGATTAGGTGTAGGGCTAGAGTTAAGGTTATGATTAAGGCTAGGTTTAGGGCTAGGATGAGGGCTAGGTATGTTTTTATGGTTAGGGCTAGGATTAGGGCTAGGGCTAATTTTAGGTCAGGATTATGGTTAAAGATAGTTTTAGGATTAGGTTTATGGCTATGTCTAGGCTAAGCGTTAGGTGTTGGGTTATGGTCAAGTTTAGAGCTATGTGTATTATTAGGGTCAAGGTATGGGTTAGGGTTTGGGATAAGTTAGGGTTTCAAATTTGGGCTTGAATTAGTTTTAGGATTATCATTAGGGTAATGACAGGGTTAGGTTTAGGATTCAAATATTGTTTAGGCTAATGGAAGTGTTAGTATTTGGGATAGGGTTAGGTTTATTCTTAGGGTTATTATTATGGTTATTGTTATGGTTATGGTAATGGATAGAGTTAGATATCAGTTTAAGGCTAGAGTTATGATCACAATTAGGAATAGTGTTAGGGTTAGGTTAGGTTTAAAGCTAGGGTTAGGGCTTGGATTGGGGCTAGGTTTTGGGTTATGTTATGGCTAGGCTTAAGATTACCTCTAATGTAAGTACTAGATTTACAATTAGGGCTAGTTTTGGGGTTTTAGTGCTAGGTTTAGTGTAAGGGTTAGGTTTAGGGTTTGGGTGATATTTAGAGCTAGAATTGTTAGGGTCAGTGTCAGGTTCAGGGTTAGTTTTAGGGTTTGGCTTCCAACTCAAATTACAGCTAGGGTTAGGTCTAGGTGTAAAGTTTGAGTTTGGTTTAGGTTAATGTTTAGGGTTAGAGCTATAGCTCAGTTAGGTTTTTGGGATAGGACTATTGTTAGGTCTCATTTTAGGATTAGTATTATGGTTTGGGCTAGTGTAAGGGGTAGGCTTAGGCTTCAGTTTAGGGCTAGATTTAGAGTTATGTTTTGCCTAAGGTTAGTGCTAGGGATAAAGCTGGGACAAGGGTTAGTACTAGGGTTAGGTCTAGGTTTAGGGTTATGGTAAGGGACAAGGTTAGAATGAGTGATAGGGCTAGTGTGAGAGTTAGAGGTAGTCTTAGGGCTAGGGTTAGTGTTAGGTTAAATTACGGGTTAAATTAGGGCTAAATAGGGCTAAATTACGGTTAGAATTATGTTAGAGCTAGGGTTAGGGCTAATTTTCGGATTAGGATTAGGCATTGAGTTAGGATTAGATTTAGAGGTAGGTTTTGATCTAGGGATAGTGCTAAGGCTAAGAATAAGGCAAGGGATGCCATTAGTTTTACTGTTAGAGTTAGGGTTTTGTTTAGGTTAAGGATGTGCTTATAGCTAGGTTTAGGGCAATGTGAAGTTTAGTATTAGCGTTAGAAGTAGGGTTAGGGTTAGGGTTATGATTAAGGCTCTGTTTAGGGCTACGATGAGTACTAGGTTTTGTTTTAGGGTTAGGGATAGTATTAGAGCTATGGCTAATGTGTGTCTAGGGTCACAATTAGGGATATATTTAGTATTAGGTTTATGGCTTTGTCCAGTGTAAGGGTTAGATTTTTTTTTAGGGTCAGGTTTAGATCCAGGGTTATTTTTAGAATCAGGGTCATGATTAGGGTTTGGGTTAAGTTAGTGTTTTGATGCAGGGCTCAAATTAGTGTTAGATTTAGGGTTAGGGTAATGACAGGGTTAGGTGTAGAGTTTAGATTTGGTTTACTGTAATGTATAGTGTTAGGGTTCGTCCTAGGGTTATCAGAATGGTTAGGGTTATCATCAGGGAAATGGATAGGGTTAGCCCTGAGGTTAGGGATAGGGTTATGTATAGGATTAAAGCTAGTGTTTGGGTTAGGGTTAGGTTTAAATTTAGGGTTAAAGCTACTTTTAAGACTCGGATTAAGGCTAGTTTTTTGGTTAGTTTATGGCTAGGGTTAAGGCTACTACTACTGTATGAAGTAGGTTTATGATTACAGCTAGTTTAAGGTTTAGAGTTAGGTCTAGGTCTAGTGTTAAGGTTAGGTTTACGGTGATGATAATGTTTAGAATCAGGGTTAGTGTTAGGGTCAGAGTTAGGGTCAGGGTTAGTTTTCAGGTTAGGGTTAGACTATAATTAGGGATAGGGTTAGGGCTAGCTGCAAGGCTAGGGTTTGGTTTAGGATAAAGAGTAAGGTTAGGTCTATGACACGGTTTTGTTTTAGGGCTAGGGTTAGGGTTAGGGCTAGTTTTAATATTAGTCTTAGGGTTAGGGCTAGTGTAGGTATGAGATTTAGGCTTAGATTTAGGATTAGAGATAAGAGTAGAGTTATGGTTATATTTAGTCTTAGGGTTAGGATTACATTTAGAGTTAAGTTTAGATCTAGGTTTTGAGATAGGGCTAAATATAGGGTTAGGGTTGGGCTACATTTAGGGCTAGGTGTATGGTGATGGTAAGGGATAGGGTTAGAACTAGGTATAGGGCTAGTGTGAGAGTTAGATTTAGTCTTAGTGCTAGGGTTAGGGTTATGGATAGGGCTAAATTAGGGCATGGATTAGATCTAAGTTTAGTGTTAAGTTTAGGGTTAGGGTTACGTTTAGGGTAAGGGATGGGAATACGTAAGATTTAGGGTTATGTTTAGAGATAACGTTAGAGTTTGGTTTATGATTAAGGTGAGGTTCATGGCTAGGATTTGGGCTAACTTTTGTATTAGGGTTAGGGCTAGATTAGAGCTAGTGCTAATGTCAGGTCTAGGATACGGTTAGGGATAGATTTAGGGTTAGGTTTATGGCTAGGTCTATTGTAAATGTCAGGTTTCTTGTTAGGATCAGGTTTAGGGCTATGTGTATTATTATTGTCAAAGTCAAGGTTAGGGTTTGGGTTAGGTTAAGGTTAAGGTTTAGGGCTCAAATTAGTCTAATTTTTAGGGATAAGATAATAACACAGTTAGGTTTAGGGTTCAGGTTAGGTGTAAGTTAATGGATAGGGTTAAGGCTACTGCTAGTATTAGGGTAGCACCTAAGTTTAGCATAAGGATTATAGTTATCTTAGGGTAATGAATAGGGTTAGAGCTAGGGTTATTGCTGGTTTTATAGTTAGGATTAGGTCTAGGTTTAGGCTTAGGGTTATAGTTAAGGCTAGGGTTATTGTTAGGGTTAGCTTTAGGCTTAAAGCTAATGTAGGGCTTGGATTAGGCCTAGGCTTTGCGATTGGTTAGGGCTATAGCTAATGTGAGAACTAGTGTAATGATTAAGACTAGTTTTATGGTTAATGTTAGGGATACGTGTAGTTTTAGGGTCAGTTCTAGGGTTAGGGTGAAGTTTAGAGCTAGGGTTAATGTTAGTGTCAGGGACAATGTTCCGGTAAGGTAATGTTTAGGGTTAAATCCAGAATTAGGACTAGTGTTAGGTCTAGAGGTAGGATTAGAGTTTGGTTTAGGTTAAGGGTTACTGTTAAGGCTAGGTCTAGTTTATCTTTAGGTATAGAGCTATAGTTATGGCTAGCTTTAGGATTAAGTTTACGTCTAGGTCTAGTGTTAGGTTTAGGTTTAGGTATAAGCTTAAGAGTAGGGCTAGTGTTAGGTTTAGATTTAGACTTAAGATTAGTGTTAGGGTCTGAATAATGGTCAGGGTTTTATTTTAGGGCTAGGCCTTGTGTTAGGACTAATTTTAGAATTAGCATTCGGGTTAGAGCTAGTTTCAGGGTTAGGCTGAGGCATCAGGTTAGGGTTAGTTTTGGAGATAAGTTTTGATCTAGAGTTAATGCTAGGACTAAGGATAGTGTCAGGGTTTTGACTCCGTTTAGGGTTTGGGTTAGGGTTATGGTAAGGGATAGGGTTAGAAGTAGGGATAGGTCTTGTGTGAGAATTATAGTTAGACTTAATTCTAGGGTTTGGGTTATGGTTAGGAATAGGGGTATATTAGGGCTAGGATTCGGGCTATGTTTATTGTTAGGGTTAGGGCTAGATTCAGGGTTATGATAAGGGCTAGGTCTAGGGTTAGGGTAATAGTTAGGGTTTAATCTACAGTTATGGCTAGGGGGAGTGTTAGGTTTATTGTTAGGTCTAGGTTATGGTTATGGTTATGGTTGGTTGTAGGGCTAGGGTTTTTATTATGGTTAGGGTTAGTTTTAGAGTAATGTATTTGATTAGATGTAAGAGTAGGTTTAGGTTTAAGTTTAGGTTATGGTTAAATTTATGTTCAAGAATAGGTTTAGTTTTGATTTGTGGTAAGGTTTAGGGTTAAGTTTATGGCAAGGTTTAGGTTAAGGGTAAGGTTGAGGGTTAGGTTTATGATTAAGGTTAGAAATAGGGTTAGGTTTAAGACTAGGGTTATGATTAGGGTTAGTGTTAAGTTTAGGGTAATGTTACCATTAGAGCTAGGGTTTGTACTATGTTTAAGGTTAGGATTAGTGCTAGTGTTAGGTTTATGTTTACAAATAAGGCTAGGGTTATGTTTAGGCTAAGGGTTAGGCTAGGTTTAGGGTTAGTGTTAGGGTCAGTTTTCACGTTAGAGTTAAGTTTAGGGTGAAAGCCACAATTAGAACTAGGGTTAGCTCTAGGAATAGGCTTAGTGTTTGCTTTAGGTTAAGGATTATGTTAGGGCTAGGGTTCACGGTTTTTTTAGGTCTAGTTCTAGAGTTATGACCATATTTAGTATTATGCTTAGGTCTAGGGCTAGAGTTAGGCTTTGGTTTAGGTGTAAGTTTACTGGTAGGGCTAGTTTTAGGGTTTGGTTCAGGGTTAGGGTCAGATTTAGACTGAGGGATTGTGTTAGGGTAAGGATTCAAGTTAGGGTTAGAGCTAGAATGAGGACTAGGGTTAGGAATAGAAATAGGGTTAGAGTTTGGATTAGGCTATGGATTAGGATTAGGACTAAGGTTAGCATTATGGATAGGTTTTGGTTTAGAATAAGTGATAGAGTTAGAGCTAGATTAGGGCTAGGGTTAGGGTTAGGACAAGGGCTAGGTTTAGGTTTCAGTTTACTTCTAGGGTTAGGACTGAGATTAGGGCTAATTTTTCTGTTTGGTTTAGGGCTAGGGTTAGGGATAAGGCTAATATAAGAACTAAGATTATGAGTAGATTTTGTATTTAGTGTAGATCTAGTGTAATCACTATATTTATGGTTAGTGTGATATTTAGAATTAAGTTTAGTGTTAGAATATTAGTCAGGGTCAGAGTTAATATTAGAACTAGGACAAGGTTAAGGCTAGGTTTAGGTTAGGGTTTGGTTTAGGTTAATATTTAGGGTTAGGAAAATTGCTCGGTTTTGTCTAAAGGATAAGGCTAGGGTTATGGCTAGTTTTTGGATTAGAGATAGTGTTAGGTCTAGTGGTAGGTTGAGGATTAGGATTAGGTTTATGGTCAAATGTAGAGTTGAGGTTAGATCTAGGGTAGGGTCTAGGCTAGGGTTAGGGATAAGGTTAGGGCTTGTGTTAGGTTTATTGTAATGGATAGGGTTAGAACTAGAAATAGGGCTAGGGGGAGAGATAGAGTTAGTCTTTGGCCAAGGTTAGGGGTACAGTTAGGGTTAGGGCAAAATTAGAGCTAGGATTAGTGCTAGGGTTAGTGTTAGGGTTAGCCCTATGTTAGAGCTAGAGATATGGTTAGTGTTAGGGTTAAAGATAGTCATAGGGTTATGGGAAAAGTTGGGATTATACCTAAGTTCAGGTCTAGGGCGAGGGTTAAAATTAGAGATAGGGCTAGAGTTAGGGTTTGGGGTATGTTTAAGGCTAGGTATAGGCCTAAAATGAGGACTAGTGTTTCTGTTAGTGTTAGGGCTTGGATTAGGGCTGGGGTTAATGTCTGGTCTGGGATTATGGTTGTGGTTAGTTTTAGTGTTATATTATGGCTAGGTCTAGTGTAAAGGTTAGGTTTACATTAAGGGTCAGGTTTAAACCTAGGTGTATTATGAGGGCTTGGGTTCAAGTAGGGTTTGATTTAGTTAAGATTTAGGGTTTAGACTAGAATTATCATAAGAAATAGGGTTAGGGTTCGGGTTAGGGTAATTGATAGGGTTCGTTTCAGGGTTCAGGTTAGGTTTACTGTAATGAATAGGGTTAGTGTTAGCAATAGTGTTAGCATTAGGCCTAGGGTTAGCATTTGTGTTAGGCTTATCATTAGGGCATTGGTTAGAGTTAGAGCTAAGGTTTGGGCTAGGATTAAGGTTAGAATTAGAACTAGGTTTAGGGTTAGGCCTAGGGCTCGTGTCAGGGTTAGGTTTTGCGTAAGTGTTAGTGTTTGAGCTAGGATTAGGGCTAGCGTGAGGGTTAGGGTTAGAGTCAGGGCTAATGTTAGGGTTAGGGTTAGAGTTATATTTAGATTAAGGTTAGAGTTTGAGGTAGAATTAGGGTTAGGGCAAGGGTTAGGGTTAGGTTTTGGTCTAGGCTTCTTGTTAGAGTTACAATAAGGGCTAGGTTTAGGGCTAGGATAAGGGCTACGTTTGTGTAAGTTTTATGGCTAGCATTAGGGCTATGGGTAATGTAAGAACTAGGGATACTGTTATGGCTAGTTTTAGGGTTAGGGTTATGGATAAGTCTAGTGTTCTAGTTAGGTTTTGGGTAAGGATAAGATTTAGATCTAGGGTTTGTTTTAGGGTAACTGTCATTGTTCGGGTTAGGGTTAGGTTTAGGTTGAGGGCTCTATTTAGGACTTATGTTGGGTCTGGAATAGAGTTAGTCTTTAAGTTAGGTTAACTCTTATTGTTAGGGCTAGTGCTAGGATTTTGCTCAGGGATAAGCCTAGATTTATGACTCTATTTAGGATTAGGTTTGGTCTAGTGATAGTGTTACTGTTAGGTTTAGGTATTGTGTTATCAGTAGGGGTACAGGTATGGATAGGGTTTGCTTTAGGTTCAGTGTCTTCTTTAGACCTAGGATTAGTGTTAGGGTCAGAATAAGGGACAGGGTTAGAGTTAGGGTTAGAGCTAGAATGAGGGCTATGTTTTGGTCTGGTAATAGAGACAGGGTTTGAGGTAGCCTAAGGATATGCTCAGTACTAGGGTAGCATTAGGGTGAGAGCTTGGCTTAGGGTAAGGGTTAGGGTTAGAGCTAGAATTAGGGTTGGGTTAGGGTTAGGGTTAGGTTTAGTATTATACCTAGGTTTAGGCCTCAAAATAGGGCAAGGATTTGTGTTAGCATTAGGGCTATATCTAATGAAAGAAATAGGATTCCAATTAGTGCTAGTTCTAGGGTTAGCGTTAGGGCAATGTTTAGAGCTAGGGTTAATGTTAGGGTCTGAGTAAGTGTCAGGGTTTCTTCTAGGGTTAGAATTAGGACTTAAATTAGGGCTACGTTTAGGGCTAGTTGTAGGTTTAGCATTTGGTTTAGGTTAAGGTTTAGGGTTAGGGTTATGGCTCGATTTTGGTTTAGGGCTAGGGTACGGTTAGGGTTAGTTTTCCAATTAGCATTAGGGTTAGGGCTAGTGTGAGGGTGAGCGTTAGGCTTAAGGTTAGGGTTAGATCCAGGTTTAGGGATAGGGTGAAGGTTAGGGCTAAGGTTGGGGCTAGATATAGGGATAGGTTTGGGTTATGGTAACAGACAGGTTTAGAACTAGGGATAGGGCTAGGGCGAGAGTTAGAGTTAGTCTTAGGGCTAGGGATAGTGTTGGGTTTAGGGTTAGGGCCAAATTAGGGTTAGATTAGAGCTATGATTAATAATAGGTTTAGGCCTAGATTTAGGGCTAGGGTTAGGGTTAACATTAGGGTTAGAGTAAGGTATGATGTTACAGCTTCATTTAGGGCTAGGGCAAATCATAAAATTAGGGTTAGGGCTAGGATTAATGTTAGGGTTAGAATTAAGGCTAGGCTTAGGGATTGGATTAGGGCTAGGATTTGTGCTAGGGTTAAGGCTAGGATTAGGGATAGGGCTAATGTCAAGTCTAGGGTTATGGTTATGGTTAGTTTTAGGGTAAGGATTATGGCCAGGTCTATTGTAAGTGCTAGGTTGAAGGTTAGGGTCAGGTTTACAGCTCTGGGTATTATTAAGGTCAGAGTCAGGGTTAGCATATGTGTTAGGTTAAGGATTAGTCTTAAGGCTCAAATTAGCATTAGGGTTAGTGTTAGGGTTACGGTAATGGATACAGTTAAGTTTAGGGTTAAGGTTAGATTTAGACTAATGGACAGGTTTAGTGTTAAAGATAGGGCTAGGTTTGGGTGTAGGGATAGAATTCGGTTACGGTTATGGTTAGGGTAACAGATTGTATTAGAGCTATAGTTAGGACTAGGTTTATGGTTAGGTTAGAGCTATATTTAGGGTTAGATCTAGGGTTAGAATTTGGTTAGGGTTATTGTTTGGGCAATGGATAAGATAAGAGCTAGGGATAGTTAATAGGATTATGTTAAGGATTAGGGCTATGGATTGGGTTAGATTTCGGGTTAGGACAAGGTTTAGGTTTATGTTTAGGTTTAGGTTAAGTTTTAGGGCTAGGGTTAGGGTTAGGTCTGGGGTTAAAACTAGGGTTAGGGCTTTTATTAGGTCTAGGTTTTGAGTTAAATTAGGGCTATTTAAGACTAGGGGTAATATTAGAACTAGGGTTATGAATATGGCTAATGTTAAGTTTAGCATAATGTCTAAATATAGTGTGTAGATTAGGTTTAGGTTTAGAGTGATGATTAGAGATAGGGTTCGTGTTAACCTCAGAGTCAGGATCAGTGTTACTGATCAGAGTTAGGGATAGACTCAAATTGGGGCTAGGGTTAAGGCTAGGTGTAGGGTTAGGGTTTGTTTAAGGGTTACGGTAAGAATTAGGGATAGGTCTAATTTCAAGTCTAGGCTTATGGTTTGCTTAGAGTTAGCGTAGGGGTTTGTCAAAGTTTTGTTTTACAGCTAGAGCTACTTTTAGGATTAGCAATAGTGTTAGTGCTAGTGGTATGGTGAGTTTTAGGCTTAGATTTATTGTTATGGTTAGATCTAGGTTTTGGGCTATGACTATGTTTAAGGCTAAAGTTAAGGGTAGTGTTAGGGTTATTAAAGGATAGAGTTAGAACTAGAAATAGGGCTATGGAGAGAATTAGAGTTAGTCTTAGAGCTAGGGTTAGTGTTAGGTTTAGAGTTAGGGCTAAATTAGGGCTAGATTTAGGGCTAGGGTTAGTGTTACAATTAGTCCTAGGGTTAGGGTGAGGTTTAGGGTAAGGGATGGGGTTATAGCTAGATTTAGGGCTAGGTCGAATGTTAGAATTAGGGTTAGAGCTAGTGTTAGAATTAAGGCTGTGTTTAGTGCTAGGATGAGGGTTTGTGTTAGGGCTAGGGCTTGGATTATGGATAGGGCTAATGTCAGTCTAGATTTACGGTAAGTGTTAGTTTTAGGGTTAGGTAACTGCAAGGTCTAGTGTAAGGGTTAGGTTTAGGTAAGGGTCAGGTTTAAAGGTAGGTGTATTATTAGGGTCAGGGTCTGGGTAAGGTTTGGTTTAGGTTAAGATTTAGGGTTAAGGATTTAATTAACTTTAGGGTTAGGGTTACGAATAGGGTAATGGATAGGATTAGGTTTGAGCTTCAGGTTAGATTTAGAGTAATGGATAGGGTTTGTGTTAGCAATGGGGTTAGTGTTACACCTAGGGTTAGCATATGAATTAAGCTCATCTTTAGGGTAATGTATAGTGTTAGAGCTAAGGTTAGGGCTAGGGATAAGGTTAAAATTAGGGCTAGGGTGCAGGTTAGACCTAGGTTTAATGTCAGGCAGTTTTAGGGTATGTATTAGCATTTGAGCTAGAGTTAGGTCTTTGGCGAAGGTTAGGGTCAGAGTCAGGGCTAGGGTTAGGGTTAGATTTATATTTAGGATAAAGGTTAGAGTTTGAGCTAGGTTTAGGGCTAAGGCGAGTGTAAGATTAGGCTTAGGTCTAGGATTATGGTTAGGGTTATGAATAGGGGTAGGTTTAGGGCTAGGATAATGGCTAGGTTTTGCGTGAGGTTTCAGTCTAACATTAGGGCTATGGGAAACAGAAGAGCTAGGAATATGTTTATGGCTAGTTTTAGGGTAAGGGTTATGGAAAAAATTCTAGTGTTAGTGTTAGGTTTTGGGTTAGAATTAGGTTTAGAGCTAGAGGTTGTTTAGGGTTAAGGGTCATTTTTCAGGATAGGGTTAGGTTTAGGGTGAATGCCAGAATTACGACTAGCATTGGGTCTAGTGATAGGATTTGTCTTTAAGTTAGGTTAACGATTATTGTTAGGGCTACTGCTAGGTATTTGTTTAGGACTAGGGCTAGATTTATGACTATATTTAGAATTAGGTTTCATCTAGTGCTAGTGTTACTGTTAAGTTTAAGTATAGGTTTACCAGTAAGGGTAGTGTTAGGGTTTGGTTTATGGTTAGGGTCTGGTTTAGATCTAGGGTTAGTGTTAGTATCAGAATAATGGTCAGGGTTAGGATTAGGGTTAAAGCTAAAATGAGGCCTAGGATAGGACTAGTAATAGAATTAGTGTTTGGGGGTAGGCCAAAGATTAATTTTAGGACTATAGTAGCATTAGGGTTAGAGTTTGACTTAGGGAAAGGGATAGGTTTAAGGTAGGGTTAGGGTTAGGGTTAGAGTTAGGTTTAAGGCTAGGGTTAGGGTAAGGGTTATAGTTAAAAAATAGGGTTATGTCTCAGATTTTGACTAGGATTTGTGTTATCATAATGTTATGGCTAATGAAAAAACTAGGTTTCTCTTTTCGGTTAGTTCTAGGGTTAGTGTTAGGGAAATGTTTAGAGCTAGGGTTAGTTTAGGGGCTGAGTTATTGTCAGGGTTATTTCTATGGTTAAGGTTAAGACTCAAATTAGGGCTAGGTTTAGGACTAAGTGTAGCTTTAGGGTTTAGTTTAGGTTAAGGGTTAGGGTTATGGCTCGGTTTTGTTTTAAGGTTAGGGTAGTTTTAGGGCTAGTTTTCCAATTAGCATTAGAGTTAGGGCTAGTGTTAGGGTGAGGTTTAAACCTAGTTTTAGCTTTAGATCCAGGTTTAATCCTTGGGCAAAGGATAGGGCTAAGTTTGGCACTACAGATAGGGGTAGCTTTTGGTTTCTGGTAAGGGATAGGTTTAGAACTAGGGATAGGTCTAGGGCAAGAGTTAGAGTTAGTCTTAGGGTTAGGGATAGGGTTAGGTTTACTGTTAGGGCTAATTTAGGGCTCGAATTAGTGCTAGGGTTAGTGTTAGATTTAGGCTTAAGTTTAGGGCTAGGTTTAGGGTTAGCATTAGGGTTAGGGTAAGGTATGATGTTAAAGCTATGTTTAGTGTTTGGGCAAGGGATAAAATTAAGGTTAAGGCTAGGGTTAAAATTAGGTTTAGGATTAAGGCTGGGCTTAGAACTAGGATTAGGTCTAGGGTTAGGGCTAATATCAGGTCTAGGGTTAAGGTTAGGCTAGGGTTAGGGATAGGACTATGGCTCAATTTTGTTTTAGAACTAGACCTAGGTTTAGGGCTAGTTTTATAATTAGTGATAGTGTTAGGGCTCGTGGTAGGGTGAAGTTTAGGCTTAGATTTATTTTTATGGTTAGATCTAGGTTTAGGGCTATGGCTAGGGTTTATGCTAAGGTTAGGTCTAGTGTTAGGATTATGGTAATGGATGGGATTAGAACTAGAAATAAGGCTCAAACGAGAGTTCAAGTTAGTCTTTGGGCTAGGGTTAGTGTTAGGTTTAGGGTTAGGGCTAAATTAGGGCTAGGATTATCGCTAGAGTTAGTGTTAGGGTTAGGCCTAGGGTTAGGGTTAGTGTTAGTGTTAGGGTTAGGATTAGGTTTAGGGGAATGGATAGGGTTATAGCTAGGTTTAAGTCTAGGGCAAGGGTTAGAATTAGGGTTAGTACTAAAATTGGGGTTTGAGTTAGGATTAAGGCAAGGTTTAGGGTTAAGATGAGGGCTTTTGTTAGGGCTAGTGCTAGGATTAAGACTAGGGCTAATGTCAAGTCTAGGTACATGGTTAGTATTACTTTTAGTGTTACCTTATGGCTATGTCTAGTATAAGGTTTAGGTTTAGGTTAGGGGTCAGGTTTGGTGCTAGGTGTATATTAGGATCAGGGTCTGGGTAGGGTTTGGTTTAGATTAAGATTTAGGGTTAATGCTTTAATCAGCAGTTTTTTTTTAGAGTTGGGGTTAGGTTAATGGATAGAATTAGGTTATGGTTCTGGTTAGGTTTAGAGTAATGGATAGGATTAGTGTTAGTGATAGGGTTATCATTAGGCCTAGGGATAGCATTTGGGTTAGCCTTATCTTTAGGGTAATGGATAGGGTTAGAACTAAGGTTAGGGCTAGTTTTAAGGTTAGGAGGAGGAGTAGGGTTAGGGCTAGGCCTAGGGTTAAAGTTAGGGTTAGGTTTCGGGTAAGTGTAGGCTTTTGAGCTAGGGTTAGGCCTAGGACGATGGTTAGGGTTTGAGTCAGGGCTAGGGTTAGGTTTGGGGTTAGGGTTATGTTTAGACTAAGGATTAGAGTTTGAGCTAGGTTTACAGCTAGGGCGAGGGTTAGCATTAGGATTAGGTCTAAGGTTATGATTTGGGTTATGATTAGGGCTAGGTTTAAGGCTAAGTTAAGGGCTAGATTTTGTGTGATGTTTAGGGCTAACGTTAGGACTATGGGTAATGTAAGAGCTAGGGATATGGTTATGACTAGTGTTAGGGTTAGGTTTTGATATAGGATAAGGTTTAAAGCTAGGGTTTCTACTATATTAAGTGCCATTGTTTGTTTAGGGTTAGTTTTATGGTTAGGGCCACAATTAGGACTAACATTTGGTCTAATGATAAGTTTAGTCTTTATGTTAGGTTAAGGGTTACTGTTAGGACTAGTGCTAGGTTTTTGTTTAGGGCTAAAGCGAGATTTATGACTCTCTTTAGTATTAGGTTTGGTCTAGACCTAGTGTATAAGTACAGGTTTACCGGTAGGTGTAATGTTAGGGTTCGGTTTATGGTTGGGGTTGGGCTTAGATCTAGGATTAGTGTTAGTGTCAGAATAAGGGTCAGGGTTATGATTAGGGTTAAAGCTAAAATAAACCCTAGATTTAGGACTAGTGATAGTGTTAGTGTTTGGAGTTGGCTAAGGATTAAGTTTAGGACTAGAGTAGCATTAGTGTGAGGGTTTGTCTTAGGGTAAGGAATGGGTTAGAGTTACAGGAGTTTTAGGGTTAGAGTCAGGGCTCGGATTAGGGCTAGAATTTGTGTGAGCATTAGGGCTAAGGCTAATAAAAGAACTAGTTTTCTGATTAGGGCTAGTTCTAGGGTTAGCATTAAAACAATGTTTAGAGCTAGGTGTACTGTTAGGTTCCAACTCAGGGTCAGGGTTATTTCTATGGTTGGGTTAGTACTCAAAATAGGGCTAAGATTAGGGGTAGGTGTAAGTTTAGTGTTTGGTTTAGGTTAAGGGTTAGGGTTAGGATTATGGCTCAGTTTTGTTTTAAGGGTAGGGTAGGGTTAGGTCTAGTTTTCCAATTAGCATTAGGTTTAGGACTAGTGTTGGGGTGAGGTTTGGCTTAAGGTTAGGTTTTACAATCAGGTTTAGGGCTAGAGTGATGGATTGAGTTAGGGTTGGGGCTAGGTTGTAGGGCTAGGTTTTGGGTTATGGTAAGGGATAGGTTTTGAACTTTTGATAGGGCTAGGGGGTGAGTTAGAGTTAGTCTTAAGGCTAGCAATAGGATTAGATTTAGGATTCTGTTTAAATTAGGGCTAGGATTGGCTCTAGGGTTAGTGGTAGATTTTGGCCTAGAGTTAGGATTAGGGTTAGGGTAAGGTATGATGTTACAGCTACATTTTGGGCTAGGGCATGAGATAAAATTAGGGTTAGGGCTCCGATTAAGGTTAGGACTAGGATTAAGGCTAGTTTTAGGGCTAGGATTAGGGGTAGGATATGTGTTAGGTTTAGTGCTAATTAAGTCTAGGGCTAATATCAGTTCTAGGGTTAAGGTTAGGGATAGTTTTAGGTTAAGGTTTATGGCCAGGTCTATTGTAAAGGTTATGTTGAGTGTTAGGGTCTGGTTTACAGCTAGGTGTATTATTAGGGTCAGAGTCAGGGTTAAGGTAAGGGTTAGGTTAACTTTTAGGTTTAGGGCTAAAATTTGCATTAGGGTTAGGGTAATGGATATGGTTAGGTTTCAGGGTCAGGTTAGTTTTAGTGTAATGGACAGTGTTATGGTAAGGCATAGGGTTAGATTTAGGCCTAGGGATAGAACTTGTTTAAAGATATGGTTCAGGTAATGGATAGGATTAGAGCTACAGTTAGGACTAGGGTTATGGTAGGTTAGGGCTATGGTTAGAGTTAGGCCTAGGATTAAAATTTGCTTAGGTTTATGGTCAGGGTAATGGATAAAATTAAATCTAGGTTGAGGGCTAGTGTTATGGTTAGGAATAGGGTTATGGTTTTGTTTAGGTTTCAGTTAGGACAAGGTTTAGTTTTAGGGTTAGGTTTAGGTTAAGTGTTAGGGCTAGAAATAGGGTTAGGACTATGGTTAAATCTAGGTTTAGGGCTTGGAATAGGGATAGGTTTGGGGTTAGGTTAGGTCTAGTGTATGACTATGGCTAATGTAAGAACTAGGATTTTTATTAGGGCTAGTATTAGCGTCAGCATTAGGACTAGGTCTAGTGTTTATATTAGGTTTTGTTTTAGGGGGATGATTAGAGATAGGGTTAGTGTTATCATCAGAGTCAGGATCAGTGCTAATTTTAGAATTAGGAATAGGACTCAAATTAGGGCGAGTTTAAGGCTAGGTGTAGGGTTAGGATTTGTGTTAGTGTTCAGGTAAGAATTAAGGATATTGCTAATGTCAGGTCTTGTGTTACATTTAGGTTAGGGTTAGGGTTGGGGCTATGGCTCAGTTTTGTTTTAGAGCAAGGGCTAGGGTTATGGCTAGTTTTGGCATTAACAATAGTGTTAGGGCTAGTAGTAAGGTGAGGTTAAATCTTATATTAATTGTTATGGTTAGATCTAGGTTTAGGGCTAGGGCTATGGTTAGAACTAAAATTAGAGCTAGTGTTATGGTTATGAAAACAGATAGGGTTAGAACTAGAAATAGGGCTAGGGCGAGAGTTAGAGTTAGTCTTAGGTCTAGGGTTATGGGTATTTAAGGTTAGGGCTAAATTAGTGCTAGGATTAGCACTAGGGTTAATGTGTTAGGGCTAGGGTTAGGGTTAGTGTTAGAGTTAGAGATAGGGTTAGGTTTAGGGAAAAGGAGCGGGATATAGCTAGGTTTAGGGATAGGGCTAGAGTAGAATTAAGGTTAGTGCTAGGTTAGGGTTCGGGTTATGATTAAGGCTAGCTTTAGGGCTAGGTTTGAGGATTTGTGTTAGGGCTAGGGCTAGGATCAGGGATAGGGCTAATTTAAGGTCTAGGGTTTTGGTTAGGAATAGTTTTAGCGTTAGGTTATGGTTTACTCTACTGTAAGGACTACATTTAGGCTAAGGGTCAGGTGTAGAGATAGGCATATTTTTAGGGTCAGTGTTGGGTAGGGTTTGATTTAGTTAAAGATTTAGAGTTAAGGGTTGAATTAGTGCCTGATTGGGGTTAGGAGTAGGGTAATCAATAGGGTTATTTTTAGGCTTCAAGTTAAATTTAGAGTAATGGATAGGGTTAGTGTTAGCGATAGGGTTAGTGTCAGGCCTATGGGTAGCATTTGAGTTAGGCTTACCTTTAGGTTAATGGATAAGGTTAGAGCCAAAGTTAGTGCTAGGGTTAAGGTTAGGATTAGGGCTATGGTTAGGTTTAGGCCTATTGTTAGTGTCAGGGTTAGGTTTAAGGTAAATGTTGGGATATGAGCTAGGGTTAGGGCTAGGGAAATGGTTAGGGTTAGAGTCAGGGCTACGGTTATGGTTAGGTTTACAATTAGGGCTAGGTTAAGGGCTAGGATAAGGCTAGGTTTGTGTGGTGTTTATGGCTAGCATTAGGGCTATCCATTAGGATTAGGATTAGGGTTAGGGTTAGGGCCAAAATTAGGAGTAGTGTTGGGTCTAGGGATAGGGTTATTCATTGGTTTAGGTTAAGGGTTACTTTTTAGGGCTAGTGCAAAGATTTTTAGGGCTAGGGCTAGATTTATGACTCTATTTAGGATTAGGTTTGGTCTCGTGCTAGTGTTACTATTAGGTTTAGGTACAGGTTTACTGGTAGTGGTGGGGGTAGGTTCCAGTTTAAGGTAAGTGTGAGGTTTAGTTCTAGGGTTAGTGTTAAAGTCAGAATAAGGGTCAGGGTTTGGGTTAAAGTTACAACTAGAATGAATGCTAGGGTTAGGACTAGTAATAGAGTTGGGGATTGGGGTAAGCTAAGGATTAGGGTTAGGACTAGGTAACATTAGGTTTAGGGTTTGGATTAGGGAAAGGGATGGTTTTAGGGTATTATTAGGGTTAGGGATATTTTTAGGGTTAGGGTTAGTGTGCGGGTTTGTGTTAGGGTTAAACCTCCGGTTAGAGCTTGGATTTGTGCTAGGATTTGTGTTAGCTTTTGGGCTAGGGCTAATGAAAAAACTTGGTTTCTGATTAGGACTAGTTCAAGGGTTAGCATTAGGGCAATGTATAGAGCAGGGTTAGTGTTAGGATCCGAATCAGGTTCAGGGTTACTCCTAAGGTTATGCTTAGCACTCAAATTTTGGCAAGGTTTTGGGCTTGGTTTCGGGTTAGTGTTTGGTTTAGGTTAAGGGTTAGGATTACGTTTATGGCTCAGTTTTGTTTTAAGGTTGGGTTAAGGTTAGGGCTAGTTTTCCAATTAGCATTAGGGACAGGGCTAGTGTTAGGGTGAGCTTTAGGCTTAAGTTTAGGGTTATATTCATGTTTAGGTCTAGGGCAAAATTTAGGTCTATGGTTGGAGCTAGGGATAGGGCTAGAGTTTGGGTTATGGTAAGGGATAGGTTTAGAACTAGGGATAGGTCTAGGGTGAGAGAGTTATTCTTAGGGCTAAGGATAGGGTTAGGTTTAGGGTTAGGGATAAATTAGGGCTAGAATTAATGCTAGGTTTAGTGTTAGGTTTAGGCCTAGGTCTATTGCTAGGGTTGGGATAAAGTGTGATGTTACAACTACGTTTTGGGCTAGGTCAAGAGACAAAATTAGGGGTAGGGCTAGGGTTAATGTTATGGTTAGCATTAAGGCTAGGCTTAGTGCTAGGATTAGGGCTATGATTTGTGTTAGGGTTAGGGCTAGGATTATGTATAGGGCTAATATCAGGTCTAGGGTTATGGTTAGGGATTGTTTAAGGGTTAGGTTTATAGCCAGATCTATTGTAAGTGTTAGTTTGAGTGTTAGGGTCAGCTTTTCAGCTAGGGTAATATTAGCATCAGAATCAGGGTTAGGGTATGTGTTAGGTTAAGATTAAGGTTTAGGGCTCAAATTAGCATTAGGGTTAGTGTTAGGGTTAGGGTAATTGATATGGTGAGGTTTAGGGTTCAGTTTAGGTTTAAGGTAATGGACAGCCTTAGGGTTAGGGATAGTGTTAAGGTTAGACCTAGGGATAGAATTCAGTTAGGGTTATGTTTAAGGTAATGGATAGCATTAGAGCTACAGTTAGGGCTAGTGTTATTGTTAGGTTAGGGCTGTGGTTAGTGTTAGGCCTAGGGTTAGAATTCGGTTAGGTTTATTGTTAGGGTGATAAATAAGATTAGAGCTAGGGTTAGGGTTAGTGTTATGGTTAGGATTAGGGCCATGGTTCGGGTTAGTTCAAGGTTTAGTGTTGGGTTAGGTTTAGATTAAATGTTAGTGCTAGTGTTAGGGTTAGGGATAGGGTTAAAGCTAGGGTTAGGTATCAGATTAGGGCTCGGTTTTGGTTTAGGTTAGGGATAAGGTAGGACTATGGCTATTGTAAGAACTGGAGTTAAGATTAAGGTTAGTTTTAGAGATAGCATTAGTTCTTGGTCAAGGTCTAGTGTTTAGATTAGGTTTAGGTTTTTTTTTTTTTTTAATTTTTTATTGTTGGCTGTTCAAAACATTACATAGTACTTGATATATCATATTTCACAATTTGATTCAAGTGGGTTATGAGCTCCCATTTTTACCCCATATACAGATTGCAGAATCACATGGAGAGGAATAGAGTTAGGGTTAGTTTTAGGGTCAGTGTCAGGATTAGTGTTATTGATCAGGGTTAGGGATGTGACTCAAATTAGAGCTAGGATTAAGGCTTGGTGTAGGGTTAGGTTTTGTGTTAGAGTTAGGGTAAGAATTAGGGATAGGGCTAATATCAGGTCTGGCATTACCTTTTGGCAAAAGTTAGGGTTAGGTCTATGTCTCAGTTTTGTTTTAGAGCTAGGGCTAGGGTTAGGGCTAGTTTTAGGATTAGTGATAGTTTTAGGGCTAGTGGTAGGATGAGGTTTAAGCTTAGATTTATTGTTATGGTTAGATCTAGGTTTAGGGCTAGGGCCTGCATTAGGATTAAGGTTAGGGCTAGTGTTAGGGTTATGACAATGGATAGGGTTAGAACTAGAAATAAGAATGGGGTGGGATTAGAATTATTCTTTGGGCTAGGTTTCAGGGTTGGTTTAGGGTTAGGGATAAATTAGGACTAGAATTAGTGCCAGGGTTAGTGTTAGGGTTAGGCCTAGTGTTAGGGCTATTGTTGTGGATAGTGTTAGTGTTAGAGTTAGGGTTAGATTTAAGGGAAGGGATGGGGTTATAGCTAGGTTTAGAGTTAGGTTTGGGGTTAAAATTTGATTTAGGGCTAGGGTTAGGGTTCTTGTTAGGATTAAGGCTAGGTTTAGTGCCAGGATGAGGGTATGTGTTAGGGCTAGGGCTAAGAGTAGGGTTAGGGCAAATATCAGGTCTAGTTTCAAAGTAAGTGGAAGTTTTATGGTTCGGTTATGGCTAGGTCTAGTGTAAGGGGTAGGTTTAGGGTAAGGGTCAGGTTTAGAGCTAGGTGTTTTATTAGGGTCAGGGTCTGAGTATGGTTTGGTTTAGATTAAGGTTAGGTTAGGTCTAGGGTTATAGTTAGGGTTACAATTGGTCTAGGTTTAGGGCTAGGGTAAGGGCTAGTTTTATGTGAATTTTATGTCTACCATTAAGGCTGTTTAATGTAAGAGCTCGGGTTATTGTTATGGCTAGTTTTAGGGTTAAGGTTATGGATCAGTCTAGTGTTAGGTTTAGGTTTTGGGTTAGGATAAGATTTAGAGCTAGGGTGTATGGTAGGATAAGCATCAGTGATTTGCTTAGGGTTAGGGCCAGAATTTCTAATAGCATTGGGTCTAGGGATAGAGTTAATCATTGTGTTAGGTTAAGGGTTATTGTTAGGGCCAGTTCAAGGTTTTTGTTTAGTGCTTGGGCTAGATTTATGACTCTATTTAGGATTCGGTTTGGTCTAGAGCTAGTGTTACTGTTAGGTTTAGGTAGAGGTTTATTTGTAGGGGTAGAGTTAGGGTCCGGGTTAAGGTTAGTGTCAGGTTTAGATCTAGGGTTAGTGTTAAGGTCAGAATAAGGGCCAGTATTTGGGTTAGGGTAGAGCTAGAATGAGGCCTAGGGTTAGGACTAGTAATAGAGTTAGGGTTTGGGATAGGCTAAGGATTAGTATTAGGACTAGGGTAGCATTAGGGTGAGGGTTTGGCTTAGGGTAAGGGATAGGATTAGAGGTAGGGTTAGAATTAGGATTAGGGTTAGGGTTAGGGATATTTTTAGGGTTAGGTTTAGCGTTAAGTTTAGGGTTCGTGTTAGAGTTACTGCTAGTGTTTGTTTTAAGGTTAATTGTAGGTTTATAGTTATGATTAAGGTTAGTGTTACAGTTAGAATTAGGGTTAGGTTTAGTGTTGGTGTTTGAGTTAGTGTTAGATGAAGGTTGAGGCTTAGTGTTAGCGTTAGGATTAGAGTAAGTGTTAGGGTTAGGGTTACGTTTATACTGAGGTTTAGGGTTAGTGTTAGTGTTAGGATTAGGGTTCGTGAGAGTGTTAGTGTTAGGGTTAGTGTTAGTGTTAGGGTTTGGATTAGGTTTATGGTTATCATAAGGGTTAGGGTTAGGGTTAGTGTTAGGGTTAGGGGTGGTGTTAGGGTTAGGGATAGGTTTAGGGTTAGTTTTAGATTTAGGGCTGGGATTATAGTTAGGATTAGGGTTCGTGTTAGGGGTAGGGTTAGGGTTATTGTTAGGGTAGGTGTAAGGTATATGTTTAGGGTTAGTGTTAGGGATAGGGTTGGGGTTCATGTTAGTGTTAGGGATACAGTTATTGTTAGTGTTTGGGGTAGGTTTAGGGTTAGCTTTAGTGTTAGTGTTAGGTTTAAGGTTAGGGATAGGTTGAGGGTTAGACCTAAGTTTAGATTAGTATTAGTGTTACAGTTAGAGTTAGGTTTAGTTTTAGAGTTCATTTTAGGATTAGGTTTATGATTATATTTAGGGTTAGTTTTGGGGAAAGGGTTAGTTATAGGGTTCAGGTTAGTGTTAGGGTTAGTTTAGAATTCAGGTTTGGTTAAGTTTAGTGTTAGGATTGTGTTTGTGTGAGGGATATGATTTGTGTTAGGGTAAGGTTTAGGGTTAGTATTGTGTTAGGGTTAGGGATATGGTAAGGGTTATGGTTAGGGTTAGGATTAGTGGTAGAGTGAGGCTTAGGGATAAGTTTAGGGTTAGGTTTAGGTTTAGTTTTAGGGTTACTTGTAGGTTAGGGTTAGTGTTAGGGTTAGGATTAAGATTAGTGTTAGGGTTAGGGTTTGTGTTAGGTACGAGTTAGGGTGTGGGTTAGGGTTAGAGTTAGGTTTAGGCTTAGATTCAGTGTTAGAGTTAGTGTTAGGGTTAGGGTTAGAATAGTGTTAGGGTTAGGGATAGGTTTAGGGTTACTTTTAGGTTTAGGGTTAGAATTAGTGTTAGGGTTAGTTTTACGGTTAGGTTTAGGGTTAGGGTTATGTTTAGTGTTGGGTTAGGGTTAGGTTTTTGGTTAAAGTTAGTTTCTGGGTTAGCGTTAGGTTTAGGGATCGGCTTAGGGTTAAGATTAATTTTAGATTTACGGTTAGAGTTCGTGTTAAGTTTAGTGTTAGGATAAGAGTTATGGTTTGTTTTAGGGTAAGGGTTAAGTTTAGGTTTTGTGTTAGGGTAAGAGTTAAAATTATGGTTATTGTTATTATTAGAAAGAGGGTTAGAATGAGGCGTAGGGCTAGGGTTAGTTTTAGAATTACCGATAGTTTATGTATAGTGTTAGGGTTAGGGTAAGTTTTAGTGTTAGGGTTAAAGTAAGGGTTAGGGATAGGGTTAGTGTTAGGTTTAGGGTTAGGCTTAGGGTTAGTGTTGGGGTTAGGGTTAGTGTTAGGATTGGGATTAGGGTTAGTGTTAGGTTTAGGGCTAGGCTTAGGGTTAATGTAAGTGTTAGGGTTAGTGTTAGTTTTAGGGTTAGTGTTAGGGTTATGGTTAGGTTTAGTGTTAGCTTTAGTGTTAGTGTTAGGGTTAGGGTAAAGGAGAGTGTTAGGGTTAGAGATGAGTTTATGTTTAGGGCTAGGGTTAGGTTTAAGGTTAGTATTAAAGTTAGGGTTAGTGTTAGGGATATTGTTTATTTTAGAGTTAGGGTTAGGGTTAGTTTTAGGTTTAGTGTAAAGTTTAGGTTTGGGTTAGTTTTTGAGTTATGGTTAAAGTTAGGGTTAGGGTTAGTGTTAGGATTAGTGTTTGTGTGAGTGATATGGTTTGTGTTAGGGTAAGGGTTAGGGTTAGGTTTGTGACAGGGTTAGAGATATGGTTAAGGTTATGGTTATGGTTAGGATTCGGGTTAGAGTGAGGCTTAGGTTTAAGTTTCAATTAAATTTTAGGGTTTCTTGTAAGTTAGGGTAAGTGTTAGTGTTAGTGTTAGTGTTAGAATTAGTGTTAGGGTTAGGCTTAAGTTTAGGGTTGTGTTAGAGTAAGGTTTAGGGTAAGGTTTAGGGTGAGGGTTAGGATCAGTATTAGTGTTAGTGTTAGGGTTACAATTAGGAAAGTGTTAGGATTAGGAATAGGTTTAGGGTTACTTTTAGGTTTAGGATTAGAATTAGGTTAGGGATAGTGTTACGGTTAGGGTTAGGCTTATATTTAAGGTTAGTGTTAGAATTAGGGTTAGGTTTATGTTTAAGGTTAGTTTTTGGGTTAAGGTTAGGGTTAGGGTTCGAGTTATTGTAAGGGTTAGTTTTAGAATTAGGGTTAGGGTTTCAGTTTGCGTTAGTGTTAAGCTCAGTTGTCAGGTAACAATTATGGTTTCTGTTAGGGTAAGGGTTAGGTTTAGGTTTTGTGTTAGTTTAGAGTTAAAATTAGGATTTCTGTTATGATTAGAAAGTGGGTTAGAGTGAGGCGTAGTGTTAGGGTTAGGGTTACTTTTAAGGTTACGAGTAGTTTAGTTATATTGTTAGCGTTAGGGTTAGGGTTAGTGTTACTGTTTGGGTTAAAGTTAGGGTTAGGGATAGGGTTAGTGTTAGATTTAGGGTTAGGGATAGGATTAGTGATTGGGTTAGTGTTGGTGATAGGGTTAGTGTTAGGATTAGGGTTAGGGTTAGTGATAGAGTTAGTGTTAGGTTTAGGGTTAAGTGTAGGGTTAATGTAAGAGTTATGGTTAGGATTAGTTTCATGGTTAGTGTTAGGGTTAGGTTTAGTTTTAGTGTTAGCTTTAGTGTTAGTGTTAGGTTAGAATTAGGGAGAGTGTTGGGGTTAGAGATAAGTTTAGGGTTAGGGCTTAGTTTAGGGTTAGGGTTAGTGTTACTATTAGGGTTAGGGATAGGGTTAGGTTTAGGGTTAGGTTTAGGGTTAGTTGTAGAGTTAGGTTTAGGGTTAGGGTTCGGGTTAGGTTTAGGTTTAGATTTAGAGTAAGGGTTTGGGTTAGGGTTAGTGTTAGGATTAGTGTTCGTGTGAGGTCTATGTTTTGTTTTAGGGTAAGGTTGAGCTTTATGGTTAGGATTAGGGTTAGAGTGAGGCATAAGTTTAGGTTTAGGGTTAGTTTAAGTGTTACATGTAGGTTAAGTTTAGTGTTAGGTTAAAGGTTAGGATTAGTGTTAGGTTTAGGGTTGGGGTTTGTGTTAGTGTAAGGTTTAGGGTGAGAGTTACGGGTAGGGTTAGGTTTAGGGTTAGGTTGAGTGTTAGTGTTAGTATTAGGGTGAGGATCAGGAATAGTGAAAGGGTTAGGGATAAAATAAGGGTTACTTTTATGTTTAAGGTTAGAATTAGGGTTAGTGTTATGGTTAGGGTAGGGTTAGTGTTAGAGTTAGTGTTAGGGTTAGGGTTATATTTATAGTTAAGATTAGTTTTGGGTTAGGGTTTGGGTTAGGGTTCTGGTTAGGGTTAGGTTAGTTTTAGAAATGGGGTTAGGGTTTGGGTTAGGGTTAGTGTTAAGATTAGTGTTAGGGTAAGAATTATGGTTTCTGTTAGAGTAAGAGTTAGGTTTAGGTTTTGTATTAGGGTTTGAGTTAAAATTAGAAAGATTATAAAGAGGGTTAGAGTCAGGTGTAGGGTTAGGATTAGAATTAGGTTTAGGGTTACAAGTAGTTTAGGAAAAGTGTTAGGGTAAGGGATAGGGTTAATGTTAGTGTTAGGGTTAAAGAAAGGGTCAGGGATAGAGTTAGTGTTAGGCTGAGGGTTAGACTTAGGGTTAGGGTTAATAATAGGGTTATTGGTGGGGTTATGGTTAGTGTTAGTGTTAGGATTAGGGTTATGTTTAGTGTTAGGGTTTGTGTTAGGTTTAGCGTTAGGGTTAGTGTTAGGGTTAGGTAAGGGTTAGAGTTAGGGTTGGGGTTCAGTTAGGGTTAGGGTTAGTGTTAGGTTTAGGCTTTGGTTTAGGGTTAGGGTTAGTTATAGGGTTAGGGTTAAGTTTAGGGATAGGTTTGTGTTTGGTTTAGGGTTAGGGTTAGGTTTCAGTTTAGGGTAAGGTTTAGGGTTAGGTTTGGGGTCTAGGTTAGTTTAGGGTTAGGGTTAGGTTTAGGGTTAGTGTTAGGTTTCGGGTTAGGGTTTGTGTTATTGTTAGTGTTAGGGTTAAAGTTATGGTAACAGTAAGGATTAGGGTTAGGTTTAAGTTTAGGGTTCATGTTATTGTTAGCTTTTGGGTTAGGGTTAGGATTAGTGTTAGGATTAGCATTGGGTTTAGTTTTATGGTTAGTGTTGGGGTTAGGGTTAGGTTTTGTGTTTGGGTTAGTGTTAGGGTTAGTGTTAGGTTTAGTGTTAGTGTCAGGTTTATATTTAGTGTTATGGTTAGGGTTAGTGTTAGTAATAGGGTTTAGGTTAGGATTATGGTTATTGTTAGGGTTAGGGTTAGTATCAGGGTTAAGGTTTGGGTTATGTTTATTGCTAGTTTTACAGATAGGTGTATGTTTAAGGTTAGTGTTAGGGTTTCTGTAATGGTTCAGTTTATGGTTTTTGTTAGGGTTAGGGTTTCTGGTTGGTTTAGGGTTAAGATTCGTTTTAAAATTAGGTGTCGTTTTCATGTTAGTGTTGGGGTTAGTTTTTGGGTTCAGGTTATGGTTTTTGTTAGGGTTATGATCAGGTTTAGCAATTGTGTTAGTGTTAGGGTTAGAGTTAGTGTTAGTGTTATTGATAGGCTTAGGGTAAGATTTAGGGTTTAGATTAGGGATTGGTTTACTGTTAAGTTTAGGGTTAGGATTAGGATTAGTTCTAGTGTTAGGGTAAGTGTTAGGTTTAGTTTTGGGTTTAGGTTTAGTGATAGGGTTAGTGTTAGGGTTACGGTTTGTTTTAGAATTAGGTGTTGGTTTAAGGTTAGTGTTAAGGTTAGTGTTAATGTTCAGGTTATTGTTTGTGTGAGGGTTATGGTCAGGGTTATGGATTGTGTTAGAGTTAGGTTAGAGTTAGGTTTAGTGTAGTGGTAGGCTTAGGGTTAGGACAAAGTTTAGGGTTAGGGTTAGTGTTAAGTTTAGGGTTAGGATTAGGGTTAGTTTTAGTGTTAGGGTAATTGTTAGTTTTAGTTTTAGGTTTAGGTTTAGTGTTAGGGTTAGGGTATTTTTAGAAAAAGGTGTCGGTTTAAGGTTAGTGTTAGGGTTAGTGTTAGGGTTCGGGTTATGATTTGTGTTATGGTTATTGTCAGGTTTTGCAATTGTGTTAGGGTTAGGGTTGGAGTTATCATTAATGTTAGTGATTGGCTTAGTGTTAGAGTTAGGGTCAGAGTTAGGGTTAAAATTAGGGTTAGGTTTAGTGTAAGGCTTAGGGTTAGGATTATTGCTAGCTTTAATGTTAGAGTAAGTGATAGGTTAAGTTTTAGGTTTACGTTTAGTGATAGGGTTTGGGTTAGGGTTAGGGTTACTATTAGAATTAGGTGTTGGTTTAAGGTTAGTGTTAGTGTTAGGGTTCCAGTTATGGTTTTTGTTAGAGTTATGGTGAGGTTTAGGGATTGTGTTAGTTTTAGGGTTAGAGTTAGGGTTATGGTTAAGATTACGGCTAAGATTAGGGTTAGTTAGTGTTAGGATTAGCGTTAGGGTTAGTGTTATGGTTATCGCTATGTGTAATTTTAAGGTTAGTGTTAGGCTTTGTGATAGGGTTAGCTTTGGGGATAGGTTTAGTGGTAGTGTTAGTGTTAGTGTCACTGTTGGTCTTAGGGATATTATTAGGTTTAGGGTTTGGGCTACGATTTGGATTAGGTTTAGGTTAAGTTTAGGTTTACAGTGTGGGTTACAGTTTATATTAGGGTTAGGTTTATGCTTAGGTTTAGGGCTACAGTTATGTTTAGGGTTAGGAATAGGGTTACAGTTAGGGTTAAGATTAGTTTTAGGTTTAGTATTAGGTTCAGTGTTAGGGTTCTGTTCATGGTTAGGGTTAGATTTAGTGTTAGGCCTAGGGTTAGGTTTAGGGTTAGTGTTTGGGTAAGTGTTAGGGTTAAGTTTAGGGTTTGGGTTATTGGTAGATTAAGGATTAGATGGGGGTTAGGGTTAAGTTTAGAGTTAGGGTTAGGTTTAGGTTAAGGTTAGTATTTGGTTTAGGGTTTGTGTTAGAGTTAGAATTAGTGTTAGTATTACAGTGAGGTTTACTATAAGGAGTAGGGTTAGAGATCGTGTTTGGGTTAGGGTTAGGTTTATTGTTAAGTTATGGTGAGGGTTAGATTTAGGGTTAGGTTTAGTGTTAGTTTTAGGTTAGTATTAGTGTTATGGTTATGGTTATCTTAGTCTTAGGTATAGGGTTACGGATATAGTTATGGTTAGGTTTAGGGTTAATGTTAGTGACAGGGTTACAGTTAGTGTAAGGGTTAGGTTTAGGGTTAGGTTAAGCATTAGGCTTAGGATTAGGGTTAGAGTTAGGCTTAGGGTCAAGGTTTTTTTAGGGTTAAGTTTAGGGTTAGTATTAGTGTTTGGGTTAAGTTTAGGTTTAGGGTTACGGTTAGGGATAGTTTTTGGGTTAGTATTATGGTTAGTTTTATGGTTAGTGTTAGTGTTAATATTAGGTTTAGGGTTAGGGTATGGTTAGTGTTAGCATTGTGGTTAGGGTTTGGGTTAGTGTTAGGGATAAATTTTGAGTTAGGGTTACTGTTATGTTAGGATTAGTGCTAGGTTTATTGTTAGGTTTAGGGTTAGGTTTAGGTTTAGCCTTAGTTATAAGTTTAGGTTTGGGGTTAGATTTAGTGTTAGGGTTAGGGTTAAGATTAGTGTCACTGTTCTTGTTATAGATAGGGTTAGGGTTAGGGCTATGGTAAGGATTAATGTTAGGTTATGTTCAGGGTTTTGAGGTCAATTATGGTTTATGTTAGAGTTAGGATTAGGCTTAGGTTTAGGGCCACGTTTAGGTTACGTTTAAGGGTACGTTTATTTTGAGGGTTAGGATTAGTGTTAGGTTTAGTGTTAGGGTTCTGTTTATGGTTAGTTTTAGGTTTAATGATAGGACTATGGTTAGGTTTAGGGTTAGTATTAGGGTAAGGGATAGGGTTAGTTTCAGGGGTTGGGTTAGTGTTAGGTTTAGGGTTATGGATGGGTTTGGGTTTGGTTTAGTGTTAGGGTTATAGTTATGGTTCGTGTTAGGGTTAGTTTTATGGATAGGTTTTGTGTTAAGTTTAAGGTTAGCATTAGAGTTATGGTTAAGATTAGGTATGGAGTCAGGTTTAGTGTAAGTTTAGTGGTACAGGTAGGGTTATGTTTAGTTTTAGGGTTACAGTTTTAGTCAGCATTAGTATTAGTTTTAGGGTTTAAGTTAGGTTATGTTTAGAGTTGGTGTTAGGGTTAGGGTTGATGCGAGGATTATGGTTGGCTTTAGGTTTAGTGTTAGTGTTAGGGTTAGGGTTCCTGTTACGGTTAGGTTTAGGTTTAGGGTTAGGTAAGGATTAGGGTTAAAGTTAGGGTTGGTGTTAGTGTTAAGGTTAGGGTTGAGTTTAGAGTTTAGTGTTAGGGTTAGGGTTACTGTTAGTGTTAGTGTTAGAGTTAGGGATAGGATTTTTGTTAGAGTTCTGTTTAGGTGTATTGTAATTGTTAGGGTTATAGTTTGGATTAGTGTTAGTGTTAGGGTTTTTGTTAGAGTCAGTGCTCGGGATAGTGTTAGGATTAGGGTTAGGGTTAATGTTAGGGTTATGGTTAGGGTTAGCTTTAGTTTTAGTGTTAGGGTGAGGGTTAGGGTTAGTGTTAGGATTAGAGTTAGAGTTAGGTTAGGGTTAGTTTTAGGCTAAGTGTTACGGTTTGTGTTAGGGTAAGTGTTACAGTTCGGATTAAGGTTAGGGTTAGGGTTAATGCTAGTGTTAGTGTTAGGTTTAGGGTTAGTATTAGGTTTAGGGTTAGAATAAGAGTTATGGTGTTAGGTTTAGGGTGTTAGTGTTAGGGATAGAATTTGGGTTAGTGTTAGGCTTAGCGTTAGGTTTTGTGTTAGGGTTAGGGTTCAGTTGAGTTCTAGGGTTAGGTTTAGGTTTAGGTTTAAGGTCGGGTTGGTTTTAGTGTTTGGGTTAGTGTTAGGTTTAGGGTTATGGATAGTGTTAGGGTTAGGGATAGGTTTAGGGTTAGTGTTAGGTTTATTTTTAGGCTTAGTGTTAGAGATATGGTTAGGGTTGTGTTTAGGGATAGTGTTCATTTTAGGGTTAGGATTAGTTTTAGCATTAGTGTTAGGGATAGGGTTAAGGTTAGTGTTAGGTTTAGTGTTAGGGTTAGGATTACGGTTACGGATAGAGTTATTGTTAGTGTTAGTGTTAGGGTTAGGGTTAGTGTTATGTTATGGTTAAGGTTAGGGTTAAGATTAGTGTTAGTGTTAGGGTTAGTGTTAAGTTTTGTGTTAGGTTGAGGGTTAGGTTTATTGTAAGGGATATAGTTATGTTTAGGATATAGATTAGGGTTAGTGTTGGGTTACAATTAGGTTTGGGTGTGTGTTAGTGTGAAGATTTGGGTTAGGGTTTGATTTAGGGTTAGGTTTTAGGTTAAGTTTATTGTTAGTATCATTGTTAGATTTAGGTTAATGTTAGTTTTAGGTTTAGGGTTAGGGTTATTTTAAGGTTTATTTTAGTTTTAGTGTTAGGGTTATGGTTAGCATGAGTTTTTGTTTTAGGGTTAGGGTTAGTGTTAGGCATAGGGTGAAGTTTAGGGTTAGGGTTACTATTAGCGTTAGGGTTAGAATTAATGTTAGGTTTAGAATTAGGTTTTGTGTTAGGGTTCGGGTTAGGTATAGGATAAAGTTTAGGATTAGGGTTAGAGTTAGTGTTAGCATTAGTGTTAGGGTTAGTGTTCGGGTTAGAATTCATGATAGTGTTAATGTTAGTGATAGGTTTAGGGTTAGGGTTAGTGTTAGGGTTAGGATAAGGGTTAGTGTTAGGGTTAGGATTAGGGTTAGTGAAAGTGTTAGCATTAGGTTTACTGTTAGTGTTAGTGTTAGGATTAGGGTTTGGGTTAGGTTTAGTGTTAGGGTTAGGATAAGGATTAGGTTTAGTTAGGGTTAGGGTTAGTGTTATGGTTACAGTTAAATTAAAGGTTTGTGTTAGGGTCAGGTTTATGGTTAGGATTTCAGTTCAGATTAGGCTTAGTTTAGTGTTACTGTTAGGGTTTGGTTTAGTGTCACGTTTTTGGTTATGCTTATTGTTTTATTTAGGGTTAGGTTTGGAGTTAGGATTAGGATTCGCGTTAGTGTTAGATTTAGGATTAGTGTTAGGATTAGGGTTAGTGATAGAGTAATGGTTAGGATTAGGGTTTGTTTTAGGTTTAGGGTTAGGTTTAGGTTAGGGTTAGGATTTTTTAGTGTTGAGGGTGATGGTTTTGTTTAGGGTTTGTGTTAGGGTTAGGGTTAGATTTAAAATTATGGTTAGGGTTAGAATTTGTGTTCGTGTTAGGGTTAGTGTTAGGGTTAGAGTTAGGGTTAGGTTTAGTGTTAGGGTTAGGGTTAGGTTTAGGTGTAGTGTTAGAGGTAGGCGTAGGTTTACGGTTAGTGTTAGGTTTAGGGTTAGGATGTGGGTTAGAGACATGGTTAGTGTTAAGGTTAGGATTAGTGTTAGAGTTAGGTTTATTGTTAGATATAGGGTTAGGGTTTGTCTTAGAGTTATGGTTAGTGTAAATTTATGGTTAGGGTTAGGTAAGTGAAAGCTTTAGGGTTACAGTTCTGATTGGGTTTTGTGTTAGGGTTATGGTTACCATTAGTGTTATGGTTAGGGTTAGGATAATGTTTAGGGTTAGTGTTAGTGTTAGGTTTAGGGTTATGATTAGTGTTAGTAATAGGGTTATGGGTAGGGTTAGTGTTAGGATTACAGTTAGGGCTCTTCCTTGTGTTAGTTTTAGTGATATGGATAGGTTTAGGTTTATTGTTAGGTTTAGTGTTAGTGTTAAGGTTATGGTTAGTGTTAGGTTTAGGGTTAGTGTCAGTGTTAGGGTTAAGGTTAGTGTTAGGGTTAGGATTAGTGTTAGGGTTAGGATTTGTGTTAGGGTTAGGGTTAGTTTTATGGTTTGTGTTAGAGTTAGGGTTACAATTTGGTAATGTTTGCGTAAGGGTTGGGTTAGGTTTAGGTTATGGTTTGTGGTGGGGTTTGTATTTGGCTTAGAGTTAGGATTAGGGTTATGGTTAAGTGTAGGGTTAGGGTTATGGTTAGTTTTAGGTTTAGTGGTAGTGTTAGGTTTAGATTTAGTGTTCGTGTTAGCATTAGGGTTAGGGTTAGGGTTAGGGTAAGTTTTAGGTTTAGTGTTAGTGTTAGGGTTAGTGTTAGAGTTAGTGTTGTGGTTAGTGATAGGGTTAGGATTAGGTTTAGGGTTAGGTTAGGGTAAGTTTTAGGCTTAGTTTTAGTGCTTGTTTTAGGGTAGGGTTTGTATTATGGTTAGGGTTAGAGTTCGGATTAGAGTTAGGTTTAGGTTTAGGGTTAGTGTTGGAATTAGGGTTAGGGTTAGAATTAGAATTATTGTTAGCATTGGGATTATGGTTAGAGTAATGGTAAGGGTTAGGTTTAAGGTTAGTGTTAGGGTTAGAAATATGGTTATGGTTGTTGTTAGAAATAGGGTTAGGTTTCCCGTTAGGGTTAGGGTTAAGGTGAGTGTTAGGGTTAGGTTTAGGTTTAGGGTAAATTTTAGTGCTTGAGTTAAAATTAATGATAGTGTTATGGATAGTGTTAGGGTTAGGGATAGGTTTAGGGTTACTGTTATGTTTATTGTTAGGGTTAGTGTTAGGGTGAAGGTTAGGTTTAGGGTTTGGTTTTCTGTTATGGTTAGGATTCAAGTAAGTGTGAAGTTTATGGTTAGGGTTAGGTTTTCGATTACAGTTAAGATTCAGGTTAGGATTATGTTTAGGGTTAGTTTTGGGTTAGGATTAGGGTTAAGGTTTGTATTAGGGTTAAGTTAATGGTTTAGTTTTGGGTTAGGTATATTGTTAGTGTTATTTTTGGATTTAGGGTTAAGGTTAGTTTTAGAGTTAGTATTAAGTTTAGGGTTAGTGTAAGGTTTAGGTTAGGGTTAGGGTTAGGTTATGGTTATCATTAGGGTTTGTGTTAGGGTTAGGGTTAGTTTTAGGTTACAGTTAGGGTTAGGGTTAGGGTTAGGGTTTGTGTTAGGGTTAGGGTTTGTGTTAGGGCTAGGGATAGGGTTAGGGTTACAGTTAGGATTAGGATTAGAGTTAGTGTTAGCATTAGGGTTAGGGTCAGTGTTAGGGTTAGTGTTTTTGGTAGGTTTTGGGTTACTGTTAATGTTAGGTTTAGCGTTATGGTTAGGGTTAGGTTTAGCATTATGTTTAGTATTAGGATTAAGGTTAGGATTAGCATTAGATTTTGTTTAGGGTTAGGGTTAGTTTTAGGTTTAGAGTTAGAGTTAGGGTTAGTGTTAGGGTTTGGTATGGGTTAGGGGTAGTGTTAGCATTATAGTTAATTTTAGGGCTAGTGTTAGAGTTAGCATTAAGGTTAATCCTAACCCTAACCTAACCATATAGGTAACCCTAACACTAGCCTTAATCCTAACCATAAACGTAGCCATAAACCTGGCTGTAATCCTATCATTTACCCTAAACTTAAGACTAACCCAAATGCTAACAATATAGGTCTAATCCTAACTGTATAGCTATTGTTAAGACTATTCAAAACCCTAAACCCAACCTGAACCCTAAAACTAATCATATCCATTACTCTAAACCTAATGCTAATTTGACCCTTAACCCTAAACCTTAACCAAAACCAATCCCTAATCCTGACCCTGACTGTAATAATACACCTAGCTCTAAACCTTACCTTTACCCTAAACCTAACCCTTACAGCAGACCTATTAAAAACCAAACCCAACAACTACCCTTAACTGTAATGATAGACCTGATATTAGACCTAGCCTTAATCCTAGCCCTAGCCCTAACACAAACCCTCATCTGAGCCATAAACCTAGCCTTAATCCTAACCCTCACCCTAACCCTAACACAAGACTTAATCCTAACCATAACCCTAGCTCTAACTCTAACTGTACCCATTACACAAACATAAACCTTATCCTAATGCCAACCCTGAGACTAACCCAAACCCTATTACTATCTCCAAAATTATCTATTACCCTAAACCTAACCTGAACCCTAAACCTAACCCTATCTTTACCCTAACCCTAACCCTAACTCTAATTTGAGCTGTAACCCTAAACTCAAACCTAAACCAAGCCCTAACACTTGTCCTGGTCCTAAGAAATCCCCTAGCTCTAAATCTGACTCTTACCCTATACCTAACTCTTACAATAGACCTAGCCATAAACCTTTCCCTAAAACAATCCCTAACTGTAACCCTAGACCTGACATTAGCCCTGGCCATAATTATACAATCACCCTAACACAAACCCTAGCACTTATCCTAGCCCTAAACATAGCCTTAATTACAATCCTAAGCCAAACTCTAGCCTAAAATTGAAACTAACCCTAGCCCTAATTTTAGCCCTAATTTTGTCCTATCCCTAACACTAGTCCTAAGACTATCTCTAACTCTCACATTAGAACTTTCACTCATTCTAATCCTATTCCTTACCATAACCCTACCCCTAGCCCTAACCCATATCCTATCCTTTGACCTAGCACTAACTTTAGACAAAACTTAACTCTAATTTGAGCCCTAACCCAAAGAGTAAGCCAGAATCTAACACTAGCCCAAACCATAACACTAATCCTAAAACAAGGCCTAACCCTATCCCTAGACCTAAAACAAGACCTAGCTATACCTATCACCCTTACCTTTAAGCTAAATCAAACCCTAACCTTAAACCTAGACCTAACCTTAGCCCTAATATGAGTTGTAAGCCAAACCCTTAAACTAACCCTGAATTTGACACTGACTCTAACACTACTAGCCCTAAACATCATCATAACCCTCTACCTAACCCTAACACAAACTCTAGCACTAAAACCCTTAAACTATCCCTAAACATCACCCTAGAACTTACATTAGCCCTAACCCTAACCCTATCCCTAATTTAACCCAAAACCTAGCCCTAAATGTAGCTTTAATCCTAGCCCTATTGTAATCATAATCCTAGCCCTAAACCAATCTGTAACTCTATCAATTACCATAACCAAAACAATAACCATAATGCTAACCCTAGGCATGAACCCTAAACTTAAGCCCATCTATTACCCTGAACCTAACCCTAAGCCTATCATTACCCTAACCCTAACACTAACACTAATTCAAGCCCTAACTTTAAAGCTTAACCTATCCCAAACCCTAATCCTGACCTTGACCCTAATAAAACCCCTAGATCTAAACTTGAATATAACCCTACACCTAACCCTTACACTAGACATAGCCATAATCCTAACCCTAAAACTATCTTTAACCATAACTCTGGACCTGAAATTAACCCTAGCCCTCATCCTAGCCCTAAACATAGCTTTAATCATAACTCTTATCCTACCCCTACCCCTAACCCAAATTGTTACCCTCACCCTACATCTATACCTAGCTACAATGCTACTTCTTACCCTGAACTTAAAAATAACCCTAACCCTAACTCTAGGCTTAAGCCAAAAAAATAAACCTAGCCATAATCTTAGCACTACTTTAGCCCTATTTCTAAACCTAACACTAACACTAGCCCTAAGACTCAATCTCTTACAGTATACCTATCCCTAGTTCTAACCCTATCTCTTACCATAACTGTATCCCTAGCCCTAACCCTTGCACTATCCTTACTCCCAGCCCTAACCCTAGATCTACCCCTAACTCCAAATCTAACCCAAACCCCAAGTCTAAGCTTAACACTTACACTAACCCTAAACCTAAGCCTAAGACTAAATGAAAACCAAGCAATAGACCTAACCCTAAACATTAATTTAAACAAAACCCTAACACTAAACCAGACCTATCCCTAGCCATAATTAGAGTTCTAACACTAACTTTAAAACAAACACTGACCCTGACTCATATCCTAACACTCAACCTAGCTCTAAACACCGCCCTCACCTTAAACCACAGTGCTAAGAATAACCCTAACAATAATTTGAGTCCTATTCCTAACCCTTAAACAAACCCTGAACTGACTCTTATCTTAACCCTAGATATAAATATTACCCTAAACTTAACCCTAACCCTTACACACTAAACCTAACCATAACACTAAAACTAACCAAAATTTAACTTTAGTTCTTACATTAGCCATGGTCCTAATCCTAACCCTAACCGTAATACAAACACTAACACTATTCCAAGACCTAAACCTAGATTTAACCCTAATTTTAATCCTAACCATAGCCCTAAACCTACCTCTAAACCAATCCCTTACCCTTAGCAAGCCACTAAACCTAAGGGTAATATTACACCTATTCCTAATCGTTAGGCTAACCAAAACCCTAACTCTATTAATAGCTCTAACCCTAGCTCTCATTTTAGCTCTACCCTATGCCAAATTCTAACCCCAACCCTGACCCTTATACTGACCCTACCACAAATCCTAGGTCTAACTCTAATCTTAACTCTAACCCAAAACTTATGGTAATCCTATCCCTAGACCTAACCCTAAAGCTAACTCCCAGCCTAGCCCTAAACATAGCTCAGAACCTAACTCTTACGTTAAATATAACCCCAAACCTAACCCTAGTTCTAACCCTCACCCTAACTCTAACTCAATACCTAATCCTAACCATAACCCTAGCCATAACCTTAACTCTAAATGTATCCATTACCCTAAACAGTACCCTTATGCCAATGTAACCCTAGGCCTAACCCTAACCCTATCACTATCCCCCAAACTGTCAATTACCCTAAACCTAACCTGAACCCTAAACTTAACCTTATTATTACTGAATGCTAACCCTAATGCTAATTCGAGTTCTAACCCTACACTCAAACCTAAACCAAAGCCCAACACTGACTCTGACATTAATAATTCACCTAGCTCTAAACCTGATTATTACCCTATACCTTACCCTTACATTAGACTTAGTCATAAATCTAACCCTAAAACTATCCCTAAACATAACCCTAGACCTGAATTTAGCCCTAGCCATAATCCTACCCCTAACCCTAGAACACAACCTAGTCCTTATCCTAGCCCCAAACATAGCCTTAATTATAACCCCAACCCTAACCTTAGGCCTAATCATAACACTAACAATAGCCTGAATCTTAGTCCTAATTTAGCCCTATACCTAACCCTGAATCTATCCCTAGCCCAAAGACTAACTCTAACTCTCACCCTAGCCCTAACTCTAGTACTAACCCTATAATATACTGGAAGCTTAATCCTAGCCTGAACCTTAGGTCTAACCCTAGCCCTATTCATATCCCTGGCCACAACCGTAGATCTAACACTAACTCTAAATCTAACCCTAACAGTAAGCCTAAGCCTAAACCTAACCCTAGGCCTAACCTTAAGGCTAAACCTAAAACTAGCCCTAACCATAGCCCTAGCTCTAAACAAAACCAAGCCATAGACCTAACCGTAATCCTTAACATAAACCAAGCCCTAATCTTACACCTATCCCTAACCCTAGCAATAATTCGAGTTTTAAGCCGAACCCTATAACTAATCCTCACTCTGACTCTGAACTTAACACTAACCCTAGGTATAAACATCACCCTAACCCTAAACCTAAAGCTAACATTAGACTTAGTCATAACCCCTAACACTAAAATTAGACCTAATCATAACTTACATTAGCTGTAACATTAACCCTAGCCCGAACTTAACCCAAATCCTAGCCCTATTCCCAGCTCTTACCCTAGATTTAACTGTAAACCTAACTCTAACCCTATCACTAATTGGAACCATAACCCTAGCTGTAACCCTAGTTCTAGCCCTATCTTTTACCCTAACCATAACCCTAAACCTAATGCTAACCCTAGGCCTAAACCTAACCCTATCCCTAACCTTCACCCTATCCATTTCCCTAAATGTAACCTGAAACCTAAACCTAACCCTATCATTACAATGATCCCAACCTTAATGCTAATTTGAGTCCTAACTTTAAACCTTAATCTGTCCAAACACTAATAATGACCATGACCTAATAATACCTTTAGCTCTAAACCTGACCCTAACTCTAAACCTAATGCTTACACAAAGCGTAAACATAATCCTAACCTTAAATTATCTTTAACCATAAACCTAGACCTGAAATTAGCCTGTACTGTAATCGTAGCCCTAAACCTAGCCTTAATCCTACCCGAAACATAACCTGAGCCCTAACCCTAATTCTAACACTCACCCTAACCCTAAACCTACCTATAACCCCGTTCCTTACCATAAACCTAACAATAACCTTAAACCTAACCCTAACTCACACCCTAAACCTAGGCCTAATATTAACACCAAGCCTAGCGCTAATACTAGCCCTAATTTAATTCTATCATAACCCTAACCCCAGCCCTAAGACTAACTATAACTCTTGCCCTAGCCCTAACCCTAGTTATATCCTTAGCCCTATCCTAAAATCTATATCTAAACCTCAGTCTAAATCTAAACATAATTCTAAATTTAACTGTAATCAAAAGCCAAACCCAAACCTAACACTACTTTTAACCATAATGCTAATCCTAAAACTTGCCCTAGCCCTGGCCCTAGCCATAAAACAAAACCAAGCCATATCCCTAACCCAAACCCTTAACCTAAACAAAACCCAAACCTTACACCTATCCCTAACTCTAACTCTAAAAATACTGTGACCCTGACATTGACTCTAACACTAATCCTAGCTCTAATCATGACCCTTACTTAAATTAGACCTAACACTAGACCTAGTCTTAACCGTAACCCTAAAACTAGCCTTAATTGTAAGCCTAGTTTGTTCATTTTTTGTTGTCCTAACCCTAGTCCTAACCCTAACAGAAATCCTACCCTTAATTCTATTCCTAACACTAGCTTAACCCTAGTCTTAACCCTAACACTAGCCCTAACCCTAAACCTAACCTAGCCCTAAATCTAGCTCTAACCCTATCCCTTAACCTAAACCAAACTGTAACCCAAATGCTAACCCTAGTCTTAACCCTAATCCTTAGCCTGACTTAAACACTATCATTATTACTACTCTTAACCCTAACCCTTGTTCTACTTCTAACCCTAACCCTGACCCTCATCTGACCCTAAAAGTAACCTTAGGTCTAAACTTGACCCTAAACCTAAACCAAAACCTAACACTAGACCTACTGGTTACCTTATAATTTTACCTAAGCCTAAATGTAGTCCTAGGCCCAAAGCTAATCCTAAATAGAGCTATAACTCTAGCCCTAGACCTAAACAAAATCCTAGCACTAGACCTAAATTAACCCTTAACCTAAACCAAACACTTATCCTATTCCTAGACCTAACCCTATTCCTAATTCTGGCTCTAACCCTAAACTTAACCCTATCCTGAACACTGACCCTAATCCTAATACTTAAACTAGCTTTAACCTGACACTAATAAATCCTGGACCTAATAAAAGAACTATCCATAACCCTAAACCTAAAACTAGCCCTAAACATAACCCTAGATTTTACCTTACTCATAGTACTAAACCTAGCCCTAAACCTAAAACAAAAAGTAGAGCTAATCCTAGGTCTAAACTTAGCTTTAAGCATAAACCTAAGCCTAGCCCTAACCCTAACACTAACTCTAACCCTAACCATCTCCTTAGACTTAAACCTAGCTAAAAGCCTAACCCTTACACTAAACATAACCCTAGACCTATTGTAAATCCTAATCCTAACCCTATCCCTAATCCTAAACTTAACCCTAGCCCAAACTTTAGCTCTAACCATATCTATTAGCCTAATCCTAATCCTAACCATAATTAAAACCCTATCCCTAACACTAAGCCTAAATATAACCATAATCTTGAACTTAGAGTTAATCCTAAACCTAGCCATTGTACTAGGCCTAACCCTAGTTCAAACACTAACCCTTATCCTAACCTACCCATAACCATAACCCTTAACTAACACTTACCCTAACCCAAAACTTACCCTAAACCAAACCCTAGCCCTATCCCTAAACGTAATACTAACACTAGACTTAATCCAAACTATAACCTAGCCCTAACCCTAGCTCTATAACTATCCATTACACTAAACATAACTCTAACCCTAATGCTAACCCTTACTTGATCACTGAAACCTAACCCATCCGTTACCTTGAACCTTAACTAAAACCTAAAGTAAACACTTGCATTACCTTAACTCTAAACCTAAGCCTAACACAAATTTGAGCCATAACCCCTTAACCTTAATAGAAACCAAACGCTAAGCCTGACCCTGACCCTGACATAATAATAATTCTAGTTCTAAAGCTGACCTTTAACAAAAACCTAACCCATACACTAGACATAGCCATAACCTTATCCTAAAACTATTCTTAACCATAACTCTAGACCTCATATTATCTCTAGCCTGAGTCGTAGCCCTAACCCTATCAGAAAACCGACCCCTAATCCTATCCCTAATCCTAACCTTAATCCTAAACTGAACCATAACCCTAAGCCTAATCCTAATTCTAACCCTCACCCTAGGCCTAAACCTAGCTATAACCCCACCTATTCTTCTAAACTTAACCCTAACCTCAGGGCTAACCCTGACCCTAGCCCAACCCCTAGCCTTAAACCTAACAATAACACTAGTCCTAATCCTCGCCCTAATTTAGCCCTAACCCTAACCCTCACACTCAGCCTACTCCTAAAATAACTCTAATTCTCACCCTAGACGTATCCCTAGTTCTAAAAATATTCCTTACCATAACCCTAACCCTAGCCCTAACCCTGGCATGAGCCCTAACTCTATATCAACCCTAACTCTAAAACAAACCGTAACCCTAAGCCTAAACTTAACTGTAACACTAGCCCTAACACTGACGCTAATCCAAAATCTAGACTTAACCCTAGCCCTAGCCCTAAAAAAACTGAGTCATAGCCCTAACCATATCCCTTAACCTAAACCATAACCCAACCCTACAACTAGCACTAACTTTAACCCTAATTTGAGTCCTAAACATAACACAAAAATTAACCCTGACCCTGACACTGACACTAAATATAACCCTTTCTCTAAATATCACCCTAACCCTAACTCTAAAACTGGCACTAATTGTAATACTAGTTCATTCATTAGCTAAAGCCCTAACCCTAGCCCTAACCAAACCCAAAACCTACACCTTTTTTGAGTTAATAACCCTAGTTTTATATCTAAACCTAACCCAAAACCTAGCCCTAAACCTTACCCTAACCCTAGCCAGAATCCTAACCATAACCCTAGCATTATCAGTAGCTCTAACCCTATGCATTACCTTAACCATAACCATAAAACTAATGGTAACCCTAGGCCTAAACCTAAACTTATCGGTAACCCTAACCTTATATATTAAACTAAACCTAACCTGTACCCTAAACCTAATCCTATAATTACCCTAAACCTAAACTTAATGCTAATTTGAGCCCTAATCCTAAACGTTACATAAGCCGAACCGTAACTCTGACAATTTTTATAATAATATACCTAGCTCTAGCCCTGACTCTACCCCGAAACCTAACCCTTATACTAGCCCTAGCCATAAACCTAACTCTAAACTATACCTAATGTAACCATAGACATGACATTTGCCCTAGCTGTAATCCTAGCCCTAAATTTAACACAAACCATAGCACTAAACCTAACCCTAAACCTAACCCTAACCCTAAACCTAGCCCTAATCCTCTCCATAAACCTAGCCCTAAACTTAGCTCTAACCCTATCAAATACCCTAAGCATAGCCCTAATTTTAATGCTAACCCTAGGCCTAAATCTAAACCTATGCCTAACTGTAAATCTATCCATTATGCTAAACCTAACCTGAAGCCTATAACTAACCCTATCAGTACTCTCACCAAAATTCTAATGCTAATTTGAGACCTAACCCTAAACCCTAACCTATACAAAATCCTAAACAATACCCTTACCCTTATCCTAATAAAACCCCTAGCTCTAAATTTGACCCTTACCCTAAATCTAACCCTTATACTAAACATAACCATAAATCTAACCCTAAAAATATCCCTAACCATACACCTAGCACTAACTTTAGCCCTAATTCTATGTGCCCTAACACTCATCCTAGCCCTAACCAAAACAAAAAACCTAGCCCTCATCCTAGCCTTTAACCTAGCCTTAATCATAACTCTAAAGAAACACTAGCCCTACCCTGATTCTAACCTTTGTCCTCACCCTAAACCTAGCTCTTACCCCATTACTTACACTAAACCTAAACCTAAGCCCAAAACTAACCCTAGGCCTAAACATAAACCTAGCCCAATTCCTAGCCATAATTAAGCCCTGTACCTAACCAAACACTAAGCCAAGCCCTAAGAGTAACTCTCACTCTTGCCCTAGCCCTATCCCTAGTTTTAACCCTATTTTTATTATAACCCTAATTCTAGCTATAAACCTAGAACTTACGCTACCCATATCCTTAGCCCTAGAACTTACCCTAGATCTAATCCTAACTCTAAATCTAACTATAAACCTAAGACTAATGTTAGGATTAGGTTTAGGAATAGGTTTATTTCTAGTACTAGTCTTAACCTAACCCTAACCCTAATCCTACCCTCTAACAGCCCTAACCATAGCTCTAATTCTATACACTACCCTAACCTTAGCCCTAATCTTAACCATAACCCTACCCCTAAGTCTAGCTCTAATCCTATTCATTACCTTAAACATAATCCTAACACTAATCCTAATCTTAGGCTTAACCCTAACACTGTCACAATCTCTAAACCTATCCATTACCCTGAAACTAACCTGTACTCTAATCCTAATCCTATTCATTACCCTAACCCTAACTCTACCCCTAAAGATAATTAAAGCACTAAACCTAAACCTTAAACTAAACTGAACGGTAAGCCATACTCTGACCTTAATAATACATCTAGCTCTAAACTTGACCCTTACCCTGAATCTAACTCTTACAATAGACCTAACCATAAATGTAACCCTAAATCTATCCCTAACCATAACCCTAGACTTAATCCTAGACACTTACCCTAACACAAATCCCAGCTCTAAACCTTATCCTAACTGAAAAACTAACCCTAACACTAGACAAACCCTAAATCTACCCATAATCATAACCCTAACTCTTACATTACCCAAACACCAAACACTAGCCCTAAACCTCACATACAACCTAGCCCTAAACCTAGACCTAAGCATAACCCTAACCCTATCCCTAGCACTAACCTTAACCCTAACTCTGGCCCTGGCCCTAAACCTACTCAAACTCTAATCCTTACCCTAAATATAACAATAGATCTAACACTACACCTAACCCTATACCTACCCATAATCCTAAATGTAACCATCATACAAATCCTAGCACAAGCTCTATCCATTACCTTAAACATAACCCTAACCCTAATGCTAACCCAAGCCATAACCCTAAACCTAACCCTAACAGTAGCCCTAACTCTAACTCAAACCCTCACTCTAGCCCTAACCCTAGCTAAAAACCTAACACTTCTGCTAAACCTAACACTAACACTAACCCGAGGCCTACCTCTAAACGTAGCCAAAATCCTTATGTTAACACAAGCCCTAACACTAGCAGTAACCCTAGCTCTGAACCTAGTCATAATCTCATCCCTTCCCCTAAAACTAACCATAACCCTAACACTAACACTAACCATAATTCTAGCCCTGACCATAGGCCTAACCCTAACACTAAACAGAGTGCTAATCTAGCCCTAATTTAGCCCTAACCCTAAGCAAATTCCTAACTCTAGCCCTAAGAATAACTCTCATTCTAGCCCTATTTCTATTTCTAAACCTGTCCATTACAGTAACCATACACTAGCCCTAACATTAGCCCTAACCCTAGATCTAACCATAACTCTAAGTTATGCATATAAACTCTAAATCTAACCCAAACCTTAAGCCTAAACCTCACCCTACCACTAGCTGAACTCTATCGCTAATCATAAAACTAACAGTAACCCTAGCACTAGCCCTAAAACAAAACTGAGCCTAAACCTAACAGAAACCAAAACCTAACCCTACAACTAGCCATAATCCTAGCGCAAATTTGAGTCCTAGGACTAAAACTAACCCTTACCCTGACTCATATCCAAAAACTAACGCTAGCTCTATATATCACCCGAACCATAAAGAAAATGCTAATATTATTCCTAGCCCAAACCCTAACCCTAAAACTAACCCTAATAATAACCCTAGTTCATACATTAGCCATAGTCCTAACCCTAGCCCTAATGCCAAAACATAAAAAGCCCTAATCTGAGCCCTAAAACTAGTTTTAACCCTAACCCTAAACCTAGCCATAAACCTAACCCTAACACTAGCTCTAAGCCTAGATCTAACCCTATCCTTTATCCTAAGCCAAACCCTATCCATAATACTAACCATAGTCCTAGTCATAATCCTTAGCCTAAATCAAACACTAACCCAATTACTAGTCCAAAACCTAGCTATGGTTCTAGCTCTAAACCTAACCCAAACCTAACTCTAACCTTCACCCTTATTCAGACAATAACACTAATTATAGGTCTAAACCTGACCCTAAGCCTAAACTGAACCCTGAAGCTAGCCTATGAGTGATCTTTTACGTAAACCTAACGCTAACACTACATCTTGAACTTAACTGAATCTTAAATTTAGCCATAACTCTAGCCCTAGTCCTAAACAATAACAGCCCTAGCCCTAACAGTAACCCTTAACCTAAACCAAACAATAACACTACCCCCAGAACTAACCCTACTCCTGATTCTGGCTTTCATCTTAACTCTAATCTGAACACTGAACCTGACACTAACACTAAATCTACCTCCAGATATGACTCTAAATCAAAATCTAAACCTAACACTAGAACTATCCATAAGTATAACCCTTAAACTAGCCCTAAATAGAACCCTAGATCTTACATTACCCATAGCACTAACCCTAGACTTAAACCTAACACAAAACCTAGCCCTAATCCAAGGCCTAAACCTACTGTAAGCATAACCCTAACCCTAAACCTAGCCCTACCCCTAAGCCTAACTTTCACCGGAGACCTAACTATACCTCAAATCCTAACCTGTGGCCTAAACATAACCCTGGACTTATCCCAAAATATAACCCTGGCCCTAGCCCTAAACCTATCCCTAACCCTAACCCTATACATTACCTTTATGATAAACCTATTCCTAATTCTAACCCTAGGTCTAATCCTAACCCTGTCACAAACCCTAAATATCTCCATTACCCTAAAACTACATAAACCCTAAATTTAACACTATTCATTACCCTAATCCTAACTCTAACCCTAATTCTCATTAGAGCCCTTTCCCTAAATCTTAACCTAATACAAACCATAACACTGACCCTGAACCTAAAAATATCCCTAGCTCAAAAACTGACCCTTACCCTTAACTTAACACTTACACTATACTAAGACATAGACCTAATCCTAAATCTACTCCTAACTGTAACTCTAGGCCTGATATTATCCCTAGCCCTAATTCTAGACCTAACCCTAGAAAAAACCATAGCCCTCATCCTAGCCCTTAACCTATCCTTAATATTAAACCTAACCCTAACCCTAGTTCTAATCCTAATTCTAACCCTCACTCTACCTCTAAAAGTAGCTATAACATATCGCTTACCCTAAACCTAACCCTAAAACTAGCCCTAATGCTAGGCCTAAGCTGAAAACTAAACCTAGTTCTAATGCTTGCCCTGATTTAGCCCTATCCCTAAAACTAACCATAACCCTAGCCCTAAGACTAACTCTAACTCTCACCCTAGCCTTATCCCTACTTCTATCCCTACCATTTACCATAACCCTAAACCTAACAATAATCCTTGCCCTATCCTTAGACCTAGCCCTAACCCTAGATCTAAACCTACCTTCAAGACTTAACCTAACCCTAAGCCTAAGCCTAACAGAAACACTATCCCTAATCCTAATGCTAATCATATAAGCTAGGAGTAAAACAAAACTGAGCAATAGTGGCTGAGGATGTGGCTCAAGCGGTAGTATATTTGCCTGGCATGCACTGGGTTCTGGGTTCAATCCTCAGCAACAAAAATAAATATAATTAAAAAAAGATGTTGTGTCCACCAAATACTAAATAAATTAAAAAATTCTCTCTCTCTCTCTCTCTCTCTCTAAAAAAAAAAAAAAAAAAAAAAAAAACAACTGAGCAATAATCCTAATCTTTATCCTTAACTTTAACCAAACACTAACACTACACCTAGACCTAAGCCTAGCACTAATTCAAGTCCTAACCAGAGCCTTAAACTAACCCTAACCCCGAATCATATCCTAACACTCACCCTAGGTCTAAACACCACCCTAAACTTAAACCGAACACTAACAGCTACCCTAGCCTTAATTTGAGTCATAACCCTAAACTTAAAACTAACCATGACGCTGACTCATATCCTAACAGTCACCCTAGCTCTAAATACCGCCCTCACCTTAAATTGAACACTAAAAGTAATCCTAGCCCTTATTTGAGTCCTAACCCTAATCCTAAAACTAAGACAGTATCTGAATTATATCCTCATACTAACCTAGCTATAAATATCACTCTAACATTAAACCTAACACTAACACTATACCTTCTCCTACCCCAAACGTAATTGTAACCTAGTTCTTACATTATCAATTGCCATAACAATAGCCCTAACCCTAATGCAAAAATTAGCCCTAAACTGAGACTTAAACCTAGATTTAAACCTTACCCTAACCCTGAATCTGGCCCTAAACCTAGCTCTAAGCCTATCCCTTACCCAAAGTGAAATCCTAACCCTAATGGTAATTCTAGACCTATTCCTAATCCTTAAGCTAACCAAAGCCCTAACCCTATTAATAGCCATAACTCTACCCTCACTCTAGCTCTAAACCTTTTCCAAACCCTAATGTTAACCTAACCATAATTTGAACCCTAAAACTAACCCTAGGTCTAAACCTGGCCCTAACCCTAGACCAAACCATAACACTAGACCTAGACTTAAACCAAATCCTAAATCTAGCCTTAACTCTAGCCCTAGAACTAAACAGAAAACATATCCCTAGCCCTTAAAGTAACCCTTAACCCTAACACAAAAACTTACCCTTCCCCTAGACCTAAACCTATTTCTAACTCTGGCTGTAACCCTAACTCTAACTCTAACCCAAACACTGACCCTGCCTTTAAGAGTAACCTAACTCTAAACATAACCGTAACAAAAAAAAATAAATAAATAAATAAATAAACCTAACACTAGACCTAGTCATAACCCTAACCCTAAAACAAGCCCTAATCATAACCCTTGCTCATTCAGTACCCACAGACCTAACCCTAGGCCTAAACCAAACACAAAACCTAGAGCCAATCTTAGGCCTAAGCATTTCCCTAACCCTAACCATAACCTAACACTTGATTACTCCTAATCCTAGCTCAAAGCCTAACCCTTATTTTAAAAATAAACCTACACCTACCCCTAAATATACCCCTAACACTAGCCCTAATCCTAAACTTAACCCTAGCCCTAAACCTAGCTCTAAACCTACCAGTACCCTAAAACTAACCCTAAACCTATTGGTAACCCTACGCCTAACCCTAACCCTAAACCTAAGCAGAAAACTAACACTAGAACTAAAACTAAACCTCACACTCACCATAGACCTAACTCTAGCTCAAACCTAACTCTTACAATAAACCTATGCAAAATCATATCCGTAACCCTAAAACTAAACTTCAATCTAATACTAACAATTACCCTATGCCTACATTTAACCATATCCATTACTCTAACCCTAACTCTAACCCTAATGATGATGCTAGCCCTAATCCAATTGTAACACTAACCACACTCTAATCTTATCCCTAGACCTAACTCTAAACCTAACCCTTGCCCTAGCCTTAACCCTAGCTCAAAACCTAAACCTTATGCTAAATATAACCCTAAAACTAATCCTAGATTTAATCCTAAACCTAACCCTAACTCAAGACCTATTCCTGACCATAACCCTAGCCCTAATTTTAGCTCTAACCCTATCCATTATCCTAACCATTAAACTTACCCTAATGCTAACCCTAGGCCAACACAAACCCTATCACTAAACATAACCCTATCAATTACCATAAACCTAACCTGAACCCTAAACAAAACCTATCATTACCCAAAACCTGAGCCTAATGCTTATCTGAACACTAACTTTAACCAAACTCTAACCTGATTCTGACTCTAATAATTTCCCTACCTCTAAACCTGACCCTTAACCCTAAACCTAACCCTTAAATTAGACTTAGCAATTAACCTAATCCTAAAACTGTCCTCTCCTCAACCATAATCCCTCACCTGATATTAGCCTAAGCCCTAATCCTAGCCCTAACTCTAACAAAAACCCCAGCACATATGTTAGCTCTAAACCTAAATTAATCCTAACCATACACCTAAGCCTAGCTCTAAACCCAATACTAACCCTAGCCCTAATTTCACCTTATTTTTAAACCTAACCATAACCCTAGACCTCAGAATAAATCTAACTCTCACACTAGCCCTGTCACTAGTACTAACCCTATCCCTTAACGTAAACTTAACCCTAGCCCTAAACTTAGTCCTAACCCTTGCCCTATCCATAGCCCAAGCACTAACCCTAGATCATAATCTATCTCTAAATCTAACACTGACATGAAGCCTAAGCCTAACCCTAACACTAGCCCTAAACCTAACACTAATCCTAGAACTAGCCCTAATTCTAGCCCTAGCTCTAAAACTCAACCGAGCCATAAGCTCTATCCCCAACCTTTAAACTAAACCAAACCCTAACCATACACCTAACACTAACCCTAGCCCTAATTCGAGTTTTAAGCTGAACCCTAAAACTAACCCTGACACTGACTCTGACATTAACACTAATCATAGCTCTAAACATCATCCTAATCCTAACACTAATTCTAACACTAAACCTAACCCTAAAATTAGCCCTAATTGTAACCCTTGTACTTATATTAGCCATAATCGTAATCCTAGCACTAACTTACCTAAAATCCTCACTCTAATCCGAGCCCTAACCCGAGCTTTAACCCTAACCCTAAACCTAACACTAGCCCTAGTCCTAATCATAACCATAACCCTAAACCTAACACTATATATTACCATAAAAATAACACTAAATCTAATGATAACCCTAGGCCTAAACCTAACCCTATCTCTAATCCTATCCCTATTTATTTCACTAAACCTAACATGATCCATAATTCTAATCCTATCTTTACCCAAACCCTTATCCTACTGCTAATCCAATCCCTAAGTTTAAGCCTTAACCTATTCCAAACCCTAAACTAGACTTTCACCTTAATAATACCCCTAGCCCTAAACCTGACCAGAACCCTAAAGCTAAACCTTACACTAGACATACCCATAATACTAACCCTAAAATTGTCTTTAAATATAATTCTAGACTTGAAATTAGCCATACTCCTAATATTAGCCCTAATCCTAAAACAAACACTAGCCCTCATCCTAGCCCTAAAACTAGCCTTAAACATAACCTTAATTCTAACCCTTATCCTGAACATCACTCTATCTCTAAAACTAACCTAGCTTACCCTAAACTAAATCCTAAATCTAACCCTAATTCTGTACTTAAACTGAACACTAACCATAGACCTAATCCTACCCCAAATTTAGCCCTATCCCTAACCCTAATCCTAACCTTAGCCCTAAGACTAACAATAATTCTCACACTAGTCATATCACTAGTTCTAATCCCAGCCCTTACAATAACTCTGACCCTAGCCCTAACCCTTGCCCAATCCTTAGACCTAGACCTAACCCTAAGCCTAAGACTCACATTAACACTAAACCTAATCCTAACGCTAATCATAAAACTAGCCCTAACCATACAATTAGCAGTAAAACAAAACCCAGCAATAGCCCTAACCCTAAAATTAACATAAACTAAACCCTAACACTACACCTAGACCTAACCATAGCCTTAATTCGAGTCCTAACCCTAATCTTAAAAGTATACCTGACATTGACTCATATGCTAAACTCACCCTACCTCAAAACCCTATCCTAAATGTAAATAAGGGCCAAGTAACCTTAGCCCTTATTTGAGTCCTAACCCTAACTCTGACCCTGATTCAAACCCTAAAAGTAACCCTACCTCTAAATATCAACCTAACCTTAAACTTAACCTTAAAACTAAAACTACCCCTACCTTTAACCCTAAAACTAACACTAATTTTAACCCTAGTTCTCATATTAGTGATTGCCCTAACCCTAGTCCTAACCTGAACACAAAAGTAGCCCTAATCTAAACACTAAATCTAACTTTAACCCTAACCCTACCATAACTCTAGTCCTAACCCTAGCTCTAACTCTCTCCCTTACGCTAAGTGAAACCCTAACCCTACTGTTAAACCTAGACCTATACCTAATCCTTAGGGTAATCAAAATCCGAATCCTATTAATAGTCCTGACCTAGACTTCATTCTAGCTCTAATCCTATCCCAAACGCTTATGCTAACCTTGATCTGTATTCTGACCCTAACACAAATCCTAGGTCTAAAACTGACTGTCAATCTAGAGCAAAACCTAACACTGGCCATACTGCTAATTTGTATAGAAACCTAACCGTAACCCTAGACCTAAGACTAACTCTAACTCTAACACTATCCCTATCTGTAGTTCTAAGCCTATCATAACCATAAACCTATCCCTAGTCCTAACACTTGTAATATCCTTAGTCCTAGCCCTAACCCTAGATCTAACCCTAACTCGAAATCTAACCCTAACCCTAACCCTAAGCCTAACACTAAAACTAGCCCTAACCCTAATACTAATCATAAAACTAACCCTAACCCTAACAATAGCAGTAAAACAAACTGAGAAATAGCACTAACCATAAACCTTAACTTAAACAAAACCCTAACTCTACACCTAGACCTAACCATAGCCTTAATTTGAATCCTAACCCTAACCTTAAATCTAACCCTGACCCTGAATCATATCCTAGCATTCAACCTACCTAAAAACACCCACCTAACCTTGAACTAAAACCTAAAAGTAAACCTATTATTAATTCGAGTCCTAACCCTAATCCTGACCCTGACTCATATCCTAACACTAACCATAGCTCTAAATATTATCCTATCCTTAAACCTAACGCTAACCCTAGACTTACCCCTAACTCAAACCCTAAAACTAACCCTCACTTTAACCCTAGTTCTTAGATTAGCCATTGCCCTATCATTAGCCCTAACCCTAACCCAAAAACTAGCCCTAATCTGAGCCCTAAATCTATATAGAAATCTAACCCAACTCTAGCCCTAACCCCAGCTCTTAGGCTATCCCTTACCCTATGAATAACCGTAACCCTAATGGTAGCACTAGACCTATGCCTAATCCTTGGGCTAACCAAATCCTAACCTTATTAATAGTCCTGATGCTAGCCCTCATTCTAGCTCTAATACTATCCCAAATCTGAACACTAACCCTGAAACTTATTCTGACCCTAACGCAAACCCTAGTTCTAAACCTGAACCTAACACTAGACTAAGACCTAACACTAGCCCTGGACCTAAACCTAATTCTAAATGTAGCCTTATCTCTAGCCCTATACCTAAACAAAAACCTAGTCCTAGGCCTAACAATAACCCTTATTTTAACACAAACATTAACCCTACCCCTAGACCTAAACTTACTCCTAATTCTGGCTATAACCATAACTTGAACTCTAACCCAAACACTGACTCTGCCTTTAACGGTAAACCTATTTCTAAACCTGACCCTAACCGATAATCAAAAACTACCACTAGATCTTGGCATAACCCTAACCATAAAACTAACCCTAATAATAATGCTAGCTCTTACATTACCCTAAGCTTTAACCCTAGGCCTAAACCTAACACAAAACGTAGAGCTAACCCGAGGTCTTAACCTAGCCCTAAGCATAACCCTAACCCTAAGCCTAGTCCTAACCCAAACCTAAGCCTCGCCTTACTCCTAACCCTAGCTCAAAACCTAACCTTTACTATAAACATAAACCTAGAACTATCCCTGAATCTAACCCTAAACCGAGTCCTAATCCTAGGTTTAAACTTACCTAATCCTAGGTTTATCCTTAACACAAGCCCTAACCCTAACTCTAAACTTACCCATTACCCTAACCCTAACCCTAACTCTAACCCTAATTCTAACTCTAGCCTTAACCCTAACCAAAATCCTAACCCAAAACAGAAAACTAACCCTAGACCTAAACATAAAATAATATTGGATATAGCCCAACCATAAATCAAACCCTAACCCTTACCATAAACCTAAACATAACCCTAGACCTAACCCTAACCCTAAAATTAAATCTAGCCTTGCCCCTAAACCTAAACCTACATCAAATCGTATATATTACCTTAACCTTAATCTTAAACTTAATTATAATCATCCCCTAGCAGTAACCCTAACCCTAAACATACCATAGTCTTATTCCTAAACATAACCCTAAACCTAACCCTTGCTCTAACTTTAATCATAGCTTAGAACCTAACTCTTACACTAAATATAACACTAACACTAACCCTAGGTCTAACCCATACCTTAACAATAACTCAAGCCCTAAACCTAACCATAAGTCTAGCTATAAACTTAGCTCTAACTGTATCCATTACCCTAATCATAACCCATATCCTAATGCTAATGCTAGGCCTAAACCTATCTCAAGACATAATCCTAACCATAACCCTAGCCCTAACCTTAACTCTAACTGTATCCATTACCCAACGTAACCCTTTCCCTAATGCTAACCCGAGGCCTAACCCTAAACCTATCACAAACCCCAACCCTATCAATTACCCTAAATCTAACCTGAACCCTAAATCTAACCATATCATTACCCTAACCGAAAGCCTAATGCTAATTTGAGCCCTAAGGCTAAACTGAAACCTAAAAGAAACCATAACCATGACACTGACCCTAATAAATCCCCTAACTCTAACATGACCCTTACCCTAAACCTAATCCTTACATTAGACATAGCCCAAACCTAACCCTATAAGTATCCATAACCATAATTCTAGACCTGACATTAGCCCTAGATATAATCCTAGCCTTACTCTAACAAAACCCCTAGCCCATATTAGCACTAAACATAGCTTTAATCATAACCCTAACCTTAAACCTAGGCCTAACTTAAAACCAACCCTATCCTTAATCTTAGACCTAACGTAGCCCTATCCCTAATCTTAACACTAGCCCTAGCCCTAAAACTAAGTCTAAATCTCTCTCTAGCCCTAAAACTAGTTCTAAACATATTCCTTACTGGAATTCTAAACCTAGGCCTAACCTTAGGAAGAACCCAAAATGTTTTCTTAGCCCTAGCCCTAACCCTAGATGTAAACTTAACTCTAAATCTAACCTTAATGCAAAGCCTAAGCCTAAAACTAACACTAACCCTATCCCTAAGCCTAACACTACTCGTAAAATTAGCCTTAACTCTAGCCCTAGCTCTAATACAAAACCGTGCCATAGCCAGAACACTAACCCTTAACCTAAACCAAACCCTAACCCTACACCGTGCCCTAACCCTAACCCTAATTCTAGTTTTAAGCAGAACCCTAAAACTAACCCTAACCCTTATTCTGAGGCTAACACTAACCCTAGTTTAAACATCACCCTAAACATAAGCCTAAACATGATACTAGACCTAGCCCTAACCCTAAACCTAATCCTAAAACTAGCCCTAATTGTAACTCTAGTACTTACATTAGCCATAGCCCTAACCCTAGCCCTAACTTAACCCAAAACCTAGACTAATCTGAGCCCTAAACCGAGCTTTAACTCTAAACCTAACCGTAACCCTAAACCTAGCACTAATAATAACCATAACCTTAGCTCTAACCCTATCAATCACCCTTACCATAATCCTAACCCTAATCCTACCCTATGCCTAAACCTTACCTTATTTCTAATTCTAACCCTATCCATTACCCTAAACCTAAATTGACACCTAAACCTAACTATATCATTACCCTAATCCTAAACCTATGCTAATTTGAGCCCTACATTTAAACCTTAACCTATACCAAATACTAATCATGACCCTGACCCAAACAATACCCTTAGCTCTAAACCTGATCCTACCCTAAACCTAACCCATACACTACATCTAACCTAACCCTAATCTATCTTTTACTGAAAAGCTGTATCTTAAATTAGTTCTAGCCCTAATCCTAGCACTAAACCTAGCCTTAATTCTAACCTGAAATATAACCCGAGGTTTAACCCTAATCCTAACTCTCGCCATAGCTCTAAACCTAGCTATAAACCCATCCCTTACCCTAAACCTAACCATAACCCTAAACCTAACAATAATCTTAAACCGAACCATAACCCTTGCCCTAACCCTAGGTGTAACCCTAACACTACGCCTAGCACTAATCCTAATTTAGTCCTATTCTAACCCTAAACCTAGCCTTATACCTAACTCTAACTCTTGACCTAGCAATATCCCTAGTTCTATTTTCTGCCCTAGCCCAACCCTAGATCTAAACCCAACTCTAATTTTAAAAGTAACTCTAAATTTAACCATAACCATAATCCTAAACCAAATCCTAACACTAGACTTAACAATAATGCTATTTCTAAAACTTGCCTTACCCCTAGCCCTGGCCTTACAACAAAACCAAGCAATATCCCTAACACTAACCCTTAACCGAAACCAAACCACAAACATACACTTAGCCCTAACCCTATCTCTAAAAATAACCCTGACCCTGACACTGATCCTAACAGTAATCCTAGCTCTAAACATCACCCTAACCTTAAATTAACCATAACACAAGACCTAGCCTTAACCTTAACCCTAAAACTAGCCCTAATTGTAACCCTAGTTCATACATTAGTCGTTGTCAAACCCTAGCCCTAACCTTAACACAAATCCTACCGCTAATTCTAGTCCTAATGCTAGCTTAAACCATAATCTTAACCCTAACACTAGCCCTAACCCTAACCTGAGCCCGAACCCTAGCTCTAACGCTATCCCTTACTCTAAGCTAAACCATAAACCAAATGCTAACCCTAGTCCTAACCCTAATCCTTAGCCTCACTTAAAGACTAACAGTGTTACTTATCCTAACCCTAGTCCTCATTCTAGTTCTAAACCTGACACTTATTCTGATCCTAACATTAACTCTAGGTCTAAACCTGACCCTAACCCTAAACCAAAACCTAACACTAGCCCTACCGTTAAGTGTATATCTATAGCTAACGATAACGTAGATCTAGACCCAAAACTAATCCTAAATATAGCTAAAATTCTAGACCTAGACCTAAACAAAATCCTAGCTCTAGCCCTAACAGTAACCCTTAACTTAAACTAAACTCTTACCCTACCCACAGACCTAACACTAGTCCTAAGTCTGGCTCTAACGCTAACCCTAACCCTAATCCTATCCGGAACACTGATCCTGACCCTAACATTATCTTATCTCTAAATCTGACCCTAACCCAAAACCTAGTCCTAACACTAGACCTAGCCATAACCCTAACCCTAATACTAGCCCTAAATAAAACCCTAGCCCTAACCCTATTTTAACCCTAATCTTAAGCCTAACAATAGACCTAACCCTAATCACAGTCATATCCCTCACCCTAAACCTAACACAAAACCTGTCAATAATCGTAGGCCTAAAGTTAGACCTAAGCATAACCCTAACCCTGACCCTAGCCCTAACAAGAACCCTGGAACTAACCCTTGCCTTATACCTAACCCTAGCTCAAAGCCAAACGCTTTCCCTAAACCTTACCCTAGCCCTATCCTAAACCATAACCCTAACACTAGCTCTTATCCTAACCTTTACCCTAGCTCAAACTTTAGTTCTAACCATGTCAATTACCCTAATTATAACCCAAACTCTAACACTAAACCAAATCCTAACCATAAACGTATCCCAAGACTAACCATAAACCTAAACCTCACCATAGCCCTAACATTAGTGGAAATATTAAGCCATACACTAAACCTAATCTTAAGACTAGCCCAAATCCAAACCCTAACCCTAATCCTAACCCTAACCCTAAATCTAACATTATCCATTACCCTAAACCTAACCATAACTGTAAGGAAAACTCTAGCCATAACCCGAACCCTAAACCAAACCCTAACCATAAACATATCCCTAGACCTGAATGTAAAACTAAACCTCACCCTAGCCACTATGCTAGCTCAGACAGTAACTCTTACCCTAACCTAACCATAACCCTAGCCCTAAACCTAACACTTACCATAAAACCAAACCCTAGCCCTATCCTTAAACCTAACTCTAATTTTAGACATAATCCAAACCATAACCTAGCCCTAACCCTAGCTCTATATCTATCCACTATATTAAACATAATTCTAACCTAATGCTACCCTTAACCCTATTGCTAAACCTAACCCATCCATTACCCTAAACCTTAACTGAAACTTAAACATAACCCTATCAATGACCCTAATCATAAGACTAAACCTAACACTAATTCAAGCCCTAAACCTAAACATTGACCGAAACCAAATTCTAACCCTGACCCTAAACCTAACAATACACATAACTCTAAACCTGACCGTACACTAAACGTAGCTCTGACACTAGACCTAGCCATAACCCAACCCTACATCTATCCTTAATCATAACATTAGGCTTGACATTAGCCTTAGCCCTAGTTCTAGCCCTGAACCTAACAGTAACGCTAGCCCTAAACCTAGCCTTAATCCTAACATAAACACTAACCCTAGCCCTAATCCTAATTCTAACCCTCTCAGTAACCCTAAAGATAGCTATAACACCACCCATTACCCTAAACTTAATCCTAATCCCAATGCTAATCCTAAACCTAGCCTTACCCTTAGGCCTAAATATAACACCAACCCTAGCCCTAATCCTAGACCAATTTTAGCTTTAACCCTAACCCTAAGTCTAGTCATAAATCTAAATCTAATTCTTGTCCTAGCCATTTCCCTAGTTCAAACCCTATCCCTTACCATAACACTAACTCTAGCCATAACCCTAATGCTGGATCTAACCCTAGCTCTAAATCTAACCCTAAACCCCAGCCTAAACCTCACCCTAACACTAGCCCTAACCCTATTACTAATTCAAAATCTAGCCATAACCCTAGCCCTAGCCCTAAAACATAACCGAGCCATAGCCCTAAACCTAACCCTAACCCTAACCTATAGAAGTCAAGATGAAGTGAAACCTTAAAACACAAACTGTTTCTGACAGCGAACCTTGAATGGAGAATGCCCAACCTGGCAAACAAGGTAATGCTAGGCAATAGATGAATACTGACCGGTATCAAAAAAAAAAAAAAAATGAAGAAAACTAACTCTAACCCTAACATTAGTTCTAATGCTAGCCCTAACCCTAATCCTAAAACTAAGCCTTTCCTGTTTATAGAGCTTAATCATAAAAGCACAAACTTGGGGTGCCTAGTAGGGAAAGGTAATAGATGAATCCTCCCCGTATCATAATTCTCACCAATAATTGGCGAAGGTGTTTCAGTACATGCCTATTTCCCCTGTTTTCTCCTAAAGTGATCTTGGATAAATTGTTTTTTTCATGCTTCAGTTTAAGATACGTTCACAAGGAACAAACCAGAGCATGCCTACAGCAAAGTAATGGAGTGTGTTTAGTTTCATGCAGCTAGCACTAACCCTGTTTGATTTCTAGCTCCATTTCCATTCACACCAATAGGCCATAATGTAGTGAAAACTAAAAACTCAAAGACTGTTCCTGACACTGATCCATTGAACCTTGAAGGCCCAAACTTGGGAAGTCTAATAAGGTTGGTCAAAGATGAATCATGTACAGTATCAAAGTAATCTGACCAAAAAATTAGAAGCTCTTTCAGTACATGTGTATTTCGCTTGCTCCTAAAGCACTCAGAGATAAAGTTATTTCTTTCTACTTCAGCTTAGGGATACTTCACAGGAAACAAACCAGAGAATGCTCACTGAGAACTGTTTGATTTCCAGCTGAATTTCCATTAACCCCTATAGAGCAAAAAGAAGAGAAACATGAAAATTGAAACTTTTCCTGAGAGAACACCCTTTTACATAGGAGGCCCCAAAATTTGGGGTATAGGATAAATAAGAAAAAGTTAAATCCTGCCCAGTATCATATGAATAAAAAAAAAAAAAAAAAAAAAAAAAAAAAAAAAAAAAAAAAAAAAAAAAAACCTCTAAACCTAATACCAGGTCTAAATCTAGTCCTAACACTAACTCTAAACCAACAACTAATCTGTTTAGAGAACCTTTGATCATAGAAGTTTCAAAATTGGGGAGTCTTGTGGGGAAAGCTTACAGATGAATCATGGGCAGTTTCAAAGAAATCTGACAAAATAATTGGGGGAGCTATGTCAGTACATGAATATTTTCCTGATTTCTCTAAAGTGTACTCAGATAAATTTGTATTGCATGCTTCAGCTTATTACTAATTTCACAAGGAATAAATCAGAGAGTGCCCACAGAGAATTGATTGTGTGAAGTTTCAAGCAGTTAGCACCAACCTTGTTTGATTTCTACCTTCATGTCCATTTACCCATGTAGGTCAAAATGAAGTGAATCCGTAAAATACAAATTGTTCTTTTCAGCAAAGAATTGAACTGAGAAGGCCAAAACCTGGTGAACATAGTAAGGCTAGGTAAAAATGTAAACTGCCCAGTATCAATAAAATTTGAACAAGACAAACTCTAACCCGAACACTAGACCTAACTCTAACCTAACCTGTATAGAGAACCTTTGATCATAGAAGACTCAAAGTTGCGGAGCCTAGTGGGGCAAGCTAACAGATGAATCCTGCTCAGCATCAAAAAAATCTGGCCAAATGATTGGAGGAGGTAGATCAGTACATGCATATTTTCCTGTTGTCTCCTAAAACGCTCTAGCATACAGTTGTTTTTGCATGCTTCATCTTGGGGATACTTTCACAAGGATAAAACCATAGCGTCCTCAAAGAGAACTGATTGAATGTGTGAAGTTTCAAGCAGCTAGCAAAAACCCTGTTGGATTTCCAGCTTCATTTCAATTTACCCATATATGTCAAAATGAAGGGAAACCATAAAATCAAAACTAAAATACTGACAGCAAACCAGTCAACCTAGAAGGCCTAAACCTGAGGAACATAGTAAGAACAGGTAAAAGATAAATCCTGCCTAGTATCAAAGAAATTTGAACAAAATAACTAGATCTATCCTTAATCCTAATCCTACAGCTCACCCTAGCCTGTTTAGAGAAACTTTGATCATAGAAGTCCCAAAATAAGGAAGCCTAGTGGGGAAAGCTAACAGATGAATCCTTCACAGAATCAAAGAATACTGCACAAATAATTGGGGGAAGTGTACATGCATGTTTCCTTGATTTCTTCCCTAACAAAAAGACTATTCAAAATCTGAGCCCTAAATCTAGCTTTAACCCTAACATTCGCCCTAACCCTATTTCTAATCCTATCCCTTAACCTATGCCAAACCCTAAACCTAATGCTAATCCTAATGCTAATTCTTAACCTAATCCAAACCCTAACCCTATTACTAGTCCTAACCCTAGTCCTCATTCTAGCTCTAATAATAACCCAAACCCTAACCATAACCCTGACCCTTATTCTGACCCTAACACTAATCATAGGTCTAAAATGGAACCTAACCCTAAACCAAACTCTAACACTAGCTCTACTAGTAACCTTATACCTAAACCTAACCCTAACACTAGAACTAGACTTAAACCTCATCCTAATCTACCCATAACTATAGCTCTAGACCTAAATAAAAACCTAGCCCTAGCCCTAATAATATCCCTTAGCCTAAAGCCAAACACTAACCCTTCTCCTAGACTTAACCCTAGTCCTAATTCTGGATTTCCCATTAACGATAACCCTAAAGTGAACACTGACCCTGACACTAACACTAATCCTAGCTCTAAACATCACCCTAACCCTAAACCAAACCCTAAAACTATACTTAGCTCTAACATTAACCCTAAAACTAGCCCTAATCATAACAAAGTTCTTACATTTGCCATAGCCCTAACCTATTGGAAAACCTAGCCCTAACCCAATCCCTACTTTAGCTTTAACCCTAAAACTAACCATAACCCTAACCTTAGCCCTAACCTTAATCCTAAGCCTAACCATAGACCTAACCCTAAGCATGACACTAGCCCTATCACTAGCTCTAACCTTATCCATTACCCTAATGATAACCCTAACACTTCTGCTAACCCTAGGCCGAACCCTAATCCTTTCCCTAACCTTAACTCTATCCATCACCCTACACCTAACCTGAACTCTAAACCTAAAACTATCATTAACTGATCCATAACAGTAATGATAATTTGAGCCTTAACCCTAAACCTTAATCTAACAAAAACACTAGCCCTGAACCTGACCCTGACCCTTACCCTAATAATACCCAGAGCTCTAAACCTGACCCTAACAAGAAACCTAACCCTTACAATAGACATAGCTATAAACCTAACCATAAAACTCTCCTTAAATGTAACCCTAGACCTGACATTAGCCCTAGCTCTAATCCTAGTCCTAATCCTAACACAAACCTTAGAACACATCCTAGCGATAAACCTTGCCTTAATCTTAAACCTAACCCTAAACATAACCCTAATATTAATCATCACCCTAGTCCTAAAAGTAGATATAATCCTATCCCTTAAGCTAAACCTAACCCTAACCCTTACCCTAACACTAACCCTAGCCCTAAACCTAGGCCTAAACCTAAGACTAACCCTAGTTCTAATCCCAGCCCTAATTTAGCCCTATCCATAACCCAGCCCTAACCCTAGCCTGAAGTCTAACTCAAACTGTCGCCCTAGCCTTACACCTAGTTCTAACACAATCCCTTACCATCACTCTAAACCTAGCCCTAATCTGCTCAAAGCATAGATCTAACCTAACTCTAAATCTCACCCTAAACCTAAACCTAAACCTCACACAAACACTTGTGCTAATCCTAACATTAATCAGAAAACAAGCCCTAACTCTACCCCTAGCCCTAAAACAAAACTGAATCATAAACCTAACCCTAATACTTAACCTAAATTAAATCCTAACCATATACCTAGCCCTAATCCTATCTGTAATTCTAGTCCTAACCCTAACCTGAAACTAATCCGGACCCTGACTCTGACCCTATCATAAAACCTAGCTCTAAATATCATAGTAACCATAAACTTAACCCTAACAGAAGACGTAGCCCTAACTATTGGTTTATGGTGCTGAGGATCGAACCCAGCACCCTGCACATGACAGCCAAGAACGCTACTTCTTGAGCCACATCCCCAGATGCTAAACCTAGCTTTTACCCTAAAAGTAAATCTAACCCTAACACAAAAAAATCCCTAATTCTATGCATAAACCTACCCCTATTCTTAGGTTTAACCTTATCAATCACCCTAATGATAACCCATTATGCTAAACCTTGGCCTAACCCTAAACCAATCCATTACACTAAACCACACCTAAACCCTAACCCTAACCCAAACAATAGCCCTAATCCTATACATAACCCTACCCCTAATCTTTGGTCTAACCCTATCCATTTCCCTAATGATAACTCTTATGCTAACCCTAGGCCTAACCCTAAAACAATCCATTACACTAAACCACACCTAAACCCTAAACCTAACACCTTTATTACATTAAGCCAAAAACCCTAATGATAATTCAAGCCCAAAACCTAAACCCTAACTTAACACAAACCCTCACGTTCATCCTGACCCTAATAATAACTCTAGCTCTAAAACTGACCCTTAGTATACACCTAACACCGACACTGGATCAAACCATAAAACTAACACTAAATCTATCCTTAACTGTAATTCTAGACTTGGCATTAGCCCTAGCCCTAATACTAGCGCTAACCCTAACAAAAAGTTTAGCCCTCAACCTAGCCCTAAACCTAGCTTTAATCATAACCCTAAAAATAACCCTCGCCCTAAACCTAATACTATTCTTTGCCCTAGCCCTCAACCTAGCTATAACCCAATACCTTACCCTAAATGTTATCATAATTCTAACCCAAACCCAAGGCCTAAACCTAACAGTAACACTAGCCCTAATTTAGCCCTATCCCTAAACCTAACCCTAACCCTAATCCTAGCCCTAAGACTAACTCTAACTCTCATACTAGCCCTATCACTTGTTGTAAACCTATCCCTTACCATAATACTAAACCTAACCAAAACCTTAGTCCTAACCCTTGCCCTATCCTTAGCCCTAGCCCTAACCATAGATCAAAACCAAACTCTAAATCTAACCCTAACCCAAACCCTAAGTCTAACCATTATAAATACATTTATATTTAGACTCTGTGTCTACAGATGTTGTCTTCAATTATTATTTAGTATATAGTCATTAGTTTCATAAAAAGGCATACCATTTTTGGTAGTGTGGTAGAGAACTGTGGGTCAGTGGTTGGATGCTATGTTAAGGGGGAAAGGAATGAGGGTATGTGATTAATCTAACTTAGCAACTTTGAAGGAGAACTCTAATGAATAGACAGGGCGAATTTAATGGAAGAAGATATAAGTTAAAACTCCTAATTTGTATTCAAAAAATTACCCTATATATCAATAGTAAAAGTTAAGAGGCTGAAAGTGGGATAGAGGAAGAAAGAAAACTAGAAAAAATAACAAGGAAAGAAAGAAAGAGAGGGATAAAGAAAATAAGAGCAAATAAAGAGGTTGTGAGGTGGGTCCTATGCAATTCCTCTATATTATACAATTCTAGTGATTCAGTTCTTGATGTCCAATTTTATGTAAAGTTCTTGGTTTCACATACATTGAGGTTGTGAGGACCAGAGAGGGAAGGGTAGAGAAGAATGGATGAAAAGAGCAAGAAAAGAAAAGTAAGTAAGAAAAAAAAAAGTCTCTGTGAATTCTGTTTTCTTTTCTTGCAGTAGATGGAGTTGTCTATTCCTAGCTTGAGTCTCTGTGCTCAGGGTGGTAGATGTAGCCAGAGTGAGAGGGCTTGAGCTACTACGTGGAGCCTCCCTACTCTTAGTCTCTGCATTGAAAACCAGGTGCCTGTAAACTAACTGTTTCACATTGATAGCTATACCCCCAAAGCTTGTGAGAAAAATTCTGAATTATCACAGCTGGAGGTAGGGGAGTTGGAAACCTGGTACCTGATAAGCTGCAGAAACAAGCTGACAGCCACACCCACTGATAGATGGCGAGTAAGGTTTTGCAAGATAAATTCCATCTATTAACCATGTATGGTGTTTGGTGAGGTTAGTGATTCTGGAGTGGACTTGTGCTGTGTCCAGAGCTTGGACTGTTGACCCACAAGCAAAGCATCTGTGTTCTGTGCTGCCTTCCTTCTGTGCAGAGAGTGCCTGTGTGGCTGAGACTGCTGTCTGTGCCAAGAGAAACTGTGCAGTGGAGCCTTCCATCTGTGCTGACAGCACCCATGCGGCCCTAGTTTTCTTCAAATTTCTATGATACTGGGAAGTATTCATCTTTTATTCAGCCGTACTATGCTCCACAGGTTTAGGCCTTGTTTGTTCAATGGTTTGCTATCAGGAACAGTTTGTATTTTAAGGTTTCCCTTCAGTATGGCTTATTGATGTAAATGAAAATTGAGCTGGACATCAAACAGAGTTGGCAGGAGGTGCTTGAAACTTCATGCGATCAGTTCTCAGTGGGCACTCTCTGGTTTCTTTCTGTTGAAGGTAGGCCAAAGATGAAGCATGCAAAAGAAATGGTATCCAAGAGCCCTTAAAGAGAAAACAGAGAAATATGTATGTACTGAAATAAGTCTCCCCAAAATTTGATCAGATTTCATTTATACTACACAGTATTCATCATTTAGCTTGCTCCACTAGGATCTCCAAGTTTGGCACTTCTAGGATCAATGGTTCTCTAAACAGGTGAGGGTTAGTGTTATGGTTAGGGTTAGGGCTAGCTTTAAAGCTAGTGTTAGGGTTAGAGTTTGTTTCGTTTAAATTTCTTTGATACTGGGAAGATTTATCATTTACTTTTTAGCCTTAGTATGTCCCCCATTTTGGGGGCTTCTTGGTTCAATGTTTTGCTGTTGGGAATAGTTTGTTTTTAAAGTCTCAATTCATTTTGACCTATATGGGTAAATGAGAATGGAGCTGGAAATCAGAGAGTTGGTGCTAGCTGATTAAAACTTCACATACTCAATCAGTTGTCTGTGGGCACTCTCTGGTTTCTTCCTTGTAAAAGTAGCGATAAGCTGAAACATGCAAAACAAGTGTATTCAAGAGCAGTTTAAGAGAAAACAGGGCAATACACATGTACTGAAATACCTCCCCCAATTATTTTCTCAGATTATTTTGATAATGTGGAGGATTCATATGTATGCTTGCCGCACTAGTCTCCCCAATATTAAAACTTTTATGATCAATGGTTTTCTTTACAGGTTAGGCTTATTGTTATGGTTACAGTTAGGGTTATAACTAGTGTTAGGGTTAGAGTTAGTTTTTTTCAACCTTTTGGATAGTGGGCAGTATTTATCTTTTTCCTATTCTTAGTATACGCCCCATGTTTGGGCCTCCTAGAAAAAGGTTTGCTCTCAGAAACTGTTTTAATTTTCATGTTTCACTTCATTTCGCCCTATAGGAGTGAATGGAAATGGAGCTGGACTCAAACAGGGTTTGTGCAAGCTGCTTGAAACTTCACACACTCAATCAGCTCTCTGTGGGCACACTCTGGTTGTTCCTTGTGAAAGTACCTTAAAGTGAAGCATAAAAAAACTAATTTATCCAAAAGCATATTAGGAGAAAACAGGGAAATATGCACTTAATGAAATACCTCCCCTAATTATTTGTTCATATTTCTTTGATACTGCACAGGATTCGTCTGTTAGTTTGCCCCACTGGTTTCCTTTATTTGGGGACTACTATGGTCAATGGTTTCCTAAACAGGTTAGGTTAGATTTAGTATTATATTTGGGCTAGAGTTACAGCTAGTGTTTTGTTAGATTTAGTTTTGTTCAAATTTCTTTGATACTGGACAGGATTCAACTTTTACCTAGCCTTACTATATTCTTTAGGTTTGGGCCTCATGGGTCAAGGGTTTGCTCTCCTGAACAGTTTTTATCTTAAGTTTACATTTCATTTTGACCTATGCATGTAAATGGAAATGGAGCTGGAAATCCAACAGGGTTGGTGTTAGAAAGGTTGGTACTTCAAACCTCACACCCTCAATAAGTTTTCTATGGGCATTCTGTGATTTATTCCTTGTAAAAGTAGCCCTAAGCTGAAGCATTCAAAGCAACTTTATGTGAGAGCACTTTATGAGAAAACAGGGAAATATACATGTACTGAACTACCTTCCCAAATATTTGGTCAGATTTCTTTGATATTGTGAAAGATTCATCTGTTAGCCTACACAACTTGGATCCCCAAGTGTGGGACTTCTAGGATCAAAGGGACTATAAACAGATTAAAGTTAGTGTTAATGTTAGTGTTAGGTCTAGGTTTAGAACTAGTGTTAAGGTAAGAGTTAGTTTTGTTTTCAATTTTACTGATACTGTGCAGTATTCATCTTGTTATTTTTTTATTTTATTATTATTATTTTTTTTTTTGGCTATACTCCAAATGTTTGGGCCTTCTACATAAAGGGTTTGACTTCAGGAACAGTTTCAATTTTCATGTTTCTCTTCATTTTCCCTGTAGTGGTGAATGCAAATGAAGCTGGAAATCAAACAGGGTTTGGGCTAGCTGCTTGAAACTTCACACATTCCATCAATTTTCAGTGAGCATAATCTGATGTTTGCTATGGAAGTAGTCCTAAGATGAAGTAGAAAGTAACAGCATTATCTCGGAGTGCTTTAGGAGCAAGCAGAATACCCATGTACTGAAAGAGCTTCAAATATTTTTTGGTTGGATTAATTTGATACTGTACAAGATTCATCCTTGACCTAGCCTTAGTAGGCTCCCCAAGGTTTGGCCTTTAAGGTTCAATGGTTCAGTGTCAGGAACAGCTTGAAATTTTATGTTTCACTTGATTATGACCTATATTTGTGAATGCAATGGAGCTGGAATTCAAACAGGGTTGGTGCTAGCTGCATGAAAATTCACACACTCAATCATCTCTCTGTGGGCACTCTTTGGTTTTTCTTTGTGAAAGTACCTTAAGCTGAAGCATGAAAAACAATTTATCCATGAGCACTTTAAGAAAAAACAGGGAAATATGAATGTACTAAAATACCTCCCCCAATTTTTCATCAAATATCTTTGATACTGCACAAGATTTATCTGTTAAGTTGTGCCGCTAGGCTCCCCAAGTTTGGGACTTTTATGATTATAGGTACTCTAAACAGGTTAGAATTAGGTTAGGATTGGGTTAGATCTAGTGTTAGAGTTAGAGTGAGTTTAGTTCAAATTCATTTGATACTTGGCATAATTCATCTTTTACCTAGCTTTACTATTTTCCCCAGGTTTGGGCCTTATCCCTTAAATGGTTTGCTGCAGGAACAGTTTGTATTTTAAGGTTTCCTTCATTTTGACCTATACGGGTAAATGGAAATGGAACTTGAAATCACACAGGGTTGGTGCTCGCTCTTAAGACGGCACACACTCAATCAGTTCTATGTGGGCACTCTGGTTTCTTCCTTGTGAAAGTATCCCAAAGATGAAGCATGCAAAACCATCTTTATCCAAAAGTACTATTGGAGACAACAGGGTAATGTACATGTACTGAAATACCTCCCCAAATTATTTGGTCAGATTTCTTTGATACTACAAAAGATTCATCTGTTAGCTTGCCCCACTAGGCTCCCTTAATTTGGGATTTCTATTATAAAAGGTTCTCTAAACAGATTAGGGTTAGGGTAAGGGCTAGTTTAAACCTAGTGTTAGTGTTAGAGTCAGTTTTGTTCTTGTATCTTTCATACTGGGCAGGATTCATCTTTTACCTAGGCTCACAAGGTTCCCTGATTTGGGCCTTCTCGGTTAAATGGTTCACTGTCAGGTACAGTTTGTATTTTAAGGTTTCACTTTATTTTGAACTATTTTGTTGAAGAGAAATGGAGCACAAAATCAAACAGGGTTGGTGCTAGCTGCGTGAAACTGCCCACACTCAATCAATTCTCTGTGGACACTCTTTGGTTTGTTCCTTGTGAATGTTCCCCTCAGCTGAAACATGTAAACAACGTTATCCCAGAGCACTTTTGTTATGGCTAGGATTAGAGCAAAGGCTAATGTAAGAACTAGGATTTTAGTGTTAGTTTTAGGGTATGACTAGGGGATAAACTTCTAGTGTTAGGATTAGGTTTAAGGTTAGGGTAAAATTTAGAGCTAGTGTTAGTGTTAGGTTAATAATAGTCAGGGTCAGGTTTAGTTTTAGAGTTAGGGTTAGGACTTGAATTAAGGCTAGGGTTACTATAAGTGTTTGGTTTAATGTTAGGGTGGTGTTTAGAGCTAGGGTGAGTGTTAGAATATGAGTCAGAGTTAGGGTTATTATTAAGGTTAAGATTAGGACTTGAATTAGGGCTAGGTGTAGGTCTAGGTGTAGTGTTAAGGTTTGGTTTAAGTTAAGGTTTAGGGTTAGGGCTATTGTTAGGTTTTGTTTTACTGCAAGGGTTAGTGTTAGGGCTAATTTTATGATTAGTGTTAGGGCTAGAGCTAGTGTTAATGTTAGGCTTAGGCTTAGGTTTGTGGTTAGATTTAGAGTTAGGGTTAGACCTAGGGTAAGGATTAGGAATAAGATTTAGGCAATGGTTATGGCTAGGTATAGGGCTAGGGTTAGGATTACGGTAATGGATATGGTTAGAATTAGGGATAGGGCTAGTGTGAGAGTTAGAGTTAGTCTTAGGGCTAGGGTTTAGTTCAGGGTTATGGATAGGTTTAAATTAGGGTTAGAATTAGAGCTAGGATTAGTGTTCACCTTAGGCCTAGTGTTAGGGTTAGGGTTAGGGTTAGGGTTAGGGTTAAGAGTTTATGGTAAGGAATGGCATTATAGCTAGGTTTAGGGATAGATTGAGGGTTAGAATTAGGGTTAGGTCTATGGTTAGTGTTAGGGTTATGATTAAAGCTAGGTTTGAGGCTAGCATGAGGACTATGGTTTATTTCAGGGTTAGGGCTACCATTAGGGCTAGGGTTAATATCAGATCTAGAGTTATTGTTAAAGATAGTTTTAGGGTTAATTTTATGGCTACATGTAACGTAAGAGTTAGGTTTAGGGTTAGGGTGAGGTTTAGAGCTAGGGGTATTATTAGGTCAAGGTCTGGGTTAGAAGTTTGGGATAGGTTAAGGTTTAAATTTAGGGCTCAAATTAGCGTTATGGTTAGTGTTAGTGTAATGATAGGGTGAGGTTTAGGGTTTAGGTTTGGTTTAGAATAATGCATAGGTTTAGGATTAGGGATAGGTTTATGTTTAGGCCTAGGGTTATGGTTACCACAATGGATAGGGTAGAGCTAGCATTAGGGCTAGAGTTATGGTTTTGATTGGGGCTAGGGTTAGAATTAGGGTTAGTGTTAAAACTCGAGTTAGGGCATGGATTAGGCCTAGGTTTGGGGTTAAGTTAATGCTAGAGTTAGGGGTAAGGCTAATGTAAGTACCAGGGTTACAATTAGGGTTAAATTTAGAATTAGGGTTAGTGGTAGGTCTAGTGTTAGGTTTAGGATTAGGGTTAGCCTGATGTTTAAACTAGGGTTAGTATTATGGTCAGAGTCAGGGTAGGTGTTAGTTCTAGTTTTCAGCTTAAAACTAGAATTAGATATAAGGTTATGGTTAGGGTTTGGTTTAGATTAAAGTTTATGATTACGGTTATGTCTCAGTATTGTTTTAGGGTTGGGTTAAACTTAAATTTAGAGATAGGGTAAGGGTTAGGCTTAGGGTGAGGGATTGATTTAGAGTTAAAATTAGATCTAGGTTAGAGCTAGAGCTAATGATAGGGCTAGGGTTAGGGCTAGGATTAGGGTTCCAGTAAGGGATAGGGTTAGAACTAGGAATGGTGATAGGGTGAGAGTTAGAGTTAGTCTTAATGCTAGGGTTAGGGCTAGGGTTAGGAATAGGACTAGTTTAGGGCTAAGATTAGGGATAGGGTTAGTTTCTGAAGTAGGCCTAAAGTTAGGTTTAGTGTTAGGATTAAGGCTAGGTATAGGACTAGGATAAGGGTTTGGGTTTGAGTTAGGTTCAAGGCTAGGATTAGGGCTATGGCTAATGCCAAGTCTAAGCTTATGGTTGGGGATAGTTTTAGGATTAGGGTTATGGATAGGTCTAGTGTAAGGGTTAGGTTTAGTGTTAAAATCAGCCTTAGAGATACGAGATTTATTAGAGTTAGGGTCTGTGTTAGAGTTTGTTTGAGGTTAGGATTTAGGGTTAGGGCTTGAATTAGCTGTAGGGTGTGGGTTAGGGTAATGATAGGATTTGTTTAGAGTTCATATTAGGTGTAGGGTAATTGATAGGTTTAGGGTTATCAATAGGGTTAAGGTTAGGCCTAGGGTTTGCAGTAGGGTAAGGGCTATGGTTAGTATAATGGATAGGATTAGAACTAAGTTTAGGGCTAGGTTTATGGTTAAGAATAGGTCCTCAATTAGGGTTAGGGTTATGGTAAAAACTAGTGCTTGGCTTAGGTTTATGTTTAGCATAAGGATTAGGCTTTGAGCTAGAGTTAGGGCTAGGGTGAGGGTTAGGTTTAGGGTTACTTCTAGAGGTAAGATTATAGTACTCATAGGGTTAGGGTTAGGATTAGGGCTAGTGACAACATTAGGGATAGGGTTAGGGTTAGGGCATTGTATACAATTAGATGTATATTTAGGGCTGTGTTTAATGTTAGATTGTGGTTTAGGCTTAGAGTTAGGGCTATGGATATGTTTAAATTTATAGTAAGAGTTAGTGTTTGAGCTAGGGTTAGGTCTATGTCAAGTGTGAGGTTTAAGGTTAGGTCTAGGGTAAGTTTTCCAGTTAGGTTTAGGTTTAGCATTAAGCCTAGGATTATCAATAAAATTAGAATTAGGTTTAGAGTAATGCATAAGTTTAGAGCTAGTTTTAGGGCTAGGGTTAAGGTTAGGATTATGTCTAGGATTAGGGTTAGATTGAAGGATTGGTGCAGGTTTATGTTTAGAGTAATGTTTAGGCTTTGAGCTAGGATTAGGACTAAGGCAAAGGTTAGGTTAGGGTTAGGGCTAGGGTTAGGTTAGGGTTATGCTTAAGGCTTGTTTTAGGCCTAGGAATAGCTCTAGATTTTGTGTTAGGTTTAGACATAGGGTTAGGGCTATGGGTAATGTAAGATATAGGGTTATGTTGAGGGCTAGTTGTAGGGTTAGGTTTATGGCTAGGTCTAGTGTTAGGTTTACATTTTCTGGTAGGGTCAGATTTAGAGATAAGTTTACTCTAAATTCAGGGTCAGTGTTTGCGTTAGAGTTAGTCTTAGTGTTACAGCCAGAAATCAGACTATGTTTAAGTCTAGGATCAGGGTTATTGTTTGAGTTATGTAAAGCATTATTGTTTGGGCTAGGGCTAGGTTTATGTTTAGGTCTAGGGCTACATTTAAGAATTGGTTTAGGTCTAAGGCTAGTGTTAGGGTTTGGTCTAGTGTTAGGGTCAGTTTGCGACCTAGGGCTAGAGTTAGGTTCAGAGTAAGGCTCAGGGTTAGCGTTAGGGTTTGGGATAGGTTTATAGCTAGAAGGAGGGCTAAGGTTAGGACTATTAATAGGGTTAAGGTTTTGGTTAGCCTAGGATTAAAGATATGTCTAGGGTTACCATTAGGGTTAGGGTTTTCTTAGGTTAAGGGATAGCCTTAAAGCTAGGATTAATGCTAGAGTTAGGGTTAGGGCTAGGGTTAAATATAGGTTTAGAGCTCAGATTAGGGCTAGTTTATTTGTTAGGGTTAATGCTAGATTTGGGCATTGGCTACTATAAGAGCTAGGGTTACAATTAGGGTTAGTTTTAGGGTTAGGGTTAGGGGTATGTCTAGTTTTAGGCTTAGGTTTAAGATTAGGGTAATATTTAGAGCTAGGGTTATTGTTAGAATATGAGTCAGCATCAGGCTTAGTTTTAGGGTTAGGTTTAGGACTCAAATAAGAACTAGGGTAACTTTTAGTGTTTGGTTTAAGGTGAGGCCTGTGTTTAGAGCTAGAGTGACTGTTAGGATATCAGTCAGGGTCAGGGTTAGCTTTATGGTTAGGATTTTTATTACTTGAATTAGGGCTAGATTTACTGTTAGGGTTTGGTTTAAGTTTATGGTGGTCTTTAGAGCTGGGGTCAATGTTAAGATATGAATCAGGGTCAGGGTATGTTTTAAGGTTAGGTTTAGGACTCAAATTAGGGCTAGGGTTATTACTAGGTGTAGGGTTATGGTTTGGTTTAAGTTAAGGTTTAAGGTTAGGACAGATGCTCAGTTTTGTTTTAGTCCTAGGTTTAGGGTTTGGGCTAGTTATATGATTAGCATTAGGGTTAGGGCTGCTGTTAGTGTTAGGCTTAGGATTTGGGTTAGGATTAGATTTGGATTTAGCATTAGATCTAGGATTAGGGCTAGGTCTAACTATAGGGCAAGGGTTAGGTCTAGGGTTATGATTATGGTAACAGATAGGGTTAGAACAAGGGCTAGGGCTAGGGTGAGAATTACAGTTAGTCTTAGGCCTAGGCTTTGATTAGTTTTAGGGATAGGGATAAGTTAGTGATAGGATTAGGGTTAGGGTTAGTGTTCAGCTTATGCATAGTATTATGGCTAGGGTTATAGTTGATTTTAAGGTAAGGTATGGTGTTATAGCTAGGTATAGAGGTAGGGTGAGGGTTAGAATTAGGGTTAGGGCTTGGGTTAGGGTTAGTGTTATGTTTAGGCTAGGTTAAGAACTAGGATGAGGGCTAGGGTTTGTTTTAGGTTTAGATCTAGAATTAGGGCTAGGGCTAATGTCAGGTCTAGTGTTACAGTTTGGGGTACATTTAGGATTAGGTTTGTGTCTATGTCTAGTGTAAGTGTTAGGCTTTAGGTAAGTGTAAGGTTTAGAGCTAGGTGTATTTTTAGGGTCAGGATCGGGGTTAGGGTTTGTTTTAGGTTTAGGTTTAGGGATACGGCTCAAATGAGGTTTAGGGTTTAGGTTTAGGTTCATGTTTAGGGTAGGTTTAGGGTAATTTACTGAGTTAGGTTTAGGATTCAGCGTAGGTTTAGGGCAATGGAGAGCTTTAGGGTTAGCAAAAGGGTTAGGGTTATGCCTAGGGTTAGCATTAGGATTAGGGTTATTATAAGAATAATATATAGGGTTAGATATATGGTTAGGGCTAGGGTTACGTTAGGATTAGTGCTAGTGTTACGTTAGATTTTGGTTTAGGAATAGTAAACCTAGCTTAGAATTTGGGTTAGGGTTATATTTAGGGTAAAGTTTAGGTTTTGAGCTAGCATTAGGTCTAGGTTGAGGGTTAGGTTTAGTGTTATGGTCAGGGTTATGTTTAGTGTTAGGGCTAGGGTTTTCATTAGGGTTAGGATTAGGTTTAGGGTAATAGATTGGGTTAGATGTAAGGCTATCTTTATGGTTAAGATTAAGTTTAGTTTTAAGATTAGTTTTTTAGAGCTAGGGTAATGTTCAGAGTAAGGGTTAAAGTTTGAGCTAAGTTTAGGGCTAGGGCAAGCTTTAGGTTTAGGTCTTTTGCTAGGGTTAGGGTTAAGGTTATGCTTAGGTCTAGGTTTTGGGCTTGTATTAGGGCTAGGTTTTGTGTGAGGTTTATGGCTAATGTTAGGACTATGGGTAATGTAAGAACTAGGGTTATGTTTATGTCTAGTTTAGGGGTTAGGGTTATAGACAGGTCTAGTGTTAGTTTTAAGTTTTGGGTTAGGATATGTGTTAGGATTAGGATTAGAGCTAGGGTTTGTGTTGGGGTAAGCGTCAGTATTTAGGTTAGCATTGATTTTATGGTTAGTTCCAGAATTAGAACTAGGTTTAGGTCTAGTGCTAGGGTTAGCCTTTTCGTTAGGTTAATGGTTATTTTAGTTCTAGTGCTAGGTTTTTGTTTAAGACTAGGGCTAGAGTTATGGCTATATTTAGGATTAAATTTAGGTCTAGTGCTAGTGTTATGGTTACTTTTAGGTATAGGTTTACTGGTAGGGCTAGTGTTAGTGTTCTGTTTAGTGTTAAGGTCAGGCTTTGAACTAGGGTTAGTGTTAGGTTCAGAATAAGGGTAAGTTTTATGCTTAGGCTTCATTTTAGTTTTAGAGATAGAATGAGGGCTAGGGTTAGGACTAGTAATAGAGTTAGAGTTTGGGGTAAGCTAAGGATTAGGGTTAGAACTGGGTAGCATTAGGGGAGAGTTGGGCTTAGCGTAAGAGACAGGTTTAGAGCTAGGGTTTGGGTTAGTTTTAGGGTTAGGGTTAGGATTAGTGTTGAAGCTAGGGTTGAGGCTCAGATTAGTGCTAGCTTTAGTGTTAGAGTTAGGGCTGTGGCTAATATAAGAACTAACTTTATGGTTAGGGATAGTTTTCGGGTTAGGATTAGGGCTAGGTCTAGTTTTGGTGTTAAGTTAAGGATTAGGGTGATGTTCAGAGGTAGGATTAGGCTTAGTGTCAGAGTCAGGGTTAGTATTAGTTTTAGGGATAGAGTAAGGACTATGTGTAGCATTAGGATTTGGTTTAGGCTTAGGGTTAAAATTAGGTCTATAGCTCAGTTTGTTTGTGGGCTCTGGCTAGGGTTAGGGCTAGATTTCAAATTAGAATTAGGGTTAGGGCTAGTGTTAGGGTGAGGTTTAGATTTAGAGTTAGGGTTAGATATAGAGTTAGGATTAGTTCTAGGTTTAGGACTATGGCTAGGGTTAGGGCTAAGGTTAGGGCTAGTGTTAGGGTTAGGCAATAGATAAGGTTGCTACTAGATATATGTCTATGTCTAGTTTTAAGGTTAGTCTTAGGGCTAGGGTTAGAGTTAAGGTTACAGTTAGCAATAAATTAGGGCTAGGATTAGAGATATGGTTAGTGTGAAGATTAGGCCTAGGTTTAGGACTAGGGTTAGTGTTAGGGATAGTTTTAGGGTTAGGGTTAGGGATAGGGGAAAGCATGTGATTATACCTAGGTTCAGAACTAGGGCGAGGGTTGAAATTATGGTTTGGGCTAGGGTTACAGTTCGGGTTAGGATTAAGGCTAGTTTTAGGGCTAGGTTGAGGACTCGAGTTTGTGTTAAGTTTAAGGTAAGAATTAGATAGAGTGCTAATGTCAGGTCTAGGGTCATTGTTAGGGATACTGTTAGGCTTAGTTTTATGGCTAGGTCTAGATTAAAGGTTATGTTTACGGTAAGGGTCATGTTTAGAGCTAAGTGTGTTATTAGAATCAGTGTCTTGCTCAGAGTTTGGGTTAGGTTTTGGTTTAGTTTTAGGGTTTGAATTAGCATTAGTGTTAGTGTTAGGGTTAGAGATAGAGTAGTTGATAGGGTTAGGTTTAGTGTTCAGGTTAGGTTTAGGTAAGGATAAGGTTAGTGTTAGTGATAAGTTTAGGGCTAGGCCTAAATGGATAGGGTTAGATTTAGGTGTTGGACTAGGGTTAGTGTTAGGTTTAGTGTAACTGTTAGGGTTTGAGCTAGGATAAGGATTATGGCAAGGGTTAATTTTATAGTTAGGACTAGGGTTAGGTTTACAATTAGTGTTCGTGTAGGTTTAGATTCAGGACTAGGGTTAAGTTTACAATTAGGGTTAGAGTCGGTTTAGGGTTAGTGTTAACATGATTTTTATAGTAGGGTTAGGGTGATGGGTGGGGTTAGAGCTATGTTTAGAGCTATGTTTGTGTTAGGCTTATGTTTAGGGTAATGGATAGGGTTAGGGCTAGTGTTATGGTTAGGATTAGGGCTAGGGCTAGGGTTAGGGTTGGGCCTAGGGTTAGGTTTAGAGTAAGTGTTAGAGTTTGAGCTATGATTAGGGCTAGGGAGATGGTTAAGTTTAGTGTAAGGTCTAGGTTTATGATTAGGGTTAAGTTTAGTGCTAGGGTTAGCATTAAGGTTAGGGTTATGTTTAGGGTAATAAATAGGGTTAGAAGTAGAGTTAGGGCTAGGATTATGGTTAGGAATAAGTCTAGGGTTAGGTTTAGGGTTAAGGCCAGTTTTAGGGCTAGGGTTAGCCTTAGGGTAATGGTAAGGGCTAGGGTTTGGTATAGGGTTAAAACGAGGTGTAGGGTTCAGTTTAGTGATAGGTTTTGGGTTAATTTAGGACTAGGATTAGGGCTACGGCCAATGTAAGAACTGAGTTATTATTAGGGCTACTTTTAGGGTCATGGTAAGGGCTAGTTCTAGTTTAAGGGTTAGGTGTACATTTAGGGTGATGTTAGAGCTAGGGTTACTGTAAGATCAGAGTCAGTCTCAAGGTTAGTTTTAGGGTTAGGTTAAGACAGGTATTAGGGCTCTTGTTAGGGCTAGGTGTAGGGTTAGGTTTTGGTTTAGGTTAAGGGTTAGGGTTAGGGCTATGGCTCTGTTTTGTTTTAGGGCTTGAACTAGATTAGGGCTAGTTTTAGGATTAGTGTTATTGTTAGGTCTACTGTTAGTGTGAGGTTTAGGCTTAGGTTTAGGGTTGGACTTAGAGTTATGGTTAGTTCTAGGGTTAGGGGTAGGGCTAGTGTTAGGGCTAAGGTTAGGGCAAGTGTTAGCGTTATGTTAAGGGATAGGGTTAGATCTAGGAATAGTGCTAAGTCGAGATTTAGAGTTATTCTTAATGCTAGTTGTAGGATTAGGGCTAAATTAGGGCTAGGATCAGGTCTAGAATTAGTGTAAGTTTTAAGACTAGAGTTAGAGTTAGGTTTATATTTGGGCAAAGAGATGGGGTTATATCAAGGTTATGAACTAGGGAAAGAGTAAAAGTTAAGGATAGGGCTAGAATTAGGGTTTGGGTTAGGATCAAGGCTAGGTATAGGGTTAGGATAAGGGCTAGAGTTTGTGTTAGGGTTATGGGTAGAATTAGGGCTAGGGCTAATATCAGGTCTAGGGTTATGGTTAGGGATATATTTTGGGTAAGATTTATGTCTAGGTCTAGTGTCAGAGTTAGGTTTAGGGTGAGGTTCAAGTTCAGATCTAGGAGTATTTAATAGTCATAGTCAGGTTTGGGTTTGGGTTATGTTGAGTTTTAGGGTTATTGCTCAAATTAGCATTAAGATTGAGTTAGGGTTAGGGTAATGGATAAGGTTATATTTAGGCTTCAGGTTAGGTTTAGGGATCAGGTTAGGTTTAGGGGAATGGATAGGGTAAGGGTTAGGCCTAGGTTTAGCATTAGGTTTATGGTTATCATTAGGGCAATGGATAGGATTAGAGCTAGTGTTAGGGCTAGGGTAATGTTTAAGATTAGTGCTAGAGTTAGGGTTATGTTTAGGGTTAGGTTTAAGGCTATGGTTAGTTTTATGGTATGGGTTAAGGTTTGAGATAGGGCTAGTGCTAAGGATAGGGTTAGGTTTAGGTTATGGGTTAGAGTTTGAGCTAGGGTTAGTGATAAGGATAGGGTTAGGTTTATGATTTGGTCTAGGGTTAGGATTAGGACTATCATTAGGGTTAAGGTAATGGACAGGTTTAGATATCGGGTTAGGATTACAGTTAGGGTTAGGTTTAGGTTTAGGACCAGTGTAAGTTTTAAGTTTAAAATAAATGTTAGAGTTTGAGCTAGGGTTCGGACTACAGAAAGGGTTAGGTTTATGGTTAGGTCTAAGATTTAGGTTTACAGTTGGGTTAGAGTAGGTTTAGGTTTAGGTCTATGGTTATCATGATATTTATGGTTAGGGTTTAGGTAATTGGTGGGGTTAGAGCTAAGGTTAAGTCTAGTTTTAAGTTTAGAATTAGGGCTAGGTTTAGGGTTAGGATTAGGTTAGGCTTATCATTTTCTTAAGGTTCAGTTAAGGTTAAGGGTTAGGGATTGAGTGTTAGGGCTAGGTTAAGGCTTCGTGTAAGAATCAGGACTAGGGATAGACTTAGGATTAGGATTAGGGTTAGGGTTAGGGTCAGCTTTAGCATTAGGTTTAGGGTTATGTTTAGGTTAGAGTTAGAGCTAGAGTTTGGGCTATGGGTTACGGTTAGGATTAGTGCTAGGTTTGGGTTTAGGGTTTGGGCTAGTGTTATGTTTAGGCTAAGGGCTAGAGTTTGAGATTCTGTTAGTGTTAGTGTTAGGCTGAGGGTTAGGTTCATCCTTAGGTCTAGGGACAGGATTATGGTAGATTTAGGGTTGAATTAAGGTTAGAGCTAGGGTTTCTTTAGGGTTAGGATAAGGGTTAGGATAATGGATATGGTTATGTGTAGGTTTAGATTTAGTTTTAGGGTTAGATTTAGTTTTAGGGTTAATGTTAAGGCTATGGTTATGTTTAGGATTATGGTACAGATTAGGTTTTAAGCTAGGGTTAGGGCTATGGAAAGTGTTAGTTTTAGGGTTAGGTCAATTGTTAGTTTTCGGGTTAGGGTTAGGGTTATGGTTAGGATTAAGGCTAGGTTTATCAATACAGTTAGGTGTAGGGTTAGGTAAGGTGTAGGTTTAGAGCTAGGTTTAGGGATAGGGTTAAGTTTACGGTTAGGGCTAGGTTTAGGGTTTAGAGTAATGTATAGATCTAAGTTTATATTTATGGTAAGGGTTAGGCTTTCAGTAATGTTTAAGACTAAGTCTAGGGTTAGGTTTAGGCTTAAGGTTAGGGCTAAGGTTATGATTGGGCTTATGCTTAAGGCTATATTTAGGCCTACAATTCACTCTATGTATTGTGTTATGACTATTAGTATGGTGAGAGTTTTGATTAGGCTTAGGATTAGGGATAGGTCTAGTGTTACCATTAGGGTTAGGGTTTTGCTTAGGGTTTGGGACTGGGTTAGATAAAGTGTTAGTGGTAAGGTTAGGGTTAGGGTTAGGGTTAGGGTTAAAGCTAAGTGTAGGGCTCATATTAGGGCTAGTTTTTGTGTTAGTGTTAGGGCTAGGGTTAGGACTACAGGTAATGTAAGAACCAGGGTTACAATTAGGGTTAGCTTTAGGGTTTGGGTTAGGGTAAGTTCTAGTGTTAGTGTTAGATTTAAGGTTAAGTTGATATTTAGAGCTAGCATTCTTTTTAGGATAGGAGTCAGGTCCAGGGTTAGTTTTAGGGTTTTATTTAGGACTCAAATTAGGGATAGATTTACTTTTAGGTTTTGGTTTAAGGTTAGTGTCATGTTTAGAGCTAGGGTGAGTTTTAGGATATGAGTCAGGGTCAGGGTTAGTTTTAAGGTTAGGGTTAGGACTTGATTAGTGCTATGATTAGTTCTGGTAGTAGTTTAGGGTTTGGTTTAAGTTAAGGTTTAGGTTTAGGTCTATTGTTTGGTTTTGTTTTAGTCCTAGGGTTAGGGCTAGTTTTACAATTAGTATTAGGATTAGGGCTAGTGTTAGCGTTAGTTTAGACATAGGGTTAGAGATACATTTATAGTTAGTTTTATATCTAGGATTAGGCTAGGATTAAGGATAGGGCAAGGGTTAGGGCCAGGGTTAGAGTTATTGTAAGTGATAGTGTTAGTACTAGGAATAGGGCTAGTGTGAGTTTTAGAGTTAGTGATAGGGCTAAAATTAGTGTTAGGGTTTGGGATAGGGTTAAATAGGGCTAGAATTAGGGCTAGGGTTAGTGTTCATCTTAGGTCTAGTGATAGGGATAGGATTAGGTTTAAATTTAGGATAAAGAATGGCTTTATATCTAAGTTTAGATGTAGGGTGTGTGTTAGAGTTGGGGTTAGGGTTAGGGTTAAGGTTAGGGTTATAATTAAGGCTAGGTTTAGGGCTAGGATGAGGCTAGTGTTTGTTTTAGATTCAGGGCTAGTATTAGTGCTAGGGCTAATATCAGATCTAGGGTTATGGTTAAAGATAATTTTAGGGTTAGGCTTATGACTACATCTAGTGTAAGGGTTAGGTTTAGGGTAAGGATCAGGTTTAGAGCTTCGGGAATTTTTAGGATTACAATTTGGCTTAGGTAAGGATTTAGGTTTATGGCTCAAATTAGCATTAGCATTAGGGTTAGGGTATAGTTAGGGTGTATTTTAAGGTTCAAGTTTGGTTTAGGGTAATTGATGCAGTTAGCTTTAGTTAGAGATCTAGGGTTAGGCTTAGGGTTAGCATTAGAGTAAGAGTTATGTTTAGGGTAATGCAAAGTGTTAGAGCTAAGTTTAGAAATAGAGTTATGGTTAGGAATATGCCTTGAGTTAGGGTTAGAATGAGTGTTAGAACTAGGGTTGGGTTTTTTTAGGGATAGGTTTTGAATAAAGGTTAGGTTTTGATCTAGGGTTGGGACTAGGTTTAGGGTTAGGTCTAGGGATAGAATTACTGTATGTTTAGGGTTAGGATTAGAGTTAGGGCTAGGGTTATCATTAACTCTAGGGTTAGGGTTACAGTAATGGATAGGGTTAGGTTAGCTTTAGATTTTGGTTTAGAGTTAGAATTAGTGATAGGGTTAGGATTAGAGCTATGGTTATGTTTAGGTTTATGGTTTGATCTAGAGTTAGGGCTATGCTGAGTGTCAATTTTAGTGTTATGTCTATGGTTAGTTTTCCAGTTAGGGTTAGGGTTAACATTAGGGTTTCGGCCAGGATTATCAATAATGCTAGGTTTAGGGATAGGGTAATGGTAGTTTTAGAGCAAGGTTTAGGGCTAGGTTAAGTTTAGGATTTGGGCTAGGGTTCGGGTGAGAGTTAGGGATAGGTGTAGTTTTATTTTTAGGGTAAGAGTTAGGTTTTGAGCCATCTTAGGACTAAGGCTAAGGCTAGGGTTATATATAGGACTAGTGTTAGGTTTAGGGTTATGCTTATGGCTAGGTTTAGGCTAAAATTAGCTCTAAGTTTAGTGTAAGGTTTGGACCTATAGAAAGGGCTATGGGTAACGTAAGATTTAGGGTTATGATTAAGGCTAGTTTTAGGGTTAGGGTTATGGCTGGGTCTAAAATTAGGTTTAGTTTTTGGTTAGTTTCAGGTTTAGAGGTGGGTTTAGTGTTAAAAGGAGGGTCAGTGTTTGGGTTAGAGTTAAAGTATGGGTTAAAGCCAGGATTAGGACTAAGTTAAGGTCTAGGGGTAGAGTTAGTGTTTGGGTTAGGTAAAGGTTTTTGTTAGGGCTAGGACTAGGATTTTGTTTAGATCTAGACCTAGAGTTCAGGCTAGATTAAGGAATAGGTTAGGTCTAGATCTAGTGGTAGGGTTAGATTTAGTTATTAGGTAACAAGTAGGCCTAGTATTAGGGTTTGGCTTACGGTTAAGGTCATGTTTATACCTAGGGTTTATGTTATTGTCAGAATAAGGATCAGAGTTAGGGTTAGGGTTTGGGATAGCATTAGAGGTAGAATGAAATCTAGTGTTAGGATTATTAATAGGGTTAGGATTTGGGTAGCCTAAGGAGTAGGGATAGTTCTAGGGGTACCATTAGGGTTAAGGTTTTGCTCAGGGTAAGGCATAGGATTAGGGCTAGTGTTAGGTTTATGGTTAGGGTTAAAGCTAGGTTTAGGGCTCAGATTCTGGCTAGTTTTTGTGTGAGGTTTAAGGCTAGGTTTAGGGCAAAGGTTAATATAAGAACTAGGGTTACAATTAGGGTTAGAGGTAGGGGTAGGTCAAGTGTTAGGATTAGGTTTAAGATTACAGTAATATTTATAGCTATGTTTAGTGTTAGGATATCAGTCATGTCAGGGTTAGTTTTAAGGTTATGATTAGGATTCAAATTAGGGCTACGGTTAGATCTAGGTGTAGTGCTAGGTTTTGGTTAAAGTTAAGGTTAGTGTTAGACCTGTTGCTTGGTTTTGTTTTAGTGATATGGTTAGGGTTAGAAATAGTTTTATGATTAGCTTTAAGTTTACAGGTATGGTTATGGTTAAGTTTAGGATTAAGGCTAGATTTAAGGCTAGGATTAGGGCTAAGTTTTGTGTTAGGTTTAGGGCAAGAATTAGAGTTATGACTAATGTCAGGTCTAGGTTTATAGTTATTGATAATTTTAGGGTTAGGTTTATGGCTAGGTCAAATTAAAGTGTTATGCTTAGGGAAAGGGTCAGATTAAGAGCTGGTGTATTATTAGAGTCAGGGTCAGGCTTCGGGTTTGGGTTAGGTTAAGGTTTAGGAATAAGGCTGAAATTAGCATTAAAGTTAGAATTAGGGTGAGGGTAATGGATAGTAATAGGTTAAGGTTCAGGTTAGGTTTAAGGTAATGGATGTGTTTAGGGTTTGTGATAGGTTTAGTGTTAGGCCTAGGGTTAGCATTAGGGTTATGGTTACCGTTAGGGTAATTTATAGTGTTAGACCTAGGGTTATGTTTAGGATTAGGGCTAGAGTTAGTGTTAGGGTCAGGGTTAGGGAGAGGGTTACACTTAGGATGAGGTTTAGGGTATATTTTAGGGTTTGAGCTAGGATTTTTTTTCTATGTCTAAGGTTAATTTAGGGTTTGTTCTAGGGTTATGGTCATGGTTAGTCTTACAGTTAGGGATATATTTATCATTAGGGTTAGGGTAATATATTTAGATGTCAGGTTAAATATAGGGTTAGGTTTAGGTTAGCCTTAGATTTACGTTTAGCACTAGGGTTAAGGTTTTAGACAGCTTAGATTTAGGGTTAGGGTTAGGTTCACTGTTAGTTCTAGGGTTAGGTTTATGTTTAGGGTTAGGGTAGGTTTAGCTTTAGGTCTAGTGTTATCATTAGTGTTAAGTTTAGGCTTAGGGTAATGGGTATGTTTCGAAGTATGGTTAGGGCTAGGGTTAAGGTTAGGATTAGGGCTGGGTTAGGTTTAGGGTTAGGCCTTGGGTTAGTGTTAGGGTTAGGTGAAGTGTAAGGGTTAGGGATTGATCTAGGTTTAGGGCTAAGGTGAGGGTTATAAATACAGTCTGTGCTGGGTAGGGTTAGGGTTAGGTTTAGGTCTAGGGTTAGCATTAGATTTAGGGTTATGATTAGTGTAATAGATAGAGTTAGAGTTTTGGTTTGGACTATGGTTACATTTAGGATTAGGTATAGAGTTAGGATGAGGTTTCGGGTTTGGGCTAGGGTTATATTTAGGGTACGTTTTAGGGTTTGAGCTACTGTTAGGGCTAGAACGAGGGTTAGGGTTAGGGTTAGGGCTACGTTTAGAGTTAGAGTTATGGTTAGGATTAGGTTTAGGGCTGCAATTATGGCTAGGTTTTGTGTGAGGTTAAGGCTAGTGTTAGGTATGGGTAATTTAAGAGCTGGAGTTATGGTTATGGATAGATTTAGAGTTCGTCTAGTGTTAGAGTTAGTTTTTTGGGTTAGGATAAGGTTTAGAGCTAGGGTTTTTGTTAGGGTAAGTGTCAGGTTTAAGGTTAGGAATAGGTTTAGGTTTAGGTCCAGAATCAGGACTAGGGTTAGGTCTAGGGGTAGAGTTAGTGTTTGGTTTAGTTTAAGGTTATTGTTATTGCTAAGGCTAGGGTTATGGATGTATTTAGGATTAAGTTTTTCTCTAGGGCTAGTGTTATTATAAGGTTTAGGTTTCGGGTTAATAGTAGGGCTAGTGTTAGGTTTTGGATAAGGGTTAAGGTCAGGTTTAAACTTAGGTTTAGTGTTAGGGTAATAATAAGGGTCAGCATTTGGGTTAGGGTTTTGCTTAAGTTTAGAGCTAGAATAAGGGCTGTATTAGGACTAGTAATAGAGTTAGAGTTTGGGATAGGCATAGAATTAGGGTTAGGACTAGGGTAGCAATAGGGTGAGGGTTTGACTAAGTGTAAGAAATAGGGTTAGAGCTGGGATTAGGACTAGGTATAGGGTTAGGATTAGGATCAGGGTTAGACATTGGATTAGAGCTAGGTTTTGTGTTAGGTTTAGGGCTATGGCTAATTTAAGAACTGCCATTAAGATTACAGGTATTTTAGGGTTAGGTTTAGGGCGAGGTCTAGTGTTAGGATTAGGTTTAGGGATAGGGTGAAGTGTAGAGCTAGAGTTAGTGTTAAGGTCAGATTCAAGGTTAATATTAGTCCTAGGGTTAGGGTTAGGACTCGAATTAGGGCTAGGATTAGGGCTAGGTGTAGTGTTAGGGTTTGGTTGAGGTTAAGGGTTAGGGTCAATGCTATGGCTCAGTTTTGCTAGAGGGCTAGGACTGGTTAGGGCTAGTTTTCAAATTGGCATTAGGGTTAGAGCTAATGTTAAGGTTTTCTTTAGGCTTAGGGTTAGGGTTAGATTTAGAATTAGGGTTAGATCTAGGTTTAGGGCTACAGCGAAGGTTAGTGCTAGGGTTAGGGCTAGGGTTTGAGTTATCATAAGGGATAGGGTTAGAATTAGGGATAGGGCTAGGGCGAGAGTTAGAGTTAGTCTTTCTTTTAGGGTTTAATTTAGGGTTAGATTTAGGGCTTAATTAGGGCTAGGATTAGAGGAAGGGTTAGTATTAAGGCTGAGCCTTGGTTTATGGCTAGATTATGGTTATGGTTATGGTTATGGTTATGGTTATGGTTATGTTTATGGTTATGTTTAGGCGCTAGCTTTAGAACTAGTGGAGGATTAAAATTAAGGTTATGTCTATCGTTAGGATTAGGTTAAAAATTAAGACTAAGATTAGGGCAAGGATTAGAGCTAGAGTTTGTTTTATGTTTAGGGATTCATTAGGGCTAGGGCTAATGTCTGGTCTCAGGTTATGATCAGAAATAGTTTTAGGGTAAATATTATTAAGGTCAGAATTAGGTTTATGGATATGGTTAGGTTTAGGGTTCAGGTTAGGTTTAGGGTAATGTATAGTTTTAGGGTTAGGAATAGGTTTAGGGTTATCCTAGTGTTAGCATTAGGGTTACGATGAGGATTAGGGTAATGGATAGGGTTACAGCTGGGGTTAGAGCTAGGTTTATGTGTAGGAATAAGGCTAGGGTTAGGTTTTGTGTTGTGGCAAGTTTTAGGTTTAGGATTAGGTTTTGTGTAAGTGTTAGTGCTAGAATGAGGATTATGATTAGGGTTAAAAGTAGTGTTAGGGCTCCAATTAGGTATATGTTTTGGGTTAGGTAAGGGCTACAGCTAATGTAAGAACTCGGGTTACAAATAGAACTAGTTTTAGGGTTAGGGTTAGGGCTACATCTATGGTTAGGTTTAGGTTTAGGTTTTGAGTGATTTTTAGATCTAGGGTTAGTGTAATGATCAGATTCAGAGTCAGAGTTTGTTTTAGAGTTAGGGATAAGTCTCGAAATAGAGCTAGGTTTAGGGCTAGGTGTAGGCTTAGGGTTTGGTTTATGTTAAAGGTTAGGGTTAGAGCTATGGCTAGGTTGTTTTGTAGGGCTAGGGCTAGGTTCGAGCTAGTGTTAGGATTAGCATTGGTGTTATGGTTTGTGTTACTGAGAGGTTTACCTTAGGGTTAGGGTTAGATTTAGAATTAGGGTTAGATATATGATTAGGGCTAGGGCTATGCTTAGGGCTAATGTAAAGGCAAGTGATAGGATTATGGTATTGGATAGGGTTAGAGCTAAAAATAGGACTAGGGCAAGAGTTAGAGTTAGTCGTAGGGCTAGGGTTAGGTCAGATTTAGGGATAAATTAGGACTAAAATTAGGTCTAGCATTTGTGGCTAAGTTGAAGGTTAGAATTTTGGTTAGGGCTAGGGTTATGGTTTGGTTTAGTAATAAGGCCAGGTTTGGGGCTAGGATAAGTACTAAGGTTTGTTTAAGTGTTATGGCAAGAATTAGGGCTAAGGCTAGTGTCAGGTCTAGGCTTACATTAGGGATAGATTGAGGGTTAGATTTATGGCTAGGTCTAGTGTAAGGGTTCGGTTTAGGTAAGGGTCAGGTTTCGAGCTAGGGGTATTATTAGGGTTAGAATTAGGTTTCAGGTTTCACTTAGGTTAGGATTTAGGTTTAGAGCTTGAATTAGCATTAAGATTTCGTTAGGGTAATGATAGTTTTGGGTTTAGGGTTCATGTTAGGTGTAGGGTAATTGATAGGGTTAGAGTTAGCAAAATGGTTACAGTTAGGCCTAGGGTTAGCCTTAGGGTTATGATTGTGCTTAGGATAATGGATAGGGTTAGGGCTGGTTTTTTGGTTTGTATTAGTGTTAGAGTTAGGGTTAGGCCTAGGGTTAGGGTTAGGTTCAGTTTTAGGATATGGTTTACAGTTTGAGTTAGTGTTAGCTCTAGAACAAGGGTTAGGTTTAGAGTTAGGTCTAGGTTATGTTTAGGTTATAGATATTATTAGGGTCAAAGTTAATGTTAAGGTTAGGTCTAGGGTTATCATTAGGTTTAGGATATTGGATAAGTGCTGGGAGCCATTAGCCAAGTAGGTATGACAATTTCCTTGCCAGCGTACCCCATGTTGCTGACATGTTGCAGTGACATTGAATGTAGGTGACCTTGCTCAAGGACCAAGGCAGATTAGGGTGTTCCCGGTTTTAAGATAATCGTGTTTAGGGCGTTCCCAGTTTAGGTTCCAGGTTTAAGGTTTAAGATTATTCCTGCTGGGAATAGGGTGTATCCTGCTGCCTGAGTTCCCCTTGAGTTCTCACGGGATTCAGACAGTATTTTTTGGAGATAGAAGCCCAGTGGAGGTGGAGTTGGGCAGAGAACGGGGATTTGGGCAGAGAACGTGGATTTCCCCAGAACGTGATTGTAGACGGCTGGTGTGAGTTCGGGAATAAAGAGTTGCTGTTTGAATCTACAAGCTGTGTGGTGGCTCGTGATTGTGTGCCCAGCCAGACTGCAGCATTTGTGCCCAGCCAGACTGTGGCAGATAAGGTTTGTTTTTGTGTTAGGGTTAGGATTAGGGTTAGGTTTTGGCTTAAGGTTAGGATTATGGATAGGCTTAGGTATAAATTTAGGGTAATTATGAGGGTTTGAGCAAGGGTTAGCTCTATGGCAAGGCTTAGGTTTATGGTTATGTCTAGGGATAGGGTTAGGTTATTTAGGGTAAGGGCTAGGGTTATCATCAGGATTATGGTTAGGGTTAGGGTAATGGGTAGGGTTAGAACTAGAGTTAGGGCTTGGGTTATCATTAATGTTAAGGTTAGAGTTCGGGTAATATGTAGGCTTAGAACGAGGGTTAAAGTTAGGATTAAGGCTACGGTTACAGTTAGGTTTAGGTTTAGGCTATAGATTAGTGTTAGGGTTAGTTTAAGTTTAAGAGTTAGGGATTGAGCTAATGTTTGGACTAGGATGAGGATTAGGGTTAGAGTCAGTGTGAGGGTTAGGGCTAGGCTTAGCGTTAGGGTTAGGATTAGGGTTAGGGTAATGGATAGAGTTTGAGGTAGGTTTTGGCCTATGGTGATGGCTAGTTTCAGAGTTAGTGATATGGCTAGGTCTAGTGTTAGGGTTATGTTTTTATTTGTTAGGATAAGGTTTAGAGCTAGGGTTTGTGTTAGGGTAAGGTTCAGTGTTCATTTTAGGGTTAGCTTTACTATTCGGGCCAGCATTAGGACTGGGGTTTGGTTAGGGGTAGGGTTAGTGTTTGGGTTAGGTTAAGGGTTATTATTAGGACTTGTACTAAGATTTTGTTTAGGGCTAGGCCTAGAGTTATCACTAGATAAAGGATTAAGTGTAAGTCTAGGTCTAGTGTTAGGGTAAGGTTTCATTATTGGGTTACAGGTAGTGCCAGTGTTAGGGGTCAGTTTAGGGTTAAGGTCAGGTTTAGACCTGTGGTTAGTGTTAGGGTCAGAATAAGTGTCAGGGTTAGGGTTAGGGTTTGGGATAGTGATAGAGCTAGATTGAGGATTAGGGTTAGAACTAGTAATTGAGTTAGGTTTTCGGTTAGGCTAAGAATTAGTTTTAGGACAAGGGTAGATTTAGGGTTAGAGTTTGGCTTAGGGTTAGTGCTAGTGTTAGGGCTAGGGTTAGGATTAGGGTTAGGTTTAGGGTTAGGTTTAAAGATAGGGTTAGAGCTTGGATTAGGGTTAGGCTTGGTTTTACCCTAGCTCAAAGCCTAAACTTTTCACTGAACATAACCTTAGCTCTATCCTAAACCCTAATCTTAACCCTAACAATAATCCTAACATTAAACCTAGCCTGAACTTTTGCTCTAACCATATCCATTACCCTAAATCTAACCCTAACCCTAATTAAAACTCTATCCCTAACACTAAACCTAACTCTAACCATAAATGTAAACCTAGACCTAAACCTAAACCTCAGCCTAACCCTAGCCCTAACTCTAGATAAAACACTAGCCCTAAGCTTAACCTAACCTTAACCCTAGCCCTAAAGTTAATACTTACCCTAACCCTAAAACTTACCCCAAATCACTCCCTAGACCTATTTCTAAACCTAGCAATAGTCCTAGACTTAATCCAAACGAAAACCTACTCCTATCCCTAGATATAAACCTATCCGTTACACTAAACATAACCCTAATTCTAATGCTAACCCTAACCCTTCCATTACCCTAAACCTAAATTGAAACCTAAACTAAAACCTATCCATTGTGCAAACCCTACCCTAAACATAATGCTAATTTGAGCCCTAACTCTAAACCTGCAGCTAAACCAAATGCTAATCCTGACACTGACCCTGAACCTAATAATAGTGCTAGCCCTTAACTTGACCTTTAACCTAAACCTAACACTTACACTAGACTTAGCCATAACCTAAACCTAAATCTATCCTTATCATTAACCATAGACCTGTTATAGCTCTAGACCTGGTCCTAGCCATAATGCTAACAGAAACCCTAGGCCTTAACTAAGCACTAAACCTAGCCTTAATGAAATTGAACAATAATCCGAGGCCTAATCTTAATTCTAACCCTCACCCTATACCTAAAGCTGGCTATAACCCCACTCATTCCCCTAAACATAACCTTAACACCAATGCTAATCCTAACTCTAACCCAACACCTTGGTCTAACCCCAACACTAACCCTAGCCTTAATACTAGCCCTAATTTAGCAGTAAATCTACCACTAAGCCTAGCCCTAATCCTTGCCATAATTTATCCCTAAACCTAACCATAACTCTAGCCCTAATCCAAGCCCTAATTTAGCCCTAAACCTAGCCATTAACCCTAGCCCAAATCCTAGCCTTTATTTAGCCCTAACCCTAACCCTAACCCTAAGACTACTACTAAGGCTAACTCTATTTCTCTCTCTATTTCTAATCATATTAGTTTCCATAACCCTAACCCTCACTCTAAACCTAGCCCTAGCCATAGCCCTAACCCTAGAACTAAACCTTAATCTAAATCTAACCCTAACTCTAAGCCTAAACCTCAACCTAACACTAGTCCTAACCCCGATGCTAATCCATAATTAGCCATAAACGTAGCCCTAGCCCTAATACAAAACCAAACTATATTCCTCACCATTAACCTAAACCAAACCCTAAGTGTAAACCTAGTACTAACTTTAGCCATAATTCAAGTTCTAACCCTAAAACTAACCCTGACTCTGACAGTGACCCTTGCTCTAAACATCGCAATAACCCTAAACCTAACCTTAACACTAGACCTAGCCCTGACCCTAATTCTAACCCTAAAACTAGCACTAATTGTAACATGAGTTCATACATTAGCCATAGTCCTAACCCTAGCCCTGACCAAACCCCAAACCAAACCTTAATCCGAGCCTAATCCCTAGTTTTAACCCTAACCCTAAACTTAATCCTAAACCAGAACCTAGCCCTAAACCTTACCCTAACACTTGCCAGAATTCTAAACATTACCCTATTCCTATCACTAGCTCTAACCCTATCCATTACCCTAACTATAACCATAATCTAATGGTAACCCTAGGCCTAACACTATACTTATATCTAACCCTTAACTATTTCATTAACCTGAACCTTAAACCTAACCCTATAATTATCCTAACACTAACCCTAATGCTAATTTGAGCCCTAACCCTAAACCTTAACCTAACACAAACACTAACTCTGAACCTTCCCATGATAATATACCTAGCAGTAACCTTGACACTACCCCTAAACATAACCTTTATATTAGACCTAGCCATAAATCTAACCCTAAAACTAACCCTAGCCATAACCCTAGACCATACATTTGCCCTAGTCTTAATTCTAGCCCTAAACTTAACACAAACAAAACCCATAACCCTAACCCTAAACCTAGCCCTAATTCTAGCCATAACCCTAGCCCTAAATTTAGCTCAAACCCTATCAATTACCATAAACATAACACTAATTATATTGCTAACTGTAGGCCTAAATCTAACCCTATACCTAACCATAACCCTATCCATTATGCTAAATCTAACCTGAACACTAAAGAAAACCCTATCATTACCCTAACCCAAATCCTAATGCTAATTCGAGCCCTAACCCTAAACCCTAATCTAAACAAAACCCTCAACCTGACCCTGAACCTTATAATACCCCTTGCTCTAAACTTGATCCTTCCCCTAAACCTAACACTTACACTAAACATAGTCATAAACCTAACCCTAAAACTATCCCTAAAAATAACCCTAGATCTGACATTTTGCCTTAACACTAATCCTAGCCCTAACCCTAACAGAAAACCTAGCCCTCATCCTAGTCCAAAACCTAGCCTTAATCATAACTCTAATGTAACCCTAGCCCTAACCCTAATTCTAACGTTCACCCGAGGCCTATCCATAGCTGTAACCCCATCACTTACCCTAAACCTAACCGTATGCCTAAAAATAACCTTAGGCCTAAACATAACCGTAAACCTAGCCCTATTCCTAGCCCTAATTAATCCCTATACCTTACCAAACACTAAGCTTATCCATAAGACTAACTCTCACTCTTACCCTATCCCTATTTTTAGTTCTAACCCTATCCCTAACCATAACCCTACCCTAATCCTAGCCATAAACCAAATCCTAACAGTAGCCCAATTCTTAGACTTAGACCTAAACCTAGATTTAATCCTAAATCGAAATCTAACTTTAACCCTAAGCCTAAACCTAACCCCAACACTAGCCCTAAACCTAATGCTAAGCCTAAAACTAGCCCTAACCATAGCTTTAGCCCTATAACAAAACTGAGACATAGCCCTAACTTTAAAACTTAACCTCAATCAAAAACTAACCCTACACCTAGCCCTAACTCTAGCCCTAATTTGAGTCCAAACCCTAACCCTAAAACTACTCTGACCTTGAATTTCACCCTAACACTAACCCTAGCTATAAACATCACCCAAATGTTATACCTAATCCTACCACTAGACCTAGTCCTAACCCTAATCATATAACTAGACCAAATCGAAACCCTAGTCCATACACTGAACATAACTCTAAACCTAGCCCTAACTCTAAAAAAAACCTAGCCTTAATGCAAGACCTAACTCTAGCTTTAACCCTAAACCTAAACCTAACAGTAGCCCTAACCCTAACCATAAACGTAGCCCTAAACCTAGCTCTAATCCTATCCCTGACCCTAAGCCAAACCTAACCTTAATGCTAACCCTAGGCCTAACCCTAATCCTATTACTAGTCCTAACCCTAGCCCTCATTCTAGCTCTAACCATAACTCAAACCTGACACTTATTCTGACTCTAATGGTAACCATAGGTTTAAACCTGACCGTAACCCTATACTTAACCCTAAAACTAGCACTAGGAATGAACCTATTCCTAAACCTAACCCTAACACTAGCTCTAGACATAAACCTAATCCTAAATCTAGCCATATCTCTATCCTTAGAACTAAACAAAAACCTAGCCCTAGCCCTAATGATACACCTAAACTTATCACAAACACTAACCCTATCCCTAGACCTAACTCTAGTGATAATTCTGGTTTTAACCCTAACCCTAACTAAAACCCAAACACTGGCCCTGACCCTAACACTAACCCTTGCTCAAAATATCACGCTAACGCTAACCCTAACTCTAAATTTGACCTAGCCATAACACTTTTCCAAAAAAGTAGCATAATCAAAACCCTGGTTCATACATTAGTTGTAGGCCTAACACTAGCCCCAACCTAACCACAAACATGGCCCTAATCTGCGCTCAACCCTATTTTTAACCCTAATCATAAAACTAACTCTAACTCATACTCTAAACCTAGCTCTAATCCTACCTCTTAATATATCCATTACCTTAAGCTAAACCCTAAACCTAATGCTAACTCTAGTCCTAACACTAATCCAGAGCCTAACCCAAAACCTAACACTATTACTAGTCTTAACTCTAACCTTCGTTCTACCTCTAACCATAACCCAAACCCAAGTCCTAACCCTGACACTTATTCTGACCCTAACACGAACCGTAAGTCTAAACCTGACCCTAAATTGAAACCAAACACTAATCCTATACTTAAACCTAAACCGGTAATCCTATACTTAAACCTAAGCCTAAAACTAGCCCTAGACCTAAACATAATCCTAAATCTAACCATAACTCTAGCCCTAGACCTTAACAACAACCTAGCCCTAGCCCTAACAATAACCCTTAGCCTAACCCAAACACTAACTCTACATCTAGACCTAACCCTATTCCTAATTCTGTCATTAAAACCAATACTAACTCTAATCTGAACACTGGCCCTGACCCTAACATAATCCTAGCTCCAAAGCTCACCCTAAACCAAAACCTAATCCTAACACTAGACATATCCATAACGCTAAACCTAAAACTAGCCCTAGCTCTTACATTACCCATGGCCCTAACCCTAGGCCTAAACTAACACAAAACCTAGCCCTAAACCTAGGCCTGAACATAGACCTAAGTGTGACCCTAAAACTAATGCTAGCCCTAACTTTAACCCTAAGCCTCGCTTTAGACCTAACCCTAGCACAAAGCCTAACCTTTACCCTTAACATAACCCTAGCCCTATCCCAAACACTAACCTAACACTAGCACTAATCCTAACCTTAACTATAGCCCTAACCATAGCTCTAATTATATCCACTACCCTAACCCTAGCCCTAACACTAGCTCTAATTCTATCCATTACTCTAACCATATCCTAACCCTAATGCTAACCCTAGGCTTACCCCAACCTTATAACAATCCCTAAACCTATCCATTACCCTAAAACTAAAATGAACCCCAATCCTAAACCTATTCATTACCCTAATCCTAACTCTAACCCTAATGCTAATTTGAGCCCTAAACCTAAACCTTTACTTAAACCACACCTTAAGACATACACTGACCCTAATAATACATAGAGCTGTAAAATTGGTCCTTATACTAAATCTAACCCTTACACTAGATATAACCATAAACATAAACCGAAACCTATCCCTAACTGTTACCCTAGACCTGACATTAGACCTAGCCCTAATCCTAGCCCTATCCCTAATCTTACCCCTAACCCTAATATGAACACTAGCTCTCATCCTAGCCCAAAACCTAGCCTTAATCATAACCTAACCCTAATTCTAATGCTTTTCCTAGCCCTAAACCTAGTTATACTCCTATTGCTTACCCTAAACCAAACCCAAACCCTAACCCGACCACTAACCCTAGCCCTAACCTTAACCCTAGGACTAACTCTAAAACTAACCCTAGCCCTAATCCTACACCTAACCCTAACCCTAGCTTTAAGACTAACTATAACTCTCGCCCTATCCCTAGACCTAATTCTAACCCTACCACTTACTGTAACCTTATTCCTAGCCCTAAGCCTGGAATAACCCTAGCCCTAATCTTACAGCTTTCCCAAACCCTACATCTAAACATAACTCTAATTCTAACCCTAATTCTACAACTAAACTTAACCCTAATACTAGCCCTAACCATAAAGCTAATCCTAAAACTAGCCCTAAGCATACGTTTACACCTTAAACAAAACTGAGCAATAACACTAACCCTAACCTTTTACCTCAACCAATTTCAAACCTTACATCTAGTATTAAGCCTATCCCTAATTTGAGTCCGAATCTTAACCCTAAAATTACCCCTGAACTTGTCTCACTAACACTAACCCTACCTCTAAACATCACCCTAAACCTAAACCTTAACCTAACACTAGACCTAGTCCTAACATTAATTCTAATCATAACTCTAGATCATACATTAGTTGTAACCTTAAACCTAATTCTAAGCAAAACTAGCCCATATCTGAGATATAAACCTAGCTTTCACCCAAACCCTAACCCTAACACTAGCCCTAACCCTAACCCGAACCCTAGCTCTAATCCTAGCTCTATACTTAAACTTTACTCTAGCCAAACCCCAAGCCTAATGCTAACCCTAGTCCTAAAACTAATCCTTCGTCTAACCCAAACCCTAACTCTATTACTAGTCCTAAATGTATTCCTCATTCTTCTTATAACCATAACCCAAATCCTAACCCTAACCCTGACCCTTATTCTGACCCTGAACCTAAACCAAATGCTAACACTAGCCCTACCCATAATCCTATACCTAAACCTAACCCTAACACTAGCCCTAGATTAAACCTAATCCTAAGTCTAGCCATCTCATTAACGAAGAATTAAACAAAAATCTAGTGTTAGATTTAATGATAACCCTTGACCTAAGCCAAATACTAACCTTACATTTAGAAATAACCAATCCTAATCTGGCTGTAGCCCTAACCCTAACCCTAATCCAAGAACAGACCCTGACACTAACACTAACCCTAGCTATAAAACTGACCGTAACCTAAACCTAAACCTAAACCTAAAACTAGACCGTAAAAATAACCCTTACATTACCATAGCACTAAAACTAGCTCTAAACTTAACACAAAACATAGTACTAATCTTAGGCCTAAATCTAGACCAAAGCATAACCCTAACCCTAACCAAACCTTATTCCTTACCCTAAGCCTAACCCTCATGTTAATCCTAAACCTCGCCTTAGACCTAACTCTTGAAAAAACCCAAAACTGAACCCTAAACATAACCCTAGACCTATCCCTAAACCTAATACTAATCCTAGCCCTAATCATAATGTTAACACTAGCCCTAATACTATCTCTAATATTATCCATTACCCTAAACCAAAACTTAACTCTAATAATAACACTAGCTCTAATCCTAATGTAATCCTAATCCTAGACCTAACCCTAAACTAACCCTCATCGTAGCCTTAAACCTAGATAAAACCCTAACCCTTACTCTAACACTAACCCTAAACCTACAACTACCCCTAATCATAACCCTACATCTAACCCTATCCTTTAACCTAACTCTAAAAATAACCTTAGCCCAAACCCTAACACTAAACCTAACCTTAACCATAAATCTAAACCTAACCCTCACCCTAGCTCTAACCCTAACTCAAAATCTAATCTGTACCATAAACCTAACCCAAAACCTAACCCTAGCCCTATCCCTAACCATAACCATAACCCTAGCCTTAATCCTACCAAAACCTTAGCCATAACCCTAGCTCTAATGCTATTCATTAACCTAACAATAACCCTAACCCAAATAATAGTCCTAGGCCTAACCCTAACCCTATCACTAACCCTAACCCTACCAATTACCCTATTGTAACCTGAACCTAAACCTAAACCTATCCAAAAACCTAACACTAATTCTAACCCTAATGCTAATTTGAGCCCTAACTCTAATAATTAACCTAACACAAACCCGAAACCTTACCCTGACCCTAAAAATATACCTTACCATAAACCTAACATTAGACTTAGTCATGAACATAACCCTATAACTATCCCTAGCTGTAACCCTAAACCTGACATTATCCCTATCCCTAAAACTTGCCCTAACCCTAACTCAAACCTTAGCCCTCATCCTGACTCCAAATCTTGCCTTAATCCTAACACAAACTTAACCCTAGGCCTAAACCTAATTCTAATCATCGCCCTAGCCCTAAACGTAGATAAAATCCCATCCCTTCCCCTAAATCTAACCCTAAACCTAATCCTAAACATAGCCCTAATTCTAGACCTAACCCTAACACCAATCCTAGACATATTCCTAGCCCTAATTTAGCCCTAAACTTAACCCTAACCCTAACCTTAAGACTAACTCTATTGCTCTAGCTCTATACCTAGTTCTAATCCTATCTTTTACCATAACCCAAACACTAGACCTAACCTTAGCCCTAACTCTAGCCATTGCCCTAACCCTAGAATTAACCATAACTCTAAATGTATCCCTAAACCTAAACTCACCCTGTCAGTAGAAATAACACTAACATTAATCTTAAAACTACACTTAACTTTAGCCTTAGCCCCAAAACATAATGAACCATAGCACTAACCCTAGCCCTTAACCTAAACCAAATCCTAACCCTACATCTAGCCCTAAACCTAACTCTAATTCCAGTCCTATCTTCAACCCTAAAACTAAAACTGACCCTGACTCTGAACCTAAGGGTAACCCTAGCTCATAACATCAACCTGAACTTAATCTAACCATAAAACTAGACTTAGTCCTAACTGTAACCCTAAAATTAGCCTAATCTTAATCCTAGTTATTACATAGGCTGTAACGCTAGCCCTAATGTAACCCAAAATCTAGCCCTAATGCGAGCCCCAACTGTAGCTTTAACCCTAACTCTAAACCGAAACCAAGTCCTAACCCTTACCCTAAAACTAACCCTAAATTTAATCCTTGAAATAACTCTAACCCTAACACTAACCCTAACACTAAACATAACCATAACTCTAGCCTTAACTCTAGCTCTAACCCTATCCATTACTCTAACCCTAACCCTAAACCTAATTCTTACCCTAATGCTAACCTTTGGCCTAATCCTAACACATTTGCTAACCCTAACCTATCCATTACCATAAACATAACCCTAATGCAAAACCTAACCAAACACTAAACCTAGACATAATACTAACCCTAAAACTAGCCCTAAATGTAACCCTAGTTCTTACATTAGCTGTAGCCCTAAAGTTGACTGGGTTAGATCTAAGGCAAGGTTTAAGTTAGGGCTAGGTTTAGGGCTAGGGTTAAGCTGATGGCTATGATTAGAGCTAAGTTTAGGCCTAGGATTAGGGCTAGGTTTTGTATTAGATTTTTTGTTAGGTTTAGGACAATGCATAATGTAAGAACTAGGGTTATGTATAGGGCTTGTTTTAGGGTTAGGATTATGGCTACGTCTACTGTTAGGTCTAGGTTTTGTGTTGGTGTCAGGTTTAAATCTAGGTTCAGTGTTAGAATCAGGGTCAGTTTTGTGGATATGGTTAGGGTTAGGGTTAGGGTTAGATCCAGAATTAGGTCTAGGTTTAGGTCTAGGGGTAGGGTAAGTGTTCAGTTTAGGTAAAGGGTTATTGTTAGTGCTAGTTCTAGGTTTTTGTTTAGGTCTAGGGCTAGAGTTATAGCTATATTTAGGATTAGCTTTGGGTCTTGGTATAGTGTTAGGCTTGGGTATATCTAAAGGGTTACCAGTAGGGCAAGTGTTAGGATTTCGTTTAGGGTTAGAGTCAGATTTAGACTTAGGGTTACCGTTAGGGTTAGATGAGGGTCAGGGTTAGGTTTAGAGGTAGAATGAGTGCTAGGATTAAGACTAGTATTATGGTTAGACTTTAAGTTAGGCTAAGGATTAGGATTAGAACTAGGGTTAGCATTTGGGTTATGGTTTGCCTTAGTGTAAGCAATAGGGTTAGAGTTTGGGTTAGGGCTAGTGTTAGGGTTAGGGTTAGGGCTAGTATTAGGGCTAAAGCTAGGATTAGGGCTCAGATTAGGGGTAGAATTTGTGTTCGGGTTAGGGCTACTGTTATGACAATGACTAAAGTACGAACTAGGGTTATGATTATGGCTAGTTTTAGGGTTAAGTTAAAGATAGATATAGTGTTAGGGTTAATTTAAGGTTAGGGTGTTTTATAGAGCTAGGAGTAGTATTAGGTTCAGGGTTAGGGTCAGGGTTAGTTTTAGAGTTAGTTTTAGGGCTAGCTGTAGGATTAGGGTTAATTTACATTAAGGGTTAATATTAGGGCTATGGCCTGATTTTGGTTTATGTCTAGGGTTACCCATAGGGCAAGTTTTAGGATTAGCGTTATGGTTAGGGGCAATGTTAGGGTTTGGTTTAGGTTTATTTTCAGTTAAATTTAGAGTTAGGTTTATATTTAGACTTAGACTTAGATCTAGGATTAGGATTAAGGCTAAGGATAGAACTAGGCCTAGGGCTAGGGCTATTGCTAGGGCAACAGTTAGAGTTAGTCTTATGGCTAGGTTTAGGGTTAAGATAGGTTTAAATAAAGGCTAGAATTATCACTAGACTTTGTGTTAGGCGTAGGTTTAGGGCGAGGGTTAGGATTAGGTTTAGTGTTATGGTTAGTTTTTGGTACAGGATGAGATTATAGGTAGATTTAGGGCTATGGCGAAGAATAGAATTAGGGTTTGGGCTCATGTTATGGTTCGGGTTAGAATTAAGCCTAGGTTTAGGGCTAAGATTGCAGCTAGGACTAATTTCAGGTCTAGTGTTACAGTTAAAATAGTTTTAGGGTTAGGTTTATGGCTATGTCTAGTGAAAGGTTTAGGTTTAAAGTTAAGGTCAGGTTTAGAGCTAAGGGTACGATTAGGGTCAGGGTCGTGATTACTGTTTTGGATAGGTTAATGCTTTACATTAGGGCTCAAATTAACAGTAGAGTTACGATTAGGGTAAAGATATTTTTAGGTTTAGGTTTCAGGTTAGGTTTAGAATAATAGATAGGGTTAGGATTAAGGATACAGTTAGATTTAGGCAAAGGTTTAGCATCAGGGTTAGGGTTAAGGTTATGGTAATTGATAGGGTTAGAGATAGGGGTACAGCTATGGTCAATGTTATGATTTTTGATAGGGTAGGCTTAGGGTAAGGGTTAAGTTTAAATCAAGGGCTATGGCTAGGGTTATAGTTACAATTAGTGATAGGGTTAGGTTTAGTGGTAAATTTGGGATAGTGCTCTGAATAAGGCTAGGTTTTAGGTTAAGTTAAGCCTAGGTTTAGGGTTACAGCAAATATAAGTACCAGGGTTGCTATTAAAGCTAATTTTAGGGTTAGGGTTAGGGTTAGGGCTAGGTTTATTGTTAGGTTTAGGTATAGGGTTAGAGTGATGTTTAGAGCTAGGGTTAGTGTTAAGGTCAGAATCAGGGTCAGGGTTAGTTTTACGGTTTGGCTTAAAACTCGAATTAGGGCTAGAGTTATGTCTAAGTGGAATTTTAGGGCTTACTTTATGTTAAGGGTTAGGATTAGGTCTATGTTTTTTTTTTTTTTTTTTTTCTTTAGGGCTTAAGTTAGTGGTAGTTTTAGGATTAGACTTAGGGTTAGGGCTAGTGTTAGGTTTAGGTTTAACCTAAGGGTTAGGGTTAGATTTAGAGTTAGGGTTAGATCTATGGTTGTTGCTAGTGCTATAAATATGGCTAGTATTAGACCTATGGTTTGGGCTAGGATTAGGGTTCCAGTAAAGTATAGAGTTAGAACAAGGTTTAGGACTAAAGTGAGACTTAGTGTTAGTCTTTGGACTAGGGTTACAGTTAAGTTTAGGAATAGGGCTAAATTAGATCTAAGATTAGGGCTAGGGTTAGTGTTAGGGTTAGGCCTAGGGTGATGGTTAGGGTTATAATTAAGGCTATGTTTAGGGCTAGGATAAGGGCTACGGTTTGTGTTAGGGTTAGGGCTAGTATCATGGCTAGGGCTAATATCAGGTCTAGTGTTATGCTTAAGGATAGTTTTAGGGTTAGTTTTATGGCTAGGTCTAGTGTAAGGGTTAGGTATGCATAAGAGTGAGGTTGAGAGCTAGGGGAATTATTCGAGTCAATGTCAGTGTTAGGTTTAGGTTTAGGTTTGAGTTTAGGGTTAGGGCTCGAATTAACATTAGGGTTAGTGTTAGGGTAGTGATTGGATTTAGGTCTAGGGTTCAGGGTAGGTTTAGGGTAATTGATAATTTGGGGGATAGTGATATTTTTAGGGTTAGGCCTAGGGTTAGCATTAGGGTAAGGTTTATGTTTAGGGTAATGATACAGTTAGACTTAAGGTTAAGGCTAGGGTTATGTTAAGGATTAGGACTTGAATTAGGGATAGGGTGAGAGTTAGAACTAGGGTTAGGTTAGGGTTATGTTTAGTGTAAGGGTTAGGTTCTGAGCTATGGTTTGGGATAGGATGAGAGTTAGGTTCAAGTTTAGGTCTAGGGATAGGATTATAGTATATTTTGTGTTAATGTTAGGGTTAGAATTAGACCTAGGATTAGAGTTTAGAGTTTAGGTTTAGAGTTAGGGCCAAGTTTAGTGTCAGTAAAAGGGTCAGGGTTAGTGTTAGGGTTTTGGATAGGGTTAGATCTAGAATGAGGGCAAGGTTAAGGGCTATTAATATGGTTAGTGTTTTGGTTAGCCTAAGGATTAGGGATAGGTCTAGGGTTAACCTTAGGATTAGGGTTTTCTTAGGTAAGGAATTGGTTTAGAGCTAGGTTTAGGGCTATGGTTATGGTTAGAGTTAGGGTTAAAGGTAGGTTTAGGGCTCAGATTAGGCCTAAATAACCCTTGTGTTAGGGTTAGGTCTAGTGTTAGGGTAATGGCTAATGTAAGATCTATTGTTACCATTAGGGTTAGTTTTAGTGTTAGGGTATTTGTTAGATTTAGTGTTAGAATTAGCTTTAAGTTTAGGGTGATATTTATAGCTAGGGTTCATGTTAGGATAGGAGTCAGGGTCAGGTTTAGTTTTAGGGTTAGAGTTAGGACTCAAATTGTGGTAGGATTACTGTTAGAGTTCAGTTTATGGTGAGGGAGGTGTTTTGATTTAGGATGAGTGTTAGGATATTTGTCAAGGTCAGGGTTGATTTTAAGGTTATGGTTAGGCCTCGAGTTAGGGCTAGGGTTAGGTCTAATTGTAGTGTTAGGATTTGGTTTAAGTTAAAGTTTAGGCTTAGGGCTCATACTCGGTTTTGTTTTAGTTCCTAGAGTTAGGGTTAGTGCTAGTATTAGTGTTAGGCTTAGGATTAGGATTAGAGTTAAATTTGGAATTAGGTTTAGATCTAGGATTAGGGCTAGAACTAAGGATATGGCAAGGGTTATGGCTAGGTTTAGGGTTATGGTCAAGGATAGAGTTAGAACTAGGGATAGGGGTAGGGTGAGAGTTAGTCTTAGGGCTAGGTTTAGGGTTAGGTTTAGAGATAGGGATAAATCAGTGCTAGGATTAGGGCTAGGTTTAGTGTTTAGTTTAAGCATAGGGTTAGAGTTAGGGTTATAGTTATGGTTAGGTTTAGGGTGAGGGTTAGAGTTTAGAGTTACAGTTTAGAGTTTAGGTTTAGAGTTAGTGCAAAGTTTGTGGTAAGGGATAGCTTTATAGCTGAGTTTAGAGGTACGGTGATGGTTAGAATTAGGGTTAGGGCTGTGGTTAGGGTTAGGATTATGATTAAGACTAGGTTTAGATCTAGGATGAGGGCTACGTTTTTTTTTTTTAGGGTTAGGGCTAGGATTGGTGCTAGGGCTAATTTCAGATCCAGAATTATGGTTAAATATATTTTTATAGTTAGGATTATGGGTATGTCTAATGTAAGGGTTAGGAATATGGTTAGCATCAGGTTTAGAGCTAGGGGTATTATTAGGGTCAAGTTCTGGGTTACTGTTTGGGACTGGTTATGGTTTAAATGTAGGGCTTGAATTAGCACTAGGGTAATGGATATGATATGGTAATGGTTAGAGTTAGATATCAGTTTAGGGATAGGGTTATGGTTATGATTAGGGCTAAGTTTTGGGTTAAGTTAGTGTAGGTTTAGGGTAACGGCTAATGTAAGTACTAAGGTTATGATTATGGCTATTTTTAGTGTTTAAGAACTAGGTTTACTGTTAGGTTTAGGTCTAGGTTTAGGGTGATATTTTGACCTCAAGTTAATGTAATGGTCAGAGTAAGGTTCAGGGTTAGTTTTAGGGTTTGGCTTAAAACTCAAATTAGCGCTGGGGTTATGGCTAGGTGTAGGGTTAGGGCTTGGTTTAAGTTAATGGTTATGGTTAGATCTTTGGCTTGGTTTGGTTTTAGGGCTAGGGTTAGGGTTAGTGAATTTTTTAGGATTAGTGTTAGGGTTAGGACTAGTCTAAGATATAGGCTTAGGCTTCAGTTTAGGGTTAACTTTAGAGTTAAGTTTTTATCTAAGATTTGTGCTAGAACTAAGGATAAGGCAAGGGTTAGAACTAGGATTTGGGATAGGTTTAGGTTTATGGGAAGGGATGGTATTAGAATGAGTAATAGGGCCAGTGTGAGAGAGTTATTATTAGGGCTAGGATTAGGGTTAGGGTTAGGGATAGGCATAAATTACTGCTAGGGTTAGTATTAGGGCTAGGGTTAGGGCTTGTTTTGGAATTAGTATCAGGGTTAGGGCTAGTTTTAGGATTAAGCATTGAGTTAGGGTTAGATTTAAAGTTAGGTTTTGATCTAGTGTTAAACATAGGGCTAAGAATAGGGCAATTGTGACAAAAAGGGTTAGGATTAGAGTTAGGGTTATCTTTAGGGTAAGGGATGTGGTTTTGGCTAGGTTTAGGGCTAGGACAAGAGTCAGTATAATGGTTAGGGCTTAGTTTGGCTTAAGGTTATGATTAAGGCTAGGTTTATGGCTAGGATGAGGTTTAGGGTTTGTGTTTGGGTAAGGGATAGTATTAGGCTAGGGCTAATGTCAGGACTAGGGTTATCATTTGGTCTAGATTTAGTGTAAGGTTTATGGCTTGTTCCAGTGTAAGGATTACATTTAGGGTAAGATTTAGGTTTATATCTAGGGTTATTTTTAGGGTTAGGGTCAGGGTTAGGGTTTGGGTTAGTTTAGGATTTAGTTTTAGGGTAATGACAGGGTTAATATTAGGATTTTGGTTTGGTTTAGTGTAATGGGTAGGGTTAGGTTTAGGCTTAGAGTTAGCTTAAGAGTTAGGGTTAGTGTTAGGGTAATGGATAGGTTTAGACCTAAGATTAGGGCTAGGGTTATGTATAGGATTAGGGGTAGTTTTGGGTTAGGGTTAGGTTTAAGTTTAGGTTTAGAACTAAAAAGCTAGGTTTAGGACTCGGATAAGGCTAGGTTTTGTGTTGGGTCAAGATACGGTCAAGGATATGGCTAATGTATGAAGTAGGGTTATGATAAGTGCTAGTTATAGGGTTAGAGTTAGGTTGAGATATACGGTGATGATGATGTATAGAGCCAGGGTTAGTGTTAGGGTATGAGTAAGGGTCAGGGTTAGTTTTTGGGTTAGGGTTAGGACTAGATTTAGGGATATTGTTAGTGCTAGGTGTAGGGTTAGGTTTTGGTTTATGTTAAAGTTAGGTTTTGGCTATGACTCAGTTTTCGTTTAGGGCTAGAGCTAGGTAGGTTTAGAGCTAGTTTTATGATTAGCCTTAGTGTTAGGGCTAGAGTTAGGTTTAGGTTTAGGCTTAGGTTTAGGTTTAGATTTATTGTTAGGGTTAGAGGTAGGGTAATATCCAGGGCTATGAATTGGTCCAAGATTACATGAAGGAGTAGGACTAGGATTAGTGTTCTAGTAAGGGATAGAGTTAGAACAAGGGTTTGGGTTAGGGTGAGACTAAGAGTTAGTCTTTGGGCTAGAGTTAGGGTTAGGGTTAGGGATAGGGATAAATTAGGACTAAGTTTAGGGCTAGGGTTAGTGTTAGGGTTAGGCCTAGGGTTTGGGTTAGGGATAAAAAAAAGGCTATGTTTAGGGCTAGGATAAGGGCTAGGATTTGTGTTAGGGTTAGGGCTAGGATTAATGCTAGGGTTAATATCAGGTCTAGCACTAATCTTAGGAATAGTTTTAGGGTTAGGTTTATGGCTAGGTCTAGTGTAAGTGTTAGGTAGGATAAGAGTCAGGTTTATAATTAGGGAAATTATTAGAGTCATGGTCAGTGTTAGGGTTTGGTTTATGTTTGAGGTTAGGTTAGGCCTCGAATTAGCATTATGGTTAGGTTTAGCATAATGGTTTTGTTAAATTTAGGGTTCAGGTTAGGTTTAGGATCATTGATAGGTTTGGGAACACGATAGGGTAAGAGTAAGCCTAGGGTTAGCATTATGGTAAAGGTTATTTATAGAGTAATGGGTACAGTTAGAGTTAAGGTTAGTGCTAGGATTATGGTTAGGATTAGGTCTTGTGTTACGGTTAAGTTGAGGGTTACAACTACTATTAGGTTTAGGGTTATGTTTCGTGTAAGGGTTAGGTTCTGAGCTATGATTAGGGCTAGGCTGAGAGTTAGGTTCAGAGTCAGGTCTAGGTATAGGATTATGGTAAATTATGGGTTAGGGTTGGGCTTATGGTTATACCTAGGTTTAGTGTTAGGGTCAGAATAAGGGTCAGGGTTAGGGTTAGGTTTTGGGATAGTGTTAGTGCTAAAATAAAGGCTAGGGTTACGACTATTAATAGGTTTAGGCTTTTGATTAGTCTAAGGAGTAAGGATAGGTCTAGGCTTACTCTTAGGTTTGGGGTTTCGCATAGGGTAAGGGATTGATTTAGATCTAGGGTTAGGGCTATGTTTAGGGTTAGAGTTAGAGTTAAAGCTAGGTTTAGGGCTTGGTTTAGGAGTAGTTTTTGTGTTGGGGTTAGGGCTAGGTTTATGGCAAGGGCTAAAGTAAGAACTAGGGTTACCACTAAGGTTAATATTAGGTTTAGGATTAGGGGTAGGTTGAGTGGTAGTGTTAGTTTTAAGGTTACGGTAATATGTATAGCTACGGTTCTTGTTAGGATAGGAGTCAGAGTCAGGGTTAGTTTTATGGTTAGCATTAAGACTCGAATTAGTGCTATTGTTAATATTAGTGTTTGGTTGAGTTTAGGACAGTGTTTAGAGCTAGAGTGAGTGTTAGGATATGAGTCAGGGTCAGTATTAGTTTTAAGGTGAGGCTTAGGACTCGAATTAGGGCTAGGGTTAAGTCTAGGTGTAGTGTTAGTGTTTGGTTTAAGTTAAGGTTTAGAGTTAGGGCTATTGTTCAGTTTTGGTTCACTACTAGGATTAGGGTTAGGGCAAATTTCACTATTAGCATTAGAGTTATGGCTAGTGATATTTTGGGGCTTAGGCTTAGGTTTAAGGTTAGATTTAGAGTTAGGGTTAGGGCTCTGACCATCTTTAGGGCAACTGTTAGGGGTAGTGTTATGTTTACAGTAGTGGATAGGGATAGAACTAGGGATAGGGATAGGGCAAGAGTTAGTGTTAGTCTTAAGGCTAGGGTTAGAATAGGGTTAGAGATAGAGCTAACTTAGGGCTAGTATTAAGGCTAGGTTTTGTGTTTAGCTTAAGCCTAGAGTTAGCGTTAGGGTTAGGGTTAAATTTAGGGTAAGGGATGACATTATACCTAGGTTTAGAGGTAGGGTGAAGGTTAGAATTAGGGTTAGGTGTAGGGCTAGAGTTAGGCTTATGATTAAGGCTAGGTTTAGGGCTAGGATGAAGCTAGGTGTGTTTTTAGGGTTAGGGTTAGGATTACAGCTAGATCTAATTTCAGGTCTAGAATTATAGTTAAAGATAGTTTTAGGATTAGGTTTATGGCTACGTCTAGGGTAAGGGTTAGGTGTTGGGTTATGGTCAAGTTTAGAGCTAGGGGTATTATTAAGGTTAATGTCTGGGTTAGGGTTTGGGATAGGTTAAGGTTTGTAGTTTAGGCTTGAATTAGTTGTAAAATTAGTGTTAGGGTAATGATAGGGTTAGGTTTAGGATTCAGGTTAGGTTTAGGATAATGGAAGTGTTAGGATTCAGGATAGGGTTAGTTTTATGCTGAGGGTTATCATTATAGTTAGTGTTTGATTATGGTAATGGATAGAATCAGAGATCAGTTTAAAGCTAGAGTTATGGTTACAATTAGGGATAGTGTTAGGGTTAGGTTAGGTTTAAAGCTAGGGTTAGGGCTTGGATAAGAGGTAGGTTTGGGGTTATGTTAGGCCTAGGGTTATTGTTACAGCTAATGTAAGTACTAGTTTTACAATTAGAGCTAGTTTTAGGGTTTTAGTTCTAGTTTTAGTGTTAGGGTTAGGTTTAGGGTTAGGGTGATGTTTAGAGCTAGAAGTATGAGGGTCAGTGTCGAGTTCAGGGTTAGTTTTAGGGTTCAGCTTCCAGCTCAAATTAGGGCTAGGGTTAGGCCTAGGTGTAAAGTTAGGGTTTGGTTTAGGTTAATGGTTAGGGTTATTGCTATGGCTCTTTTTGTTATAGGGCTAGGGCTAGGGTTAGGGCTCATTTTAGGATTAGTGTTGTTGTTTGGGCTAGTGTTAGGGGTAGGCTTAAGCTTCAGGTTGGGGCTAGATTTAGAGTTACATTTTGCCTAAGGTTAGTGCTAGGAATAAGGATAGGGCAAGGGTTAGTACTAGGGTTAGGACTAGGGTTAGGGTTTTGGTAAGGGACAGGGTTAGAACGAGTGATAGGGCTAGTGAGAGAGTTAGAGTTAGTCTTAGTTCTAGGGATAGGGTTAGGTTTAGGGATAGGGCTAAATTACAGCTAGGGTTTTGTTAGGGCTAGGGTTAGGGCTACTTTTAGGATTAGGATTAGGCATCAAGTTAGGGTTAGATTTAGAGTTATCTTTAGATCTAGGGTTAGTGTTAGTCCTAAGAATAAGGCAAGGGTTATCATTAGGGTTATGTTTAGAGTTAGGGTTTAATTTAGGCTAAGGATGATGTTATAGCTAGATTTAGGGCAAGGGCCAAAGTTAATATAGGGTTAGAACTAGGGTTAGGGTTAGGGTTATGATTAAGCTGTGTTTAGGGCTACAATGAGGACTAGGATTTGTTTTAGGGTTAGGGATAGTATTAGGGCTATTGCTAATGTCAGATGTAAGGTTACAGTTAGGGATAGATTTAGTGTTAGATTTATGGCTTGGTCCAGTGTAAGGGTTAGGCTTTTGGTTAGGGTCAGGTTTAGATCTAGGGTTATTTTTAAAATCAGTGTCATGATTAGGGTTTGGGTTAAGTTAGTGTTTAGATGCAGGGCTCAAATTAATTTTAGATTTAGGCTTAGGGTAATGAAAGTGTTAGGTTTAGGGTTTAGGTTTGGTGTAATGTATAGGGTTAGGGTTAGGCCTAGGATTATCAGAAGTGTTAAGATTATCATTTGGGTAATGGATCGGGTAAGCCCTAAGGTTAGGGCTAGAATTATGTATAGAATTATGTATAGGTAATGAATAGGTTTAGTGTTAGGTTTAAGTTTAGGGATAAAGCTAGGTTTAGGACTCAGATTCAGGCTAGGTTTTTGGTTAGTTTAGGGCTAGGGTTAAGGCTACCACCAATGTATGAAATGGGTTTATGATTACAGATAGTTGTAGAGTTAGAGTTAGGTCTAGTTCTAGTGTTTAGGTTAGGTTTACAGTGATGATGATGTTTAGAGCCAGGGTTAGTGTTAGGGTCAGAGTCAGGGTCAGGGTTAGTTTTTTGTTTACGTTTAGACTATAATTATGGATAGGGTTTGGACTAGGGGTAGGGTTAGGGTTTGATTAAGGATAAGGGTTAAGGTTAAGGCTATGACTTAGTTTTGTTTTAGGGCTAGGGGTAGGGTTAGGGCTAGTTTTAAGATTAGTCGTAGGGTTAGGGCTAGTGTAATTATGAGATTTAGGATTAGGTTAAGGATTAGGGATAAGGGTAGAGTTATGGTTAGATTTAGTCTTAGGGTTAGGTTTAAATTTAGAGTTAGGTTTATATCTAGGCTTAGAGATAGGGCTAAGTATAGGGCTAGGGTATGGCTACATTTAGGGCTAGGTGTATGGTGATGGTAAGGTATAGGGTTAGAACTAAGTATAGAGCTAGTGTGAGAGTTAGAGTTAGATTTAGGTCTAGGATTAGGGTTAGGTATAGAGCTAAATTAGGGCTTATATTAGGGCTAGGGTTAATGTTAGGGTTAGGCCTAGGGTTAGGGCTAGGATTAGTGTTAGGGTTAGGGTTAGGGTTAGGTTTAGGGTAAGGGATGGGAATATAGCTAGTTTTAGGACTAGGGTGAGAATTAGGATTAAGGTTAGGGCTAACGTTAGGGTTAGGATTATGCTTAAGGTGAGGTTCATGGCTAGGATGTGGGCTATGTTTTGTATTAGGGTTAGGACTAGGATTAGACCTAGGGCTAATGTCAGGTCTAGGGTACGGTTATGGATAGTTTTAGGCTTAGGTTTATGGCTAGGTCTATTGTAAAGTTTAGTTTTCTTGTTAGGGTCAGGTTTAGAGCTATGGGTATTATTAGAGTCAGAGTCAAGTTTAGGGTTTGTGTTAGGTTAAGGTTTAGGTTTAGGGCTCAATTTAGTCTTATATTTAGGGATTGAGTAATGACACAGTTAGGTTTAGGATTCAGGTTAGGTGTAGGTTAATGGACAGGGTTAAGGCTAGTGCTAGGAATAGGGTTCTGCCTAGGTTTAGCATAAGGATTATAGATATCTTAGGGTAATGAATAGGGTTACAGCTAGGGTTATGGCTAGGGTTATGGTAAGGATTAGGTCTAGGGTTGGGCTTAGTGTTATGCTTATGGATAGGGTTATTGTTAGGTATATCTTTAGTGTTAAAGCTAAGGTAGGGCTCGGATCATGGGTAGCTTTTGTGATAAGTTAGGGCTATGGCTAATGTCATTGCTCAATCCCTAAACATAAGACTAAAATGAGCCCTAAACCTAAAGCTTAACCTAACCTAATTTAGTAATGATTAGGACTAGTTTTATGGTTAATATTAGGGCTAGGTGTAGTTTTGGGTTAGTTTTAGGGTTAGGGTGAAGTTTAGAGCCAGCGTTAGTGATAGTGTCAGGGACAGTGTTCGGGTACTTTAATGGTTAGGGTTAATGCCTGAATTAGGACTAGGGTTAGGTCTAGAGGTAGGGTTGGAGTTTGGGTTAGGTTATGGGTTATTGTTTAGGCTACGTCTAGTTTGTCTTTAGGTCTAGAACTATAGTTATGGCTAGATTTAGGATTAGGTTTAGGTCTAGGTCTAGTATTAGGATTAGGTTTAGGTATAAGTTTACCAGTAGGGATAGTGTTAAGTTTTGGTTTTGGGGGGGTTTAGATTTAGAGCTAAGATTAGTGTTAGGGTAAGAATAATGGTGAGGGGGGCTGGGGATGTGGCTCAAGTGTTAGTGAGGTTGCCTGGCATGCATGCGGCCCGGGTTCGATTCTCAGCACCACATACAAACAAAGATGTTTTGTCCACAAAAAAATAAAAAATAAAAAATAAAAAACTCTCTCTCTCTCTCTCTCTCTCTCTCTCTCTCTCTCTCTGTCTGTCTTTCTCTCTTTCACAGGGCAACTCTTAGACAATATAAAGGAGTAGAGATAATACCATGCATCTTATCTGATCATAATGGAATGAAACTGAAAATCAACGATAAAAGAAGGAAGGAAAAAGCATACATCACTTGGAGAATGAACAATAGGTTACTGAACGATCAATGGGTTATAGAAGACATCAAGAAGGAAATCAAAAAATTCTTAGAGATAAATGAAAACACAGACACAACATATCGGAATCTATGGGACACATTGAAAGCAGTTCTAAGAGGAAAATTCATTGCTTGGAGTTCATTCCTTAAAAAAAGAAAAAACCAACAAATAAATGATCTCATACTTCATCTCAAAATCCTGGAAAATGAAGAGCAAAACAACAGCAAAAGAAGTAGAAGGCAAGAAATAATTAAAATCAGAGCTGAAATTAATGAAATCGAAACAAAAGAAACAATTGAAAAAATTGACAAAACTAAAAGTTGGTTCTTTGAAAAAATAAACAAAATCGACAGACCCTTAGCGATGCTAGCGAAGAGAAGAAGAGAGAGAACTCAAATTACTAGCATACGGGATGAAAAAGGCAATATCACAACAGACACTTCAGAAATACAGAAGATAATCAAAAACTATTTTGAATCCTTATACTCCAATAAATTAGAAGATAGTGAAGGCATAGATAAATTTCTTAAGTCATATGATCTGCCCAGATTGAGTCAGGAGGATATAGAAAACCTAAACAGACCAATATCAATTGAGGAAATAGAAGAAACCATAAAAAGACTACCAACCAAGAAAAGCCCAGGTCCAGATGGGTATACAGCAGAATTTTACAAAACCTTTAAAGAAGAACTAATACCAATACTTTTCAAGCTACTTCAGGAAATAGAAAAGGAGGGAGAACTTCCAAATTCATTCTATGAGGCCAACATCACCCTGATACCTAAACCAGACAAAGACACTTCAAAGAAAGAAAACTACAGACCAATATCTCTAATGAACCTAGATGCAAAAATCCTCAATAAAATTCTGGCGAATCGGATACAAAAACATATCAAAAAAATTGTACACCATGATCAAGTAGGATTCATCCCTGGGATGCAAGGCTGGTTCAATATACGTAAATCAATAAATGTTATTCACCACATCAATAGACTTAAAAATAAGAACCATATGATCATCTCGATAGATGCGGAAAAAGCATTTGACAAAGTACAGCATCCCTTTATGTTCAAAACTCTAGAAAAACTAGGGATAACAGGAACATACCTCAATATTGTAAAAGCAATCTATGCTAAGCCTCAGGCTAGCATCATTCTGAATGGAGAAAAACTGAAGGCATTCCCTCTAAAATCTGGAACTAGACAGGGATGCCCTCTCTCTCCACTTCTGTTCAACATAGTTCTCGAAACACTGGCCAGAGCAATTAGACAGACGAAAGAAATTAAAGGCATAAAAATAGGAAAAGAAGAACTTAAATTATCACTATTTGCAGATGATATGATTCTATACCTAGCAGACCCAAAAGGCTCTACAAAGAAACTATTAGAGCTAATAAATGAATTCAGCAAAGTGGCAGGATATAAAATCAACACACATAAATCAAAGGCATTCCTGTATATCAGCGACAAATCCTCTGAATTGGAAATGAGGACAACCACTCCATTCAAAATATCTTCAAAAAAAATAAAATACTTGGGAATCAACCTAACAAAAGAGGTGAAAGACTTATACAATGAAAACTACAGAACCCTAAAGAGAGAAATAGAAGAAGATCTTAGAAGATGGAAAAATATACCCTGTTCATGGATAGGCAGAACTAACATCATCAAAATGGCGATATTACCAAAAGTTCTCTATAGGTTTAATGCAATCCCAATCAAAATCCCAACGGCATTTCTTGTAGAAATAGAGAAAGCAATCATGAAATTCATATGGAAAAATAAAAGACCCAGAATAGCAAAAACAATGCTAAGCAGGAAGTGTGAATCAGGCGGTATAGCGATACCAGACTTCAAACTATACTACAGAGCAATAGTAACAAAAACAGCATGGTACTGGTACCAAAACAGGCGGGTGGACCAATGGTACAGAATAGAGGACACAGAAACCAATCCACAAAACTACAACTATCTTATATTTGATAAAGGGGCTAAAAGCATGCAATGGAGGAAGGATAGCATCTTCAACAAATGGTGCTGGGAAAACTGGAAATCCATATGCAACAAAATGAAACTGAATCCCTTTCTCTCGCCATGCACAAAAGTGAATTCAAAATGGATCAAGGAGCTTGATATCAAATCAGAGACGCGCCGTCTGATAGAAGAAAAAGTTGGCTACGATCTACAGTCGGTGGGGTCGGGCTCCAAATTCCTCAATAGGACACCCATAGCACAAAAGTTAATAACTAGAATCAACAAATGGGACCTACTCAAACTAAAAAGTTTTTTCTCAGCAAAAGAAACAATAAGAGAGGTAAATAGGGAGCCTACACCCTGGGAACAAATCTTTACTCCTCACACTTCAGATAGAGCCCTAATATCCAGAGTATACAAAGAACTCAAAAAATTAGACAATAAGAAAACAAACAACCCAATCAACAAATGGGCCAAGGACCTGAACAGACACTTCTCAGAGGAGGACATACAGTCAATCAACAAGTACATGAAAAAATGCTCAACATCTCTAGCTGTCAGAGAAATGCAAATCAAAACCACCCTAAGATACCATCTCACTCCAGTAAGATTGTCAGCCATTAGGAAGTCAAACAACAACAAGTGCTGGCGAGGATGTGGGGAAAAGGGTACACTTGTACATTGCTGGTGGGACTGCAGATTGGTGCAGCCAATTTGGAAAGCAGTATGGAGATTTCTTGGAAAGCTGGGAATGGAGCCACCATTTGACCCAGCTATTCCCCTTCTTGGTCTATTCCCTAAAGACCTAAAAAGAGCATGCTACAGGGACACTGCTACATCGATGTTCATAGCAGCACAGTTCACAATAGCAAGACTGTGGAACCAACCTAGATGCCCTTCAATGGACGAATGGATAAAAAAAATGTGGCATTTATACACAATGGAGTATTACTCTGCATTAAAAAATGACAAAATCATAGAATTTACAGGGAAATGGATGGCATTAGAGCAGATTATGCTAAGTGAAGCTAGCCAATCCCTAAAAAACAAATGCCAAATGTCTTCTTTGATATAAGGAGAGTAACTAAGAACAGTGTAGGGACGAAGAACAGGAGAAGAAGATTAACATTTAACAGGGATGAGAGGTGGGAGGGAAAGGGAGAGAGAAGGGAAATTGCATGGTAATGGAAGGAGACCCTCAGGGTTATACAGTGGAGGAGGTAGAGAGAGAGGAGGGGAGGGGAGAGGAGAGGTGGGGAGGGGGGAGGGTGGAGGATGGGAAAGGCAGTGGAGCACAACAGACACTAGTATGGCAATTTGTAAATCAATGGATGTGTAACTGATGTGATTCTGCAATCTGTGTATGGGGTGAAGGTGGGAGTTCATAACCCACTTGAATCAAAGTGTGGAATATGATATGTCAAGAAATTTGTAATGTTTTGAACAACCCACAATAAAAAATTAAAAAAAAAAAAAAATAAAAATAAAAAAAAAAAAAATAAAAAAATAAAAAAGAATAATGGTCAGGGATAGGGTTAGGGTTTGGGTTATGGTTAGATCTAGAATGAAGGCTAGGCTTAGGACTAGTTATAGAGTTAGGGGTTTGGTTAGGCTAAGGATTAGTGCTAAGAATACGGTTAGCATTAGGGTGAGAGTTTCGCTTACGGTAAGGGATAAGGTTAGAGCTAGGGTTAGGACCAGGATTAGGGTTAGGTTTAGGGTTAAAGCTCGTGTTAGGGCTTGGATTAAGGCTAGTTTTGTATTAGGGTTAGGGCTAGTGTTATGGTTATGGCTATTGTGAGAACTAATGTTACAATTAGGGTTAGTTTTAGGGCTAAGTCTAAAGTTAGGTTTAGGTTTAAGGTTAGGGTGATATTTAGAGCTAGGTTTAGTGTTTAGATATGAGTCAGGGTCACGGTTATGTTTAGGGTTAGGGTTAGGTTTCAAATTAGGGATAGGGTTACTGCTGGTATAGGGTTAGAGTTTGGTCTAGTATAAGGGTTAGTGTTGGGCATAGGCTCAGTATTGTTTTAGGGCTAGGGCTAGGGTTATGGCTAATTTTAGGATTAGCATTAGGGTTAGAGCTAGTTTGAGTGTTAGGCTGAGGTATCGGGCTGGGGTTAGTTTCAGAGAAAGGTTTTGATTTAGAGTTAGTACTAGGGCTAAGGATAGTGCAAGGGTAATGACTAGGGTTAGAGCTTTTGTTAGGGTTACAGTAAGGGATAGGGTTAGATGTAGGGATAAGTCTTGTGTGAGAATTATAGTTACTCTTAGTTCTAGGGTTAGGGTTAGGGTTAGGAATAGGGCTAAATTAGGGCTAGTATAAGGGCTAGGTTTAGTTTTAGTGTTAGGGCTAGAGTTAGTGTTATTGTTAGGGCTAGGGCTAGTTTTAGGTTTAGGGAAAGGGTTAGGGATTGAGCTATGGTGAGGGCTAGGGGGAGTGTTAGGTTTAGTGTTAGGTCTGGGTTAGGGTTATGGTTATGGTTAGAGTTTTAGTTGGGGCTAGGGCTAGGGTTTTCATTAGTGTTAGGGTTAGTTTTAGAGTAATGATTTGGATTAGATATAAGATTAGGTTTAGGGTTAAGTTTAGGTTATAATTAAATTTAGGTTTATGGATAGGTTTAATTTTGATTAATGGTAAGGGTTATGGTTAAGTTTATGGCAAGGGTTAGGTTTAGGATTAGGTTGAGAGTTAGGTTAATGATTAGGTTTAGGGATAGGGTTAGGTAATGTCATGGTTAGAGCTAGTGTTGGTACTATGGTTAAGGTTAGGATTAGGTCTAAGGTTAGGTTTATGTTTAGGAATAGGTCTAGGGTTATGTTTTGGCTAAGGGTTAATCTTTGAGCTAGGGTTATGTGTAAGGCAACTGTTAGGGTTAGGGCTACATTTAGTATTATGATTATGCTTAGGGTAGTTTTAGGCCTTGGATTAGGGCTAGGTTTGTGTTAGGTTTAGGCCCAGGGTTAAGGCTATGTGTAACGTAAGATCTAGGGTTCTGATTAGAGCTACTTTAAGGGTTAGAGTTATGGCTATGTCTAGTGATAGGTTTAGGTTTTGGGTTCAGGTTTAGAGCTAGGTTTATTGTTAGTGTTAGGGTAAGTGTTCAGGTTAGAGTTAGGTTTAGGGGGAAAGCCAGAATTAGGACTAGGGTTAGGTCTAGGGTATGGTTAGTGTTTGCTTTAGGTTAAGGATTATGTTAGGGCTAGGTCTCAGGGTATTTTTTAGGTCTAGGTCTAGAGTTATGGCTATATTTAGAATTAGGCTTAGGTCTAAGGCTAGTGTTAGGCTTAGGTTTAGGTATAAGTTTATTGGTAGGTCTAGTTTTAGTGTTTGGTTTAGGGTTAGGGTCAGATTTAAACTGAGGGTTTGTACTAGGGTAAGGATTTGATTTAGGATTAGAACTAGAATGAGGGCTAGAGTTAGAACTAGTAATAGAGTGAGGGTTTGGAATAGGCTATGGATTAGGCTTAGGGCTAAGTTTAGCGTTATGAATAGGGTTTGACTTAGGGTAAGTGATACAGTTAGAGCTAGGGTTACTGCTAGGGTTAGGGTTAGGGTTAGGGCTAAGTGTAGGTTTAAGTTTAGGTTTACTTCTAGGGTTAGGGATCAGATTAGGGCTAGTTTTTCTGTTAGGTTTAGGGCTAGGGTTAGGGTTATGGCTAATATAAGAACTAAGGTTGGGATTAGAGTTAATATTTGGTCTAGATCTAGTGTTAGCATATCTCTAGGGTTAGTGTGATATTTAGAATTAAGGTTATTGTTAGAATATAAGTCTGGGTCAGGGTTAATTTTAGGACTAGGACATGAGTTGGAGCTAGAAGGTTATGGCTAATTTAAGGGTTAGGGTTTGTTTTAGGTTAACATTTAGGGTTAGGACTATGGCTCAGTTTCTTTAAGGGATAAGGCTAGGGTTACGTCTAATTTTAAGATTAGCAATAGTGTTATATCTAGTGGTAGGTTGAGGATTAGGTTTAGCGTTAGGGTAAAATGTAGGGTTATGGTTAGATCTAGGGTAGGGTTTAGGGCTAGGTTTATGGCTAAGGTTTGGGCTTATGTTAAGTTTATTGTAATGGATAGGGTTAGAACTACAAATAGGGCTGGGGAGAGTTAGAGTTAGTCTTAGACCAAGGTAAGAGGTAGAGTTAGGGTTAGGGCAAATTTAGGGTTAGGATTAGTGCTAGGACTAGTGTTAGGGTTAGGGTTAGGGTTAGGTCTGGGTTTATGGTTTTGGTTAGTTTTAGGGTTATGTTATGGCTAAGTCTAGTGTAAGGTTTAGGTTTAGGTTAAGGGTCAGGTTTAAAGCTAGTTGTATTATTAGGGTCAAGGTTTGAGTAGGGTTTGGTTTAGGTTAAATTTTAGGGTTAAGGCTTGCATAAGCATTAGGGATAGGGTTTGGGTCTGGGTTAGGGTAATTTATAGGGTTAGGTTTAGGGTTCAGGTTACGTTTAGAGTACTGATTAGGGTTAGTGTTAGCAATAGTGTTAGCGATAGGCCTAGGGTTAGCATTTGGTTTAGGCTTACTTTTAGGGTAATGGAGAGGGTTAGAGTTAAGTTTAGGGCTAGGGTAATGATTAGAATTAGGCCTAGGATTCATGTCAGGTTTAGGTTTGGGATAAGTGTTAGTGTTTGAGCTAGGATTAGGGCTAGCGTGAGTGTTAGGTTTAGAGTGAGGGATAATATTAGAGTTAGGGTTATGTTTAGATTAAGGTTAGAGTTTGAGCTACAATTAGGCTTAGGGCGAGGTTTAGAGTTAGGGATAGGTCTAGGCTTATGGTTAGGGTTACAATAAGGGCTAGGTTTAGGGCTAGGATAAGGGCAATGTTTTGCATGAGGTTTATGGCTATCATTATGGCTATGGGTAATGTAAGAGCTAGGGATGTGATTATGGCTAATTTTAGGGTTAGGGTTATGGATAAGTCTAGTCCTAGTTTTTGGTTAGGATAAGATTTAGAGCTAGGGTTTGTTTTAGGGTAACTGTCATTGTCAGGTTAGGGTTAGCTTTAGGGTGAGGGCCAGATTTAGGACTAGAGTTAGTCTTTACGTTAGGTTAACGGTTATTTTTTTTAAAGAGAGAGTGAGTGAGGGGAGAGAGAGAGAGAGAGAGAGAGAGAGAGAGAGAGAGAGAGAGAGAGAGAGAATTTTAATATTTATTTTTCAGTTATCAGGGGACACAACACCTTTTGTTGTATGTGGAGCTGAGGATCAAATATGGGCCGCACGAATGCCAGGAAAGCACATGACCACCGTTTGAGCCACATCCCCAGCCCAGGTTAATGGTTATTGTTAGGGCTACTGCTAGTTTTCTTTTTTTTTTTTTTTTGGGGGGGGGGCTAAGGCTAGATTTATGACTCTATTTAGGACTAGGTTTAGTCTAGTGCTAGTGTTACTGTTAGGTTTAGATATAGCTTTACTGGTAGGGGTAGGGGTAGGGTTTGCTTTAGGGTGTCGGGTTTAGACCTAGGGTTAGTGTTACTGTCAGAATAAGGGTCAGGGTTAGAGTTAGGGTTAGAGCTAGAATGAGGGCTTGGGTTAGGTCTAGTAATAGAGATAGGGTTTGAGGCAGTCTAAGCATTATGGTTAGGACTAACGTAGCATTAGGGTGAGGGTTTGGTTTAGGGTAAGGGATGGGTTAGAGGTAGAGTTAGGGTTAGGTTTAGGGTTAGGGTTAGGTTTAGGGTTAAATCTAGGTTTAGGGCTTGAAATAGAGATAGGATTTGTGTTGGCATTGGGGCTACAGCTAAAGAAAGAACTAGGATTCTGATTAGGGCTAGTTCTTGTGTTAGCGTTAGGTCAATGTTTAGAACTAGGGTTACTGTTAGGGTCCGAGTACGTGTCAGGGTTACTTATAGGGTTAGAGTTAGGATTCAAATTAGGACTACATTTAGGGCTAGGTGTAGGGTTAGGGTACGGTTTAGGTTTGTTAAGAGTTAGGGTTAGTTTTATGGCTCAATTTTGTTTTAGCACTAGGGTAATGTTAGGGCTAGTTTTCCAATTAGCATTTCGGTTAGGGCAGTGTTAGAGTGAGCTTTAGGCTAAAGGTTAGGGTTAGATCCAGATTTAGGGCTTGGGTGAAGGTTAGGGCTAGGGTTGGGGCTAGGGATAGGGATGGGGTTTGGGTTATGGTAACAGATAGGTTTAGAAGTAGGGATAGGGTAGGGTGAGAGTTAGAGTTAGTCTTAGGTCTGGGGATAGTGTTAGGTTTACGGTTAGGGCTAAATTAGAGCTAGATTAGATCTATGGATAGTGGTAGGTTTAGGTCCTGGTTTAGGACTAGGGTTAGGGTTAGCATTAGGGTTAGGGTAAGGTATGATGTTACAGCTACATTTTGGGCTAGGGCATGGGATAAAATTAGGTTTAGGCCTTGGTTAAAGTTAGGATTAGGATTAAGGCTAGTCTTAGGGCTAGGATTAGGGGTAGGGTTTGTGCTAGGATTATGGTAGTATTAGGTCTATGGCTAATGTCAGTTCTAGGTTTACTGTTAGAATTTGGGATAGTTTTAGGTTTAGGTTTATGACCAGGTCTATTGTAAGGGTTACGTTGAAGGTTAGGGTCAGGTTTACAGCTAGGGGTATTATTAGGGTCAGAGTCAGGGTTAGGGTATGGGTTAAGTTAAGGTTTAGGGTTAGGGCTAAAATTAGCATTAGGGTTAGGGTAATGGATACAATTAGGTTTCAGGTTCAGGTTAGGGTTAGTATAATGGACCGGGTTAGGGTAAGGCATAGGGTTAAAGTTAGGCCTAAAGATAGAATTTGGTTAAAGATATGGTTCAGGTAATGGATAGGATTAGAGCTACAGTTAGGCCTAGGTTTATGGTTAGGTGATGGCTATGGTTAGGGTTAGGCCTAGGGTTAGAATTTGCTTAGGGTTATGGTTAGGGTAATGGGTAAAATTATATCTAGGTTGAGGGCTAGTGTTATGGTTAGAAATAGGGCTATGGTTCTGTTTATGTTTCGGGTTAGGACAAGGTTTAGGTTTAGAATTAGGTTTAGGTTCAGTGTTAGGGCTAGGGCTAGTGTTAGGGCTTCAATTAAAACTAGACTTAGGGATCAGATTAGCGCTAGGTTTTGGTTTAGGTTAGGGCTAGTGTAGGACTATGGCTAATGTAAGAACTAGGGTTATGATTAGAGATAGCATTAGGTCTAGGTCAAGGTCTAGGTTTTAGATTAGGTTTAGGTTTATGAAGATTATTAGAGATAGGGTTAGTGTTAGGGTCAGAGTAAGAATCAGTGTTACTGATCAGGGTTAGGAAAATGACTCACATTAGGGCTAGGATTAAGTCTAGGTGTAGGGATAGATTTGGTGATAGGGTTAGGGAAATAATTAGGAATTGGGCTTATGTCAGGTCTAGCGTTACCATTAGGCTAGGGTTAGGTAAAGGCTATGGTTCAGTTTTGTTTTTGATTTAGGTTTAGGGCTAGTTTTAGGATTAGCGACAGCATTAGGGCTAGTGGTAGGGTGAGGTTTAGGCTTAGATTTGTTGTTATGTTTAGATCTAGGTTTAGGGCTGGGGTCTGCATTAGGTTTAAGGTTAGGGCTAGTGTTAGGGTTATGGTAACGGATAGGGTTAGAACTAGAAATAGGACTGGGGTGCGATTAGAGCTATTCTTTGTTCTAGGTTTAGGTGTAGGTTTAGGGTTAGGGCTAAATTAGTGCTAGGATTACTGCTAGCATTAGTATTAGGGTTAGGCCTAGGGTTAGGGCTAGGGTTATGTTTAGTGTTAGTTTTAGGGTTAGGGATAGATTTAGGAGAAGGGGGTTATAGCTAGTTTTAGAGTTAGGGTTTTGGTTAAAATTTGATATAGGGCTAGGTTTAGAGTTCGGGTAAAGATTAAGGCTAGGTTTAGTGCCAGGATGATTGTATGTGTTAGGGCTAGGACTAAGTTTAGGGCTAGGGCTAATGTCAGGTCTAGGTTCCAAATAAGTGGTAATTTTATGGTTAGGTTATGGCTATGTCTAGTGTAAGGTTCAGGGTTACACCAAAGTGTTTTATTAGGGTCAGTGTCTGGGTATGGTTTGGTTTAGTTTAAAGTTTAGGGTTAAGGCTTGTATTAGCATTAGGGTTTGGTTTAGGATTCGGGTAATGGATAGGATTAGATTTAGGATTCAGGTTATGTTTAGAGTAATCTATATGGTTATTGTTAGTGATAGGGTTAGCATTAGGCCTAGGGTTAGCATTTGGTTTAGACTTATCTTTAGGGTAATGGATAGGGTTAGAGCTAAGGTTAGGGTTAGGTTTAAGGTTAAGTTTATGGCTAGGGTTACGGTTAGGCTTAGGGTTTGAGTTAGGGTTAGATTTATGGTAAGTATTAAGGTTTGAGCTAGGGTTAGGTCTAGAGCAAGGGTTAGGATTAGAGTCAGGGCTAGGGTTAGGGTTAGGGTTAGTGTTATGATTAGGAAAGTGTTAGAGTTTGAGCTAGGTTTAGGACTACGGCAAGGGTTAGGGTTAGGGTTAGGTCTAGTATTATGGTTACGGATAAAATTAGGGCTATGTTTAGAACTAGATAAGGACTAGGTTTGTGTGATGTTTATGGCTAGTGTTAGGGCTATGGGTAATATAAGAGGTCAAGTTATTGTTATGGCTAGTTTTCAGGTTAGGGTTATGGGTAAGTCTAGTGTTAGTGTTAGGTTTTGAGTTAGGGTACGGTTTAGAGCTAGGATCTGTGTTAGGGTAAGCATCGATGTTTGGGTTAGGGTTAGGGCCAGAATTAGGAATAGCATTGGGTCTAGGGATAGGGTTTGCCTTTGTGTTAGGTTAAGGGTTATTTTTAGGGCCAGTTCAAGATTTTTGTTTAGGGCTAGGACTAGATTTATGACTCTATTGAGGTTTACGTTTGGTCTATAGCTAGTGTTACTGTTAGGTTTAGGTATAGGTTTACTGGTAGGCGAAGAGTTAGGGTCCAGGTTAGGGTTAGTGTCAGGTTTCAATCTAGGGTTATGTTAGGGTCAGAATAAGGGTCAGTTTGGGGTTAAGGCTAGAGCTAGAATGGGGCTGAGGGTTAGGACTAGTAAAAGAGTTAGGGTTTGCAATTGGCTAAAAATTAGTGTTAGGACTAGGGTAGCATTAGTGTGAGGGTTTGGTTTAGGGTAATGGATAGGAATGGAGGCAGGGTTAGCATTACAGATGGGGTTAGGGTTACGGTTAGTTTTACTGTTAGAATTCGGTTTAGGGATGGGGATGCCGTTTGAGTTAGTGTTAGGGTTAGAGTTAACCTTATAAAAAGTGTTAGTGTTTGGGTTAGGGTTATAGTTAGGTTTAGGATTACAAAGTTTAAGGTTGTGGTTAGTTTTAGATTTAGCATTAAGATGGGATGAGTGTTAGGTTTAGGGTAAGGGTTATGGTTATGATTACTCTTGGGGTTAGGGTTAGAGATATGTTTAGGGTTATTGTTAGGTTTATAGTTAGTGTTATTGTCAGGGTTAGTGTTAGGCTTAGTTTACGGTTAGGGTTAGGTTAAGGATAAGCCTAGTTTTAGGAATAGGGTTAGTGTTAGGGTTAGTTTTAGTGTTAGTTTTAGGGTTAGGGTTAAATTAAGGGAATGGGTAGGGTTAGGGTTAGGGGCTTGTTAGGTTTAGATTTAGGGTTAGTGTTAGGTTTAAATTTAGGGTTAGTTTACAATTAGGGATAGGGTTAAGATTCAAGTTAGGGGTTTTGATAGGTTAGGTTTAGGGTTAAGGATAGGTTGAGGATTAGGTTTAGGGTTAGTGTTAGGGTTAGGTTTAGGTTCAGGGTTAGGGTTAGTGTTAGAGTTAGGGTGAGAGTTCCTGTTTTTACGGTTAGGGTTAGGGTTAGTGTTAGGGTTAGGGTTAATTTAGGATTAGTGTTAGGGTTAGTAGTAGTGTTTTGGTAAGTGTTAGTGTTAGGGTTAGTGTTAGGTTTAGAGTTTGCATTATGGTTAGTGTTAGGGTTAGTATTAGCGTGTTGGTTAAATTTAGGTTTAGGGTTAATATTAGTGTTAAGGTTAGGGTTAGTGTTAGGTTAGAGTTACTCTTGTGGTTAAAGTTAGTGTGTAGGGTTAGGGTGAGAAGTCCTCTTAGAGTTAGAGTTAGGGTTAGTGTTAGGTTAGGGTTACCGTTGTGGTTAGGGTTAGTGTTAAGGTTAGGGTGAGAAGTCCTCTTAGAGTTAGAGTTAGGGTTATTGTTAGGGTTAGGGTTAGCATTATGGTTTGTGTTAGAGTCAGTATTAGTGTCATGGTTGGGTTTAGGGTTCGGGTTAGTATTAGTTTTAGGGTTAGATTTAGTGTTATGTTAGGGTAAGGGTTAGGGTTAGGTTTGATGTTAGTGTTTGGGTTAGAGTTAGTGTTAGGATTAGGATAAGTTTAGGGCTAAGATTAGGGTTATGAAAAGAGTTAGTGTTAGTGTTAGAGTTAGGGTTACGGTGAGGTTTAGGGTTAGGGTTAGTGTTAAAGTTAGGGTTGTGTTAGGGTTTGTGTTAGGGTTACGGTTAGGGTTAAATTTAGGGTTATGTTTAGAGTTAGGATTCAGGTTAAGGTTAAAGTTAGGATTAGAATTCGGTTAGGATTTGGGTTAGGGTTAGTGTTAAGGTTAGTGTTAGGATTAGGATTAGGTTTAGCATTAGAATTAGTGTTAGGTTTAGTGTTAGGATTTGTGTTAGGGTTAGGGTTGGGTTAGGCTTAGGGTTACAGTTAAGATTTGGGTTAGTATTTGCATTAGGGTTAGGGTTAGGGTTAAGGTTAGTGTTTGTGATAGGGTTAGGTTTAGGCTTAGGGTTCATGTTAGAGTTAGAGTTAGGGTTAGGTTTGGCTTTAAGTGTTAGGGTTAGTGTTCAGTTAGGGTTAGGGTTTGTGTTAGGGTTAGGGATAAGGTTATCATTAGGCTTAAGGTTAAGATTAGATTTAGAATTAGGGTTACGGTTACAGTAACGATTAGTATTACTGTTAAGTTTAGGTTTAGGGTTAGGGTTAGTTATAGGGTTAGATTTAGGGTTAGTGATAGGGTTAGTATTAGTGTTTTCGTTAGTTTTAGTGTTAGGGTTTGTGTAGGCTTAGGGTTAGGGTTAGTGTTAGGTTAGGGTAAGGGTTAGGTTTAGGGTTAGTGTTAGTGTTAGGGTTAGGGTTAGATTTAGTGTTAGGGTTAGGGTTTGGGTTAAGGATAGTGTTAGGGTTAGTATTAGCATTTTGGTTAGGTTTAGTGTTAGTGTTATGGTTAGGAGTAGTGTTACTTTAGGGTTACTGTTGTGGTTAGGGTTAGGGTTAGGGTTAGGGTGAGAGGTCCTATGAGGGATAGTGTTAGAGTTAGTGTTAGGGATAGAGTTAGGGTTAGATTTAGGTCAGGGTAAGAGTTGATTTAATGTTAGTGTCAGGATTAGTGTTAGTGTTAGGGTTAGGGTTACTTTTACAGTTAGGGTTTTCATTAGGGATAGTGTTAGGTTTAGTATTAGCATTTTGGTTAGGTTTAAGGCTAGGGTTAGTGTTAGGGTTATGTTTAGTTTTTTTGTTAGGTTAGGGTTACTGTTGCAGTTAGGGTTAGTGTCAGGGTTAGGGTGAGAGGAACTGTTAGGGTTAGGGTTATGGTTAGTGTTAGGGTTTTGGTTAGCGTTAGGTTTAGTGTTAGATTTAGTATTAGTGTTTTGGTTATGTTTAGGGTAAGGGTTATTATTAGTTTTAGGTTTAGGTTTAGTTTTAGGTTAGGGTAAAGGTTAGGGTTGGGGTTAGTGTTAGGGTTATATTTAGGATTAGTGTTGGGGTTAGGGTAAGGTTTAGCGTTAGGATTAGTGTTATGAAAAAAGTTAGTGTTAGGGTTAGTGTTAGGGTGAGGCTTAGGGTTAGGGTTGTGTTAGGGTTTGTGTTAGGTTTACGATTAGGGTTAATTTTATGTGTAGGGTTACAGTTAGGTTTCGGGTTAAAGTTAAAGTTAGAGTTTAAATTAGGTTAAGGTTAGGGTTAGGGTTAGTGTTAGCGTTAGGGTTAGTGTTAGAGTTAGTATTAGTGTTTTGGTTTGGTTTAAGGTTAGGGTTAGTGTTAGTTTTGGGATTAGGGTTAGTGTTAGGTTGGGGTAAAGTTTAGGGATAGGGTGAGTGTTAGGGTTAGGGTTAGTGTTAGTGTTTGGTTTAGGTTAGAGTAAGGCTTAAGGTTAGGGTTAAAGTTAGTGTTAGGATTTCGTTAGGGTTAGGTTTCCAGTAGGATTGGGGTTAGTGTAAATTTAGGGTTAGTATTAGGGTTAGGTTAGAGTTAGATTTGGGGTTATTTTTTCGGTTGATGTTTTGGTTAGTGTTAGGGTTAGAATCAGTGTTAGGCTTTTGGTTAAGATTAGGGTTAATGTAAGGTTTTGGGATAGTGTTAGGGTTAGGGTTAGTTTTAAGGTTAGGGTCAGTGTTAAAGAAAGATTTAGGTTTAGGTTTTGGGTTATAATTAGAGTTAGTGTTAGTGTTAGGGTTAGGGTTAGGGTGAATGTTAGTGTTAGGGTTAGTGTTAGTGTTAGGCTTAGGGTTAATTTAGGTTTAGGTTTAGGTTTAGGGTTAGAATTAGTGTTAGTGTTGGGGTTAGGATTATGTTTAGGGTTAGGGTTAAGGATAGGGTTAGGTTTAGATTTTGGTTAAGTTTAGGATTTGGCTTAGGGTTAGGATTACTTTTAGGCTTAGGATTGGGGTTACTGTTAGGGTTATTGTTAGCATTACATTTATGGTTAGCGATAGTGTTTGGTTTAGCATTATAATTAAGTTTAGGGTTAGATTTAGGGTTAAAATTAGGGTTAGTGTCAAGTTTATAGTTAGGTTTAGTTTTAATGTAAGGGTTAGGGTTAGGGATAGGGTTAGGGTTTGTGTTAGTATTAAGGTTAGTGTTAGGGTTCGGTTTATGTTTCAGGTTAGGATTAGTGTTGATTTTTTTTAAGGGTTATTTTTAGGGTTAGGTAAGGATTAAGGTTATGGTTACGATTAATGTTATAGTTAGAATTATGTTTAGATTTGGGGTTAGGATTATGTTTAGTGTTAGGTTTCAAGTTAGAATTAGGGTTACGGTAGGGGTAGTGTTAGGGTTAGGTTTAGTGTTAGAGTTCATGTTAGAGTTAGGGTTAGGGTCAGTGTAAGTTTTAGGTTAGGGTTAAGTTATAGGTTTAGGGTTAGTTTTTGGTTTAGGACTAGGATTAGGGGTAGTTTAAGTGTTATGGATAGGGTTAATGTTATGGTTGGGGTTTGAGTTAGATTTAGGGTTAGGGTTATGGATAGTGTTAGGTTTAGAGATAGGTTTAGGATTTGTGTTAGAGGAAGGTTTAGGGTTAGTGATAGTGTTCGTGTTAGGGTTTGTGTTAGTGTTAGGGTTAGGGTTAGGGTTACAGTGTAGGATTGTGTTAGGGTTAGGTTCGATTTAGAGTTAGGTGTAGGGTTTGTTTTAAGCTTAAGATTAGGGTTAGTGTTAGCTTTAGGTTTAGGTTGAGGGTTAGATTTAGGGTTAGGGTTAGTATTAGCATTAGGTTAGTGTTATGGTTAGGGTTAGGGTTAGTGTTTAAGAAAAGGTTAGGGTTAGGATTTGGTTTAGTTTTAGGGTTAGTGTTATGGTTAGGGTTAGGTTATGTTAAGGTTTTGGGTTCATGTTAGGGTAACGGTTTGGGTGAAGTTAGCTTATGTTTAGATTTCTGTTTAGGGTTAGTGTTAAGGTTAGGGTTATGGTAAGGGTTAGTGTTAATGTTTGGGTTAGGGCTATAATTAGGTTTAGGGATAGAGTTAGGTTTGGGTTAGGGTTAGTGTTAGGTTTAGGGTTAAGGTAAGGGTGAGGGTTAGAGTTAGTTTTGGGGTTAGGATAAGGTTTAGTGTTATTGTTATGGTTAGGCATATGTTTAGGGTTATGTTTACCTAAGGGTTAAGTTTAGGGTTAGGGTTACAGTTAGGTTTAGATTTATGGTTAGGTTTAAGGTTAGTCTTAGGTTCAGGTTTAGCATTAGGGTTAGGGTTAGGGATAGAATGAGGGTTAGGCTTAGGGTTAAGTTTGGTTTAGGGTTACGGTTAGAATTAGGGTAGTCTTAGGATTAGAGTTAGTGTTAGTTTTAGCATTAAGGTTACTGTTAAGTGTAAGGTTAGGTTTAGGTTTATGGTTTGTTATAGGTTTAGGGCAGGTGTAAGAGTTAGTGTTAAGATGTGTGTTAGGGTTAGTGTTAGGTTTAGGTTTAGGGTTAGGGTTAGGTAAGAGATAGGGTTCGGTTTAGTTTAGGTTTAGGGTTATAGTTTCAATTAGATTTTGTTTTAGGGTTAGGGTTACATTAGGGTTACATTAGGGTTAGGGTCTGAATTAGGGTTAGTGTTAGGGTTATGGTTAGGGTTAGGATAAGGTTTAGTGTTAGGTTTCTGGTAAAGTTTAGGGTTAGTTTGAGGGTTAGAGTTAGTGATATTTTTAGGGTTAGGGTTAGGGTTAGTGTTTGGTTAGTCTTAGGTTTAGGATTAGGACTAGAATTAGGGATATGTTAGGGATAGGGTTAGGCTTAGGTTTAAAATTTGTGTTTGGAGTAGTGTTAGAATTAGGTTTATGGTTTGTTTTAGGGTTAGTGTTAGGTTAGGGTTACATTTAGGGTGAGGTTTAAGGTTAGTTTTAGTGTTTGATTTATGTTTAGATTTAGAGTTAGGATTAGGGTTAGGGTTAGGGTTAGTGTAGGTTTAGGGTTAGGGTTAGTGTTAAGGATAAAGTAAGGGTTAGGTGTAGAGCTAGTATTTGGGTTAGGGTTAGGGTTAGAGTTTGTGTTAGGGTTAGGGTTACGGTAAGGTTTAGGATTAGGTTTGAGGTCCAGGTTAGTTTTGTGTTAGGGTGAAGGGTAGTATTACTTTTAGGATCAGGTTTTGTGTTATTGTTAGTGTTAGGGTTAGTGTTAGGGTAATGGTTAGGATTAAGGTTAGGTTTAGGTTTAGGGTTAGGGTTAATGCTAGGTGTAGATTTAGGTTTGGGTTTAGTTTAGGGTTAGGGTTAGGATTCATGTTAGGGTTAGGGTTAGTTTTAGAATTAGTTTTCAGTTTAAGGTTAGTTTTAGGGTTAGTGTTAGGGTTCGGTTTATGGTTTGTTTTAGGGTTATGGTTAGGTTTAGGAATTGTGTTAGGCTATTAACTATTTCAGTACATGCATATTTTTCTGTTTTCTCCTAAAGGGCTCTCAGATCAAGTTGTTTTTTGCATGCTTAAGCATAGGCCTACTTTTACAAGGAACATATCAGAGTCCCTACAGAGAACTGATGGAGTGTGCGAAGTTTCAAGCAGCTAGCACAAACACTGTTTGATTTTCAACTCCATTAACTTTCTTGTATAGGTCAAAATGAAGTGATGTCTTAAGATACAAAATGTTCCTGACTGTGAACCTGTGAACAGAAAAGGCCTAAACCTGGGGAACAGAGTAAATCTAGCTAAAAGTTAAATCCTGCCAAGTATCAAAAAATTTGGAATAAAACTAACTCTAACCCTAACACTAGATCTAACTCTAGCTCTTCCCCTAACCCTAACTTTTTTATGAAACCTTTGACCGTAGAATTTCCAAAATTGGGCAACCTAGTGGGGCAAGCTAAGGGATGAGTGCTGCACAGTATCGAAGAAATCTGCCCAAAAAGTTCATGGAGTATATCAGTACATGCATATTTCTCTGTAATCTCCTGAAGGACTCTTGGAAAAAGTTGTTTATACATGCTTCAGCTTAGGCATACTGTCACAAGAACAAACCAGAGATTGCTCACAGAGAATTGATGGAGTGTGAAGTTTCAAACAGCTAGCACCAATGCTGTTTGATTTCGAGCTCCATTTCATTTTACCTGTATAGGACATAATGAACTGAAACTTTAAAATACAAACTGTTCCTTACAGTGAACCATTGAACTTAGGAGGCCTGGACATGTGGAGTATATTAAGGTTAGGAGAAAAATGAATCCTACCCAGTATCAAAGAAATTTGAACAAAAATAACTGTAATCCTAATACTAGCTCTAACACTAGCCCTAACACCATCCTTAACAGAAATCCTAAACTGTTGGAAAAACTGTTCATCCTAGAAGTCACAAAAGTGGGGAGCCTAGTGGGCTAAGCTATCAGATGAATCCTATGAAGTATCAAAAATATGACTAAATAATTGAGGTGGTATTTCAGTTCATGCATATTTCTCTGTTTTCTTCTAAAGGGCTCTCAGATAAAGTTGTTTTTGCCATCTTCATCTTAGGGCTACATTCACAAGGAACAAACCAGAGAGTTCTCACAGAGAACTGATTCAGTGTTTGAAGTTTCAAGAAGCTAGCACCTACTTGTTTTGATTTCAATCTCCATTTTCATTTACCAATATAGGTCAATATGAAGTGAAACCTTAAAACACAGAGTGTCCCTGATATAGAACAATTGAAATGTGAAGGCCCAAACCTGAAGATCATATTAAGGCTAGGTAAAAGATCACCCCTTCCAAGTATCAAAGAAATTTGTAAAAAATTTACTCTCACACTAACACTACATCTAACACTAGCCCTAACCCCAAACCTAACACTAACCCTTACCTGATTAGAGAACCATTGATCCTAGAAGTCCCACACTTGGAGAGCTTTGTGGGGCAAGCTAAATAATGAATTCTACTCAGTATCAAACAAATCTGACAAAATAATTATGGGAGGAATTCAGTGCATGCATATTCCCTGCTTTTTCCTAAAGAACTCTTGGATAAAATTGTTTTTGCATGGTTCAGCTTAGGCCTACACTCACAAGGAACATACCAGAGTTTCCCCACAAAGAACTGAGGGTGTGTGTGCAGTTCCAAGCTGCTAGCATAAAAACTGTTTGATTTCCAGGTCCATTTACATTTACTCATATAGGTCACAATGAAGTAAAATGAAAATATTAACTGTTCCAGACACCAAAACATTGAAACTAAATGCCTAAACTTGAGTAACAGAGTAAGGTTAGTTAAAGATGAATCCTGGATTATATATAAAAAAAAAATTGAATAAAGTAGCTCTAACCCTAACACTACCTCCAGACTGAGCCCTAATCCTAACTATAACATTAACATAGCCCTTTCCATAACCCTAACTTTAACCCTAATTTTAACTGTAACCATTGCCCAAACCCTAGTTCTAACTCTATCCATTACCATAACTCTAACCCTAACCCTAATGCTAAATGTAGCCCTAACCCTAACATTTACTCTAGACCTGCTCTAACCCTAACACTCGCCCTAGCCCTAAATCTAGCTCTAACATTAACACTTTCCCAAAACCTAGCCTTAACCCTAGGCCTAACCCTCACCCTAACCCTAACCATAACACTAGCCCTAATCCTTACCATAAAATTAGCCTTTACCCTAGCTGTAATCCTATATTTTATCCTATACTGAAGCCTAGCCCAAATGCTAACAATAGGAATAAACCTAACTGTATAGCTATCCCTAAGGCTATTCAAATCCCTAAACCTAAACTAAACCCTAAACATAACCATATCCATTACACTGAACCTAATGCTAATATGAGCCTTAACACTAAACCTTAATCAAAACCAATCCCTAATCCTGACCCTGACAGTAATTACACACCTAGCTCTAAACCTGATCTTTACCCTAAACCTAACCCTTACAGTAGACCTATTCATCACCAAACCCTACAATTACCCTTAAATGTAATGCGAGACCTGAAATTAGCCCTAGCTTTAATCCTAGCCCTAGCCCTAACACAAAACCTCAACTGAGCCATAAACCTAGCCTTAATCCTAACCCTCACCCTAAACCTAACCCAAGACCTAATTCTATCCATAACCCTAGCCCTAACCTTAACTCTTACTGTATCCATTATCCAAACATAACCTTTATCCTAATGCTGAACCTAAGAAAAACCTTAACCCTATCACTATTTCCAAAACTATCAATTACCCTAAACCTAACCTAAACCAAAAACCTATCCCTATCTTTACCCTAAACATTACCCTAACTCTAATTTGAACTGTAATCCTAAACTCAAACCTAAACCAAGCCTTAACATTGCCCTTGGCCCTAATAACTCTCCTAGCTCTAACCCTGACTCTTATCCTATACCTAACCCTTACAATTGACCTAGCCATAAACCTTTCCCTAATAATATCCCTTATGGTAAGCCTGGACCTTATATTAGCCCTAGTCATAATTCTAGCCCTAACCGTAACACAAACCCTAGCCCTTATCCTAGCCCTAAACATAGCCTTAATTACAATCCAAACCCAAATTCTAGGCCTAACACTGACACTAATTCTAGCCCTAATCTTAGCTCTAATTTAGCCCTATCCCTAACACTAGTCCTAAGACTAACTTGAACTCTCACATTAGACCTTTCACTCTTTCTAACCCTATCCCTTACAGTAACCCTAACCCTAGCCCTAACCTTTGCCCTATCCTTTGCCCTAGCACTAACCTTAGACAAAACCTAACTCTAAATCGAGCCCTAACCCGAAGACTAAGCCAAAACCTAACACTAGCCCAAACCATATAATTAACTCTAAAAGTAGCCCCAACCCTAGCCCTAGCCCTAAAACAAAACCTAGTTATAGATATAACCCTAAAACTTAACCTAAACCAAACCCTAACCTTAAACCTAGCCCTAACCCTAGCCCTAATATGAGTCGTAATCCGAACGCTTAAACTAACCCTGAACCTGACACTGACCTAACACTAGTAGCTCTAAATATCACCCTAACCCTACATCTAACCCTAACACTAACTCTAGCCCTAAAACCCTAAAAATAGCCCTAATCCTCACCCTAGTACTTACATTATTCCTAAACCTAACCCTATCCCTAAATTAACCCCAACCCTAGCTCTAATCCTGGCTTTAACCCTAGCCTCATTCATAACCATAAACTTAGGCCTAAACTGATATCTAACTCTATCCATTACCATAACAAAAACCATAACCCTAATGCTTACCCTAGGCAGGAACCCTAATCTTAACCCAATCTATTACCCTGAACCTAACCTGAACCTAAAACTAACCCTATCATTACTCTAACCCTAACACGAGCACTAATTCAAGCCTTAACTTTAAACCTTAACCTATCCCAAACTCTAATCCTGATCTTGACTCTAATAAAACCCCTAGCTCGAAACTTGAACATACCCCTATACCTAACCATTACCATTGACGTAGCCAGAATCCTAACCATAAAACTACCTTTAACCATAATTGTGGACCTGATATTAACCCTAGCCCTAATCCTAGTCCTAAACACAAAACAAACCCTAGCCCTCACCCTAGCCTCACACCTACCTTTAATCATAAACCTAACCCAAACCCTACCCCTAATCCAAATTGTAACCCTCACCCTTCCTCTATACCTAGCTATAATGCCATCTCTTACCCTAAATTTAAACCTTACCTTAACCCTAACTGTAGGCTTAAGCCAAACAATAAGCCTAGCCCTAATCCTAGCACTAATTTAGCCCTATCTCCAAAACTAACACTAACACTACCCCTAAGACTGTAACTATTAACCTATATGTATACCTAGTTCTAACCCTATCCCTTACCATAACCCTATCTCTAGTCCTAACCCTTGCCCTATCCTTAGTCCCAGCCCTAACACTAGATGTAAACCTAACTCCAAATCCAACCCTAACCATAAGCCTAATCTTAAAAATTACACTATCCCTAAACCAAACCCTAGGACTAAACCAAAACCAAGCAATAGCCCTAACCCTAAACATTAACTTAAACCAAACCCTAAAACTAAACCTAGATGTATCCCTAGCCCTAAATCGAGTTTTAACAAAAACTTTAAAACTCTGACCCTGACTCATATCCTAAGACTCAACCTAGCTCTAAACAAATACCAAATACTAAGAATAACCTAACAATAATTTGAGTCCTATCCCTAACCCTAAAATGAACCCTGACCAGAATCCTTATCCTAACACAAACCCTAGCTATAAATATCACCCTAATCTTAAACCTAACCCTAACACGAAACCTAACCATAACACAAAAAACTAACCTAAATTTAACTCTAGTTCTTACAGTAGCTGTGGCCCTAATCCTATCCCTAACCCTAACACAAACACTAGCCCTAATCTGAGGCCTAAATAATTAACCCTAATTCTAACCCTAACCATAGCCCTAAACCTAGCTCTAAACAAATTCCTTACCCTATGTAAACCCCTAAACCTAAGGATAACCCTAGACCTATCCCTAATCCTTAAGCTAACCAAAACCCTAACTTTATTAATAGCCCTAACACTAGCTCTCATTATAGCTCTAACCCTAACCCGAATTGTAGCCCTAACCTTGATCGTTATACTGACCCTATCACTAATCCTAGGTCTAACTCTAACCCTAACTCTAATCCAAAACCTATGGTAACCCTATCCCTAGATCTAACCCTGAAGCTAACTCCCAGTGTAGCCCTAACCATAGGTGGGAACCTAACCCTTACGCTAAACATAACCATAAAACTAACCCTAGTTCTAACCCTCACCCTAACTCTAACTCAAGTTCTAATCCTAACCATAACTCAAGCCATAACCTTAACTCTAACTGCATCAATTATCATAAACAGTATCCTTATGCTAATGTAACCCTAGGCCTAACCCTAAACCTATCACTATCCCCCAAACTGTCAATTACCCTAAACATAACCTGATTCCTAAACCTAACCTTATCATTACCCTAATGCTAACCCTAATGCTAATTTGAGACCTAACCCTAAACTCAAACCTTAAACAAAGCCCAACACTGACCCTGATATTAATAATTCCCCTAGCTCTAAACCTGACTATTACCCTATACCTAATACTTACACTAGACTTAGCCATAAACCTAACCATAAAGCTGTCCCTAAACATTACCCTAGACCTGACTTTAGCCCTAGACATAATTCTAGCCTTAACCCTAGCACAAACCCTAATTCTTATTCTATCCCTCAACATAGCCCTAATTATAACCCTATCTGTAACACTAGCCCTAAACCTATCACTTACCATAGCCCTAGTCTTAGCCCTAATTTAGCCCTATCCCTTTCCCTAACACTAACCCTAGCCCAAAGACTAACTCTAACTCTAGCCCTAACTCTAGTTCTATCCCTGTACTATAGTGGAAGCTTAATACTAGCCTGAACAGTAGGTCTAACCCTAGCCCTATTCATATCCCTGGCCATAACCCTAGGTTCAACCTAACTCTAAACCTAAACCTAACAATAATCCTAAGCCTAAACCTAACCCTAGCCCTAATCTTAAGGCTAATCCTAAAACTAGCTCTAACCCTAGCCCTAGGTCTAAAACTAAACCAAACCATAGACCTAACCCTAATCTTTAATATAAACCAAACCCTAATCCTACCCCTAGCCTACACCTAGCCCTAACCTTAGCAATAATTCGAGTCTTAAGCCAAATCCTAAAACTAAGCCTCACCCTGACTTTGACCTTAATACAAACCCTAGGTCTAAACATCACCCTAACTCTAAACCTAAACCTAACACTAGACCTAGTCCTAACCACTAACCCTAAAATTAGCCCTAATCATAACCCTAGTACTTACATTAACCATAACCCTAACCCTAGCCCTGTTCCGACCCCTAATCCTACCTTTAATCCTAAAACTAACAATAACCCTATCACTAATGGTAACCATAACCGTACCTGTAACCCCAGCTCTAACCCTATCCATTACCCTAAACATAACCCCAACCCTAATGCTAACCCTAGGCCTAAACCTAACCCTATCTCTAATCTTCACAATAATAATTACCCTAAATCTAACCTGAAACCTAAATGTAACCCTATCATTATGCTAATCCTAACCTTAATGCTAATTCGAGTCCTAAATTTAAACCTTATCCTATCCAAAACACTAATCATGACCATGGCCGTAATAATACCCTTAGCTCTAAATCTGACCCTAACTCTAAACCTAATGCTTACACAAGGTGTAACCATAAACCTAAAGTTAAACTATCTTTAACCATAAACCTAGACCTGAAATTAGACCTAACCATAATCCTAGCCCTAAACCTAGCCTTAATCCTAACCCAAACAATAACCTGAGCCCTAACCCTAATTCTAACACTCAGCCTAGCCCTAAACCTAACTATAACCCCATCCCTTACCATAAACCTAACCATAACCGAAAACCTAATTTTAACTCTCACCCTAACTCTAGGCGTAATACTAATACTAAGCCTAGCACTAATCCTAGCACTAATTTTATCCTATCCTAACCCTAACGCTGGCATTTGCCCTAGCCCTAGTTCTATCCTTAGCCCTATCCTAACACTTGATCTAAACCTAACTCTAAATCTAAACCTAACTCTAAATTTAACTGTAATCATAAGCCAAACCAAACCCTTACGCTACCCCTAACCATAATGATAAACATTAAGACTTGCCCTAGACCTGGCCCTAGCCATAAAACCAAACCAAGTCATATTCGTAACCAAAACGCTTAACCTAAACCAAACCCAAACCTTACACCTAGACCTAACCCTAACTCTAAAAATTTCTCTGACCCTGAGGCTGAACCTAACACTAATCCTAAATCTAATCATCACTCTAAATTAACTAGTACTAGCCTTAACCATAAACCTAAAACTAGCCTTAATTGTATCCCTAGTTCATACATTAGTCGTTGTCATAACCCTAGCCCTAACCCTAACACAAATCCTAACCCTAATTCTAGTTCTAACCCTAGCTGAAGCCCTAATCTTAACCCTAACTCTAACTCTAACCCTAACCCAAATCCAAACCGTAACCCTAGCTCTAACTCTATCCATTACCTTAAGCCAAACCCTAAACCAAATGTTAACCCTAGTCCAAATCCTAATCCTTAGCCTAACTTAAACACTAACAGTATTACTAAACCTAACCCTAGCCCTCATTCTAGTTCTAACCCTAACCTTGACTCTCATCTGACCCTAAAAATAACCCTAGGTCTAAACCTGACCCTAAACCTAAACCAAAACCTAACACTAGACCTACCAGTAACCCTATACTTATACCTAAGAATAACACTAGATCTAGATCCAAAGCTAATCCTAAATATAGCTATAAATCTAGCCCTAGACCTAAACAAAATCCTAGCACTAACCCTAACACTAAACCTTAATGTAAACCAAACACTTACCCTATTCCTAGACCTAGCCCTTGTCCTAATTCTGGCTCTAACCCTAAACCTAACCCTATCCCAAAAGTTGACCCTGGTCCTAACACTGAAACTAGCCTTAAACCTGACACTAACCAAAAACATAGACCTAACACTATACCTAGCTATAACCCTAAACCTAAAACTAGCCCTACACATAACCCTAGCATTTACATTACCCATAGTCCTAACCCTAGCCCTAAACCTACCACAAAATCTAGAGTGAATTAAGATTCACTAAACTTAGATCTAAGCATAAACATAAACCTAGCCCTAACCCTAAGCCTAACTCTAACCCTAAACCTCTCCTTAGACCTAAGCCTAACTGAAAGCCTAACCCTTACACTAAACATAAACTAGCCCTATCCTAAATCCTAATCCTAAACCTAGCCCTAATCCTAAACTTAACCCTAGCCCAAACTTTTGCTCTAACCATATCGATTAACCTAACCCTAACCCTAACACTAATTAAAACCCTATTCCTAACACTAAACCTAACTCTAACCATAATGATGAACTAAGAAGTAAACCTAAACCTAACACTCACACTAGCCCTAACCCTAGCTCAAACACTAACACTTAACCTAACCTAACCATAACTGTAACCCTAAACTAGCACTAACCCTAACTCTAACACTTACCCTACACCAAAACCTAGCCCAATCCCTAAACCTAACCCTAATCCTAGACTTAATCCAAACCATAAACTAGCCCTAACCCTAGCTCTAAAATTATCCATTACACTAAACATAATCCTAACACTAATGCTAACCCTAACCCGATTGATGAAACCAAACACATCCATTACCTTAAACCTTAACTAAAACCTAAAGTAAACCCTTCCATTACCTTAACTCTAAACCTAACCTTAAGGCTAATTTGAGCCTTAACCCCTTAACCTTAACGAAAAAAAAAAAAAAAAAAAAAAAAAAAACCCGCTAACCCTGACCCTGACCGTGACACAAATAATAATTCTCCCTCTAAAGCTGACCTTTAACATAAACCTAACCCTTACACTAGACCTAGCCATAACCTAACCCTAAAACTATTCTTAACCATAACCCTAGATCTGAAATTATCCCTAGCCCGAGTTGAAGCCCTAACCCTATCAGAAAACGTACCCCCTCATCCTAGCCCTAATCCTAGGCTTAATCCTAAACTGAACCGTAACCATAGGCCTAATCCTAATTCTAACCCTCACGCTAGCCCTAAACATAGCTATAACCCCACCCATTGCTCTAAACTTAATCCTAACCCCAGTGCTAACACTAAACCTAGCCCAACCCCTAGGCTTAACCCTAACACTAACCCTAGTCCTAATCCTCGCCCTAATTTAGCCCTAAACTTCACCCTATTCCTACTACTAAGAATAACTCTAATTATCACCCTAGATGTATCCCTAGTTCTAACCATATTCCTTATCATAACCCTAAACCTAGCCCTAACCCTAACAAGAGCCCTAACTCTAGATCAAACCTAACTCTCAATCTAACCCTAACACTAAGCATAAACTTCACTCTAACAGTAGCCCTATCCCTGATGCTATTACAAAATCTAGCCTTAACCCTAGCCCTAGCCCTAAAACAAAACTGAGACATAGCCTTAACCATAACCCTTCCCCTAAAGCAAAACCTAACCCTACACCTAGCACTAAATTTTGCCCTAATTTGAGTTCTAAACATAGCACTAAAACTAACCCTGACCCTGACACTGACCCTAAATACAAATTTGCTCTAAACATCACCCTAACCCTATCCCTAAATCTGGCATTAATTTTAACACTACTTCATACATTAGCCATAGCCCTAACCCTAGCCCTATCCAAACCCAAAATCTACCCCTTATTTGAGACTTACCCTAGTTTAAAAAATAACCCTAACCCCAAACCTATCACTAAAACTTACCCTAAGCCTAGCCAGAATCCTACACATAACCCTAGCCTTATCAATAGCTCTAACCCTATCAATTACCCTAACCATAACCATAACCCTAATGGAAACCCTGGGCCTAACCCTGAACTCATTGCTAACCCTAACCTTATTCATTAACCTAAACTTGAACTGAACACTAAACCTAACCCTATTATTATGCTAACCCTAACCCTAATGCTAATTTGAGCCCTAACCTTAAACCCTAACCTAAACAAAAGCCTAAACATGACCCTGACACTAATAATACCCCTAGCTCTAAATTTGACCCTTACCCTAAATCTAACCCTTACACTAAATATAACCATAAACCTAACCCTAACATTATCCCTAACCATAACCCTAGAACTAACATTTGCCCTAACACTAATACTAGCCCTAACCAAAACACAAACCCTAGCCCTCATCCTAGCCCTTAACCTAACCTTAATCATAACTCTAATGAAACCCAAGCCCTAACCCTAATTCTAACCTTCGTATTAGCCCTAAACCTAGATCTAACCCCATTATTTACACTAAACCTAACCCTAAGCCCAAAACTAACCCTCAGCCTCAATATAAACATAAATCTAGCCCCATTCCTAGCCCTAATTAAGCCCTATATGTAACCAAACCATAAGCCTAGCCCAAAAACTCTCACTCTCACCCTAGCCCTACCCCTGGTTCTAACACTATTTTTATCATAACCCTAATTCTAGCTATAAACCTAGAAATTATGATACCCATATCCTTAGCTCTAGACCTTATCCTGGATCTAATCCTAACTCTAAATCTAACTCTAAACCTAAGACTAGTGTTAGGATTAGGTTTAGGATTAGGTTTATTTCTAGTGCTAGTCTTAGGTTTAGAGTTAGATTTAGAGTTAGGATTACTACACTAGTTCAAAACATAATGCTAATTTTAAAACTATCCCTAACCATAGCCCTAACCCTAAAATAAAACCAAGCCATAGCCCTTATTTTAAAGCTTAACCTAAACCAAAAGCTAACTGTACACCTAGCCATAATCTTAGCCCTAATTTGCATCCAAAATCTAACCCTAACTATCTCTGACCTTAATTTTGACACTAATACTAACCCTAGCTCTAAACATCACCCTAATGTTAAACCGAACACTAACTCTACACCTAGTCCTAATTGCAATCTTAAAACTAGTCCAAATCATAACTCTACTGCAACATTGGCTGTAACTCTAAACCTAGCCCTTACTCTAACCAAAATTTAGCCCTAATATGAAACCTAACCCTAGCTTTAACACGAAACATAGTCCTAACACTAGCCCTAAACCTACCCTAAATATAGCCCTAACCCTAGTCCTAACCCTAATCCTATTACTAGTACTAGCTCTAGCCATCACTCTAGCTCTAACCATAACTCAAACCTGACACTTATTCTTAAACTAATGGTAACTGTAGCTCTAAACCTGACCCTAACCCTATACTGAACCCTAACACTAGCAATAGATAAACCTATTCCTAAACCTTACCCTAACACTAGCCCTATACCTAAACATAATCCTAAATCTAACCATATCTCTAGCCTGGACATAAGAAAAAAAATAGTCTTAGCCTAATAATAAACCTTAACCTAAACAAACACTAACACTAACCCTAGAGCTAACCCTAGTGATAATTCTGGGTTTAAACCTGAAGCTAACTCTAACCTGAACACTGATCCTGACCCTAGCAAAACTCTAGGTCTAAACATCATGCTGACACTAACCATAACCATAACACTTGACCTAGCCTTAACACTAACCCCAAAACTGGCCCTAATCATAAGCCTAGATGGTACATTAGCTGTAACCCTAACACAAGCCCTAACCTAACCCAAAACCTGGCCCTAATCTTGGCTCTAACCCTAGTTAAACCCTTACACTAACCCTAGCCATAAGCCAGTCCGTAACCCTTCCCTAACCCTAGCTCTTATCCTATTTGTTACCTTAAGCCAAACCATAAACATAATGCTAACCCTAGTCCTAACCCTAATCCAGAGCTTAACCCAAATACTAACCTTATTACTAATCTTAACCCTAGCCCTCATTCCAGCTCTAATCATAACCCAAACCCTAATTCTAACCCTGAAACTTATACTTACCCTAACATTAACTGTAGGCCTAACCTGACCCTAACCCGAAACTGAACCCTAACATTAGCCCTACTGGTTATCCTATACCTAAACCTAAACCTAAAACTAGTCCTAGACCTAAACCTAATCCTAAATCCAGCCATAACTCTATCCCTAGACCTGAACAACAACCTTGCTCTAGCTCTAACTATCACCCTTAATAAACCCAAACACTAACCCTAATTCTAGACCTAACCTAGTCCTAATTCTGGCACTAACCCCAACAATCACTCTAACATGAACACTGACCCTGACGCTAAAATAAACATAGCTGCAAGGCTCACCCTAACACAAAACCTAATCCTAACACTACACCTAGCAATAACCCTAACCTTAAAACTAGCCCTAATCATAACCCTTGCTCTTAACTACCCATGGCCCTAACCCTAGGCCTAAAATAACACAAAACCTAGCCCTAATCCTAGGTCTAAACCTAGCCCTAATTGTAACCCTAAACTAACCGTAGCCCTATCCCTAAACCTATCCTTCCCCTCAGACCAAACCCTACCTCAAAGCCTAACCTTTACCTTAAATATAAACCTACCCCTATCCAAAACTTTAACCTAACCCTAACCCGAATCCTACCCTCTAACAGCCCTAACCTTAGCTCTATTTCTATACACTACCCTAACCCTATCCCTAATCCTAAACATAACCCTAGCCTTAAGTCTAGCTCTAATCGTATTTATTACCCTAAACATAATCCTAACACTAATCCTAATCTTAGGCTTAACCCTAACACTATCACAATCTCTAAACCTATCTGTTACTGGAAAACTATCCTGTACTCTAATCCTAAGCCTATTCATTACCCTAACCCTAACTCTACCCCTAATGCTAATTAAATCCCTAAACCTAAACCTTAACATAAACTGAACCATAAGCCATACCCTGACCTTAATAATAAATCTAGCTCTAAACTTGACCCTTACCCTAAATCTAACCCTTATATTAGACCTAAGGATAAATATAACCCTAAATCTATCCCTAATCATAATCCTTGACTTAAACCTAGACACTTACCTTAACACAAACCCTAGCTCTAAACATTATCTTAACTGAAAAACTAACCCTAACACTAGACAAACCCTAAATTTACCCATAACCATAACCCTAGCTCTTATATAACCCATACAATTAACACTGGACCTAAACCTCACACACAACCTAGCCCTAATCCTAGTCATAAACCTAGACATAAGTGTAACCCTAACCCTATCTCTAGCACTAACCTTAACCCTAACACTGGCCCCGGCCCTAACCTATTCAAATTCTAATTCTTATCCTAAATGTAACAATAGACCTAACCCTCAACCTAACCTAAAACTAGCCCTAATCCTAATGGTAACCATAGCATAATTCCTAACACAAACTTTGTCCATTATCTTAAACATAACCCTAACCCTAATGCTAACCCAAGCATGAACCCTAACACTAACCCTAACCATAACCCTGAAGTCTAACTCTAACCCTCACCCTAGACCTATCCCTAGCTCAAACCCTAACACTTCTTCTAAACCTAACACTAACACTAACCCTAGGCCTATATCTAAACCTATCCAAAATCCTAATATTAACACAAGCCTTAACTCTAGCACTAACCCTAAACATAAATCTAAGCCAAATGTTAACCCTACACCTAACCCTAATCCTATGACTAACACTAACCCTATCTATTACTCTTAACCTAACTTGAACCCTAAACCTAACACTATCCATTACTTTAACCCTAACCCTAATGTTAATTTGAGCCCTAACACTAAACCTTATCCTAAGTCAAAACCTAAACTGGACTGTGACCTTAATAATATGCCTAGTTTTAAATCTGACATTTACCCTAAACCTAACTTTCCACTACACCTAGCCATAAAACTAAACTTAACACTATTCCTAAACATAACCCTAGACCTGACATTAGCCCTAGCTCTAATCCTAGCTGTAACCCTAGTCCAAACCCTTGCCATCATCGAAGCCCTAAACCTAGTCTTAATCCTAACCTGGACACTCACCCTATTCCTATACCTAATTTTAACCCTCGCCCTACCCCTGAACCTAGCCATAACCTCATTCCTTCCCCTAAAATTAAACATAACCCTAACACTAACACTAATTCTAGACCTAACACTAAACCTAGCATTAATCTAGCCCTAATTTAGCCCTAACCATAAGCAAATCCCTAACTCTAGCCCTAAGAATAACTGTAACTCTCAACCTAGCCCTATTTCTATTTCTAAACCTGTCCACTACTGTAACCCTAAAAGTAGCCCTAACCTTAGCCCTAAATGTAGATCTAACCATAACTCTAAATTAAGGTTATAAACTCTAAATCTAACACAAACCTTAAGCCTAAACCTCCCCCCTCTACTAGTTGAACACTATCACTAATCATAAAACTAACAATAAAACTAGCCCTAGCCCTATAAAACAAAACTGAGCCAATAACCAAACCCCAATCCTAACCTAAACCAAACCCTAACCCTACAATTAGCCATAACCCTAGGTCAAATTTGAGTCCTAGGACTAAAACTATCCCTTACACTGACTCATATCCAAACACTAACTCTATCCCTATATATCACCCTAACCATAAAAGAAATGCTAACACCATTCCTAGCCCAAACCCTAACTCTAAAACTAACCCTAATAATAAGCCTAGTTCTCACATTAGCCATAGTCCTAACCTTCCCCTAACCTCAGAAAAAAAATAGCCCTAATCTCAGCCCTAAAACTACATTTAATCCTAACCATAACCCTAGCCATAAACCTAACCCTAACATTAGCTCTAAGCCTAGATCTCACCCTATCACTTATCCTAAGCCAAACCCAATCCATAATGCTAACCTTAGTCCTAATTGTAATCCTTAGTCTATATTAAACACTAACCCTATTACTAGTCCAAAACCTAGCCCTCATTCTAGCATTAAACCTAACCCAAAACCTAACCCTAAACTTCACCTTTATTCTGACCATAACACTAATTATAGGCCTAAACCTGACCCTAACCCTAAACTGAACCCTGAAACTAGCCCTATCAGTAAACTTTTACCTATAACCTAACCCTAACACTTCCCCTAGACCCAGACCTAATTCTATATCTAGCAAAAATCTAGCCCTAGACCTAATCAAAAATTCATTCCTAGCCCTAAAAATAACCGTTAACCTAAACCAAACAATAACATACTACCCCAAGAATTAACCCTACACCTGATTTTGGCTTTCACCCTAACACTAATCTGAACACTGATCCTGATTCTTACACTAAACCTATCTCTAAAAATGACTCTAAACCAAAATCTAAACCTAACACTAGAACTAGCCATAACCCTAACCCTAAAACTAACCCTAATTACAACCCTAGATCTTACATTACCCATAACACTAACCCTAGACCTAAATCTAATACAAAATCTAGCCCTAATCCAAGGCCTAAACCTACCATAAGCATAACCCTAACACTAAACCTAGCCCTTACCCTAACCCTAACCCTCAACTTAGACCTAACCGTACCTCAAAGTCTTACCTTTGGCCTAAACATAACCCTGGCCTTATCCCTAACTATAACCCTAACCCTAGCCCTAACCCTAACCCTAACCCTATATATTACCCTTATTATAACCCTATTCCTAATGCTAATCCTAGGCCTAACCCTAACCCGATCACAAAACGTAAAATCTCCATTACCCTAAACCTACACTGAACCCTAATCCTAACCCAATTCATTACCCTAATCCTAAATCTAACCCTAATGCTCATTTGAACCCTATCCCTAAATCTTAACCATAACCCTGACCTTGAACCTAAAAATAACTGTAGCTCTAAATCTGACCCTTACTCTAACTTAACACTTAACCTAGGCTCTGATATAGACCTAATCCTAAATCTCCTCCTAACTGTAACACTAGCCCTGACATTATCCCTAGCTCTAATTCTAGACATATCCCTACAACAAACCCTAGCCCTCATCCTAGCCCTAAACCTAGCCTTAATCATAACCCTAACCATAACCCTAGCCCTAATCCTTATTCTAACCCTCACTCTACCACTAAACCTAGCTATAACACAACCCCTATCCTAAACTTAACCTAAACCTAGCCCTAAGGCTAGGCCTAAGCTGAAAACAAACCCTAGTTCTAATCCTTGACCTGATTTAACCCAATCCCTAAAACTAACCCTAAACCTAGCCATATGACTAACTCTAACTCTAAACCTAGCCTTATCCCTAGTTGTATCCTTTTATTTAACCTGGCCCTAACCCTTGTCAGATCCTTAGACCTAACCCTAGATCTAACCCTAAAACTAAGTCTTAACTTAACCCTAAGCCTAAGCCTAACACAAACACTAGACCTAATCCTAATGCTAAGCATATAACCTAGGAAAAAAACTAAGCTGAGCCATAGGGGCTGAGGATGTGGCTCAAGTGGTAGCGCATTTGCCTGGCATGTGCAGGGTGCTGGGTTCAATCCTCAGGAACAATAAAAATATAATTTTAAAAAATAAGACGTTTTGTAGACCAAAAACTAAAATAAATAAAACCATATTTAAAAATTCTCTCTCTCTCTTTCTAAAAAAAAAAAAAAATGAGCAATAGTCCTAATCTTAAAAATCTTTACTTAAACCAAACCCTAACCCTACACCTATACCTAACCCTAGCCCTAATTCGAGTCCTAACCATAACCTTAAAGTAATGCTGAACCCGAATCATATGCTAACACTCACCCTAGGTCTAAACACAAACTTAAGCTTTAACTGAACCCTAACAGTAACCCTAGCCTTAATTTGAGTCATAACCCTAAACTTAAAACTAACCCTGTTGCTGACTCATATACTGAGTCACCCTAGCTCTAAAAACCATCCTCAATTTAAACTGAACCCTAAAAGTAATCTTAGCACTTATTTGAGTCCTAAACCTAACCCTAAAACACTGTCTATGAATTATACCCTAATATTAACCTAATATTAAACCTAACCCTAACACTAGAACTACCCCTACCCCTAACACTAACTGTAACCTATTTCTTACATTATCCATTGCCATAATATTAGCCCTAATCCTAACACAAAAATTAGCCATAATCTGAACTCTAAACCTATATTAAACCCTAACCCTAACCCAAACTCTAGCCTTAACCCTAGCTCTAAGCCTATCTCTTACCCAAAGCAAAACACTAACCCTAATTATAACCTTAGACCTATCCCTAATCCTTAAGCTAACAAAAGCTGTAACCCTATTAATAATCATAACCCTACCATCACTCTAGCTCTAATCCTATTCCAAACCAAAATGTTAACCATGATCATTATTTTCACCCTAACACTAACCCTAGGTCTCAACCTGACCCTAACCCTAGACCAAACCATAACACTAGCCCTACACCTAAACCAAATCCTAAATCTAGCCTTAACTCTAGCCATAGACCTAAACAAAAACCTATACCTAGCCCTTAAAGTAACGCTTAATCTAACACAAACAATAACCCTATGCCTAGACCTAAACCTAGTTCTAATTCTGGGTGTAACCCTAACACTAACTCACACCCAAACACTTACCCTGCCTTTAAATTAAACCTAAATTTAAACCTGAACCTAACCAAAAATCTAAACCTAACACTAGACCTAACCATAATCCTAACCCTAAAACAAGCCCTAATCATAACCCTAGCTCTTACATTACCCACAGCCCTAACCCTAGGCCTAAACCTAACACAAAACTTAGAGCTAATCCTAGTCTTAAGCATAACACTAACCCTAACCCTATCCTGAACCTAACACCTGATTAGTCCTAACCCTAGCTCAAAGCCTAACCCTTATCCTAAACATAAACCTAAACATGTCCCTAAATATACCCCTAACACTAGCGCTAATCCTAAAATTAACCCTAGCCATAGACCTAGCTCTAAACCTACCCATTACCCTAAAACTAACCCTAAACCTATTGGTAACACTAGCCCTAACCCTAATCCTAAACCTAACCAGAAAACTATAACTAGACCTAACCCTAAACCTCAACTTGCCATAGACATAACTGTAGCTCAATCCTAACCCTTACCATAAACCTAAAAATAACCATAGCCCTAACCCTAAACCTAAACTTCAATCTAACACTAACCATAACCCTATGCCTACATCTAACCATATCCATTACTCTAAAATTAACCCTACTTCTAATGATGATGCTAGCCCTAACCCAATCCTAACCGTAAATATACTCTAATCTTATCCCTAGACCTAACTCTAAACCTAACCCTCACCCTAGAACTAACCCTAGCTCAAAACATAACCCTTATGCTAAACATAATCCTAACACTAACCCTAGTTCTACCCTAACCCTAACCCTAACTCAAATCTATTCCTGACCATAACCCTAGCCCTAAACTTAGCTCTAACCCTATCCATTATCCTAAAGATTACTCTTACCCTAATGCTAACCCCAAGCCTAACACAAATCCTATCACTAAACTTAATCTTATCAATTACCACAAACCTAACCTGAACCCTAAACAAAACCTTTCATTACCCTAACCCTGACTCTAATGCTTATTTGAGCCCAAACCCTAAACCCTAACCTCAACCAAACTATAACCTGAGTCTGACCCTAATAATTCCCTTAGCTCTAAACCTGACCTTTAACCCTAAACCAAACCCTTAAACTAGACCTAGCCATAAACCTAATCCTAAAATTGTCCTCAGCCATAACCCCACACCTGACATTATCCCTAGCCCTAATCCTATCCCTAACCCTAACAAAAACCCCAGCCCTTATCCTAGCCCTAAACCTAGATTAATCCTAACCCTAACCCTAAACCTAGCTCTAACCCCAATACTAACACTAGCCCTAATCTTAGCCCTAATTTCACCCTATCTTTAACATAACTATAACCCTAGACCTAAGAAAAATCTAACTCTCACAGTAGCCCTATCACTAGTTCTAAACCTATCCCTTAATATAACCCTAACCCTAGCTCTAAACTTAGTCCTAACCCTTGCTCTATCCATAGCCCAAGCACTAAATTTAGATCATATTCAATCTCTAAATCTAACCCTGAACCAAAGCCAAAGCCTAACCCTAAAACTCATCCTAAAATTTGCCCTAATTCTAGTCCTAGCCCTAAAACAAAACTGAGCCATAAGCTCTGTCCCTAACCCTTAAACTAAACCAAACCTTAACCATACACCTAACACTAACCCTAGACTTAATTCTAGTTTTAAGCTGAACCCTACAACTAACCCTGACACTGACTCTGACATTAACAATAATTGTAGCTCTAAACATCACCCTAATCCTAACACTAACCCTGACACTTAACCCTAAAAGTAGCCCTAATCATAACCCTTATACTTACATTAGCAGTAATGCTAACCCTAGCACTAACTTAACCCAAATCATACACCTAATCTGAGCCCTAACACTAACATTAGCCCTAGCACTAATCATAACCATAACCCTAGCAGTAACCCTATACATTGCCATAAAAATAACCCTAACCCTAATGCTAACCCTAGGCCTAAACCTAACCCTATTTCTAATCCTATACTTATCCATTTCCCTAAACCTAACATGAACCCTAATTATAATCCTATCATTACTCTAAACCTTACTCTAATGCTAATTCAATCCCTAACCTTAATCCTTAACCTATTCCAAACCCTAACCTAGACCTTCACCTTAATAATACCCCTATCCCTAAATCTGACCCTAACCTAAATCTAAATCTTACTCTAGACATACCCATAATTTTACCATAACCCTAAACCTAAAACTAACCTAACACTAATTTTACCATAACCCTAACCCTAATCATAATCCTCGATCTTACATTACCCTCAGGTTTAACCCTAGGCCTAAACCTAACTCAAAACCTAGAGATAATCCTAGGCCTTAATCTAGCCCTAAGCATAACCCTAAACCTGACCCTAGCCCTAACACAAACCTAATTCTCGCCTTATTCCTAACCCTAGCTCAAAACTTAACACTTACTACAAACATTAATCTAGAACTATCCCTAAATCTAACACTAAACCTAGTCCTGATCCAAACCTTAACACAAGCCCTAACCCTAGTTTTAAACTTAACCATTACCCTAAACCTTACCCTAACCCTAATTGTAAACCTAGCCTTAACCATAACCATAATCCTAACCCTAAACAGAAAACTAACCTTAGACCTAACCCTAAACTAATATTGGCTATAGTCCTAACCATAAATCAAACCCTAAAGCTAAACCTAAACATAACCCTAGACCTAACTCTAACCCTAAACCTACTGTAATCCTATCCGTAAACATAAAACTGAACCTAACCCTAGCTCTAAACCTAAACATCTATCAGAACCTAACACTTACACTAAACATAACACTAAACCTAACCCTAGTTCTAACCTATATATTAACACTAACTCAAGACCTAATCCTAACCATAAGTCTAACTATAACCTTAGCTCTAACTGTATTCATTACCCTAATAATAACCCATATCTTAATGCTAAAGTTAGGCCCAACCTTATCCCAAGACCTAATCCTAACCATAAACTTAGCCCTAACCTTAACTCTAACCCTAAACATAACCCTTTCCCTATTGCTAACCCTAGGCCTAACCCTAAACCAATCACTAAACTCAAACCTATCAATTACCCTAAACCTAATCTGAACCCTATATCTAACCCTATCATTACCCTAACCACAACCCTAATGCTAATTTGAGCCCTAACGCTAAACCCAAACCTAAAAGAAACACTAAACATGACTCTTACCCTAATAATTCCGCTAGGTCTAACCTATAGACCCTTACCCTAAACCTAATTCTTACATTAGACTTAGCAAAAACCTAACCCCAATACTTTCCATAACCATAACCCTAGACCTGACATTAGCCCTAGATATAATCCTAGCCCTAACCCGAACACAAACCCTAGCCCATATTAGCACTAAACATAGCCTAATCATAACTGTAACCATAAAAGTAAGCCTAACTTAAAACCAACCCTACCCCTAATCTTAGACCTAACTTAGCCCTATCCCTAACCCTAACACTAACCCTAGACCTACAACTAAGTCTAACTCTCTCCCTAGCCCTAAAACTAGTTCTAAACCTATCCCATACTGGAACTCTAAACCTAGCCCTAAGCCTAGGCCTAACCCTAGTCATTTCCTTAGCCCTAGCCCTAACCCTAGATGTAAACTTAACTATGAATCTAACCCTAATGCAAAGCATAAGCCTAAAGCTAACACTAACACTAACCCTAACCATAACACTACTCCTAAAATTAGCCCTAACTCTAGCCCTAGCCCTAATAAAAAACTGAGCGATAACCCTAGCCCTAACCCTTAACCGAAACCAAACCCTAATCCTACACCTAGCCCTAACCATAGCCCTAATTCTAGTTTTAAGCAGAACCCTAAAACTAACCCTAACCCTGATTCTGATGCTAACACTAAACCTAGGTTTAAACATCACCCTAAACATAACCCTAAACATAACATTAGACCTAGCCCTACCCCTAACCCTGACCCTAAATCTAGCACTAATTGTAACCCTAGTACTTACATTAGCCATAACTTTAACCCTAGCCCAAACTTAACCCAAAGCCTAGCCTAATATGTGCCCTAAACCAAGCTTTAACCCTAAACCTAACCGTAACCCTAAACCTAGAACTAAAATAAAGATAACCTTAGCTCTAACCCTAGCCTGTCCATTACCCTAACCATAATCCTAACCCTAATGCTAACTCTAGGCCTAAACCTTACCATATTCCTAATCTTTACCTTATGTATTACCCTGAACCTAACTTGAAAATTAAACCTAACTATATTGTTACCCTAATTTTAACCCTATTCTAATTGAGCCCTACATTTAAACCTTAACCAATCACAAACACTAATCACGACCCCGACACTAACAATACCCTTAGCGCTAAACCTGAACATAACCCTAAACCTAACCCTTACATTACATCTAACCTAACCATAAACTATCTTTAACTGTAAAGCTGGACCTGAATTTAGCCCTAGCCCTAATCCTAGGCCTAAACCTAGCCTTAATGCAAACCAAAATCATAGCCCGAGGTTTAACCCTAATTCTAACACTTGCCCTAACCCTAAACCTAGCAATAACCCCATCCCTTACCCTAAACCTAACCATAACCCTAAACCTATCCATAATCTTAAACATAAACATAATCCTTGCCATAATGCTAGGCCTAACCCTATCACTAAGCCTAGCACTAACCCTAATTTAATCCTATCCTAACCCTAAACCTAGCCTTAAGACTAACTCCAACTCTAGCCCTAGCCCTATCTTTAATTCTATCCTTAGCCCTAGCCTATCCTGGATCTAAAAGTAACTCTAAATTTAAACCTAACTCTAAATTTAACAATAACAACAATCCTAAACCCAACCCTAATACCAGCTCTATCAATAATCCTAATCCTAAAACTTGTGTTAACCCTAGCCCTAGTGTTAAAAAAAAAACAAGCCATATCCTTAAACCTAACCCTTAATCTAAACCAAACCATAAACCTACACCTAGCCGTAACCCTAACTCTAAAAATAACCCTGAATCTGACACTGATCCTAACACTAATCCTAGCTCTAAACATAATCCTAACCTTAAATTAACCCTAACAACAGAATAAGCCTGAAGTCTAACCCTAAATCTAGCCCTAATTGTAACATTAGTTGGTACATTTGTTGTTGTCATAACCCTAGACCTAACCCTAACACATATTCTACCTTTATTTCTAGTCCTAACCCTAGCTTAAACTCTAATATTAACCTTAACACTAGCCCTAACCCTAACCCTAACCCTAACCCAAGCCCTAACCCTAGCTCTAACCCTATCACTTACCCTAAGCCAAACCCTAAACTAAATGCTAACCCTAGTCCTAACCCTAATCCCTAGCCTAACTTAAACACTAACAGTACTACTAGTCCTAACCATAACCCTCATTCTAATTCTAACCCTAACCCTGACCCTTATTCTGATCCTAACAGTAACCCTAGGTCTAAACCAGACCCTAACTATAAACCAAACCTTAACACTAGCCCTACCGGCAAGCCTATACCTATACCTACCATAACACTAGATCTAGACCCAAAACTGATCCTAAATATAGCTAAAATTCTAGCCCAGGACCTAAACAAAATCCTAGCACTAGCCCTAACAATACCCCTTAACAAACTAAACACTTACCCTACCCTGAGACCTAATACTAGTCCTAATTCTCCTCTAATCCTAACTCTTGTCCTATCTGGAACGCTGACCCTGACCCTAACATTAACCTATCTCTAAACCTGATCCTAACCCAAAATCTGGTCCTAACACTAGACCTAGCCATAACCCTAATCATAATGTTAGCCCTAAATATAACCGTAGTCCTAACCCTATTTTAACCTGAATCTTAATCCAAACAGTGGCCCTAACCCTAGCCCTAGTCCTAACCCTAGCCCTAAACCTAAAATAAAACCTAGCCATAATCCTAGACCTACACATAGACCTAAGTATAACCCTAACCCTAACCCTAGCCCTAACACTAACCTTAACACTAACCCTTGCCATTGACCTAACCCTTGCTCAAAGCCAAACCCTTACCCTAAACATTACCTAGCCCTATCCTAAACTATAACCCTAACCCTAGATCTTATCCTAACCTAAATCTTAGCTCAAAGTTAAGTTCTAATCCTGTCAATTACCCTAACCCTAACCCTAAACCTAATTGTAACCCTATACCTTACACTAAACTTAACCCTAAACATAAATATATCCCAAGACCTAACCATAAACCTAAACCTCACCATAGCCCTAACCCTAGCTGAAACATTAAGCCTTACACTAAACCTAATCCTAAGACTAGCCCAAATCCATACCCTAACCCTAACTCTAACACTAAATCTAACATTATCCATTATCATTACACTAAACCTAACCCTAACTATAATGAAACCTCTAGCCATAACCCAAACCATAAACAAAACCCTAACCATAAACATATCCCTAGACCTAAACGTAAACCTAAACCACACCCTAGCCAATACCCTAGCTCAAACACTAACCCTTACCATAAACTAACCATAACACTAGCCCTAAACCTCTTACCGTATATCAAACCTACACCTATCCCTAAATCTAACTCTAATTTTAGACTTAATCTAAACCATAAACTATCCCTAACCCTAGCTCCAAATCTAAACATTATACTAAACATAATCTTAACCTAATGTTAAGCTTAAACCTATTGATAAACCTAACTCATCCATTACCCTAAACCTTAAGTGAAACCTAATCTCAACCCTATCCATTACCCTAACCTTAAGCCTAAACCTAAAACTAATTCAAGCCCTAACCCTAAACTTTGACCTGAAACAAATGCTAGCCCTTACCATGTCCCTAAAAATACCCATAACTCTAAATCTGACCATTATCATAACATAGCTATGAAACTAGACCTAGCCATAACCTACCCTAAAACTATCCTTATTAATAACCCTAGACTTGACATTAGCCCTAGACCTAGTTCTAGCCCTGAACCTAACAGAAACCCTATCCCTAAACCTAGCCTTAATTTTAACGAAAACACTAACCCTACCTTGAATCCTAATTCTAACCCTCACCCTAGGCCTAAAGTTAGCTATAACCCAAACAATTCCCCTAAACTTAATCCTAACCCCAATGCTAATACTAAACCTAGCCCTACCCCTAGTCCTAAACTTAACACTAACCCTATCCCTAATCCTATCCACAATTTAGCTTTAACCTTAACCCTAACCCTAAGCCTAGTCCTAAATCTAAATCTGACTCTCATCCTAGCCTTTCCCCTAGTTCTAACCCTATCCCTTAACGTAACACTAAACCTAGCCCTAATCCTAAACATGGATCTAACCCTAACTCTAAATCTAACCCTAACCCTCACCCTAACACTCGCCCTAACCCTAACACTAATTCAAAATGTAGCCCTAAACCTAGCCCAACCCCCCCCAAAACAAAACAAAAAACAAAAAACAAAAAACAAAACAAACAACAACAACAACAACAACAAAAAAAAAAAAAAAAAAAAAAAAAAAAAAAAAAAAAAAAAAAAAAAAACCCGGAGCAATAGCTCTAACCCTAACCCTAACCCATAGAGGTCAAGATGAAGTGAAACCTTAAAACACAAACTATTCCTGACAGTGAACCTTGAATTGAGAAGTCCCAACCTGGGAAACATGGTAATGCTAAGTAAAAGATGAATTCTGACCAGTATCAAAGAAGTTTGAACAAAACTAACTCTAACCCAAACATTAGTTCTAACTCTGGCCCTAACCCTAATCCTAAAACTAACCCTTTCCTGTTTATAGAGCTTGATCATAAAAGTCAAAAACGTGGGGTGCCTTGTAGGGCAAGGTAACAGATGAATCCTGCCCAGTATCAAAAATTCTGACCAATAATTGGGGAAGGTTTTTAAGTACATGCCTATTTCCCCTTTTTTCTCTTAAAGAGCTTTTGGATACATTGGTTTTTCATAGCTACAGCTTTTCACAAGGAACAAACCAGAGCATGCCCACGGCAAAAAAGATTAAGTGTGTGAAGTTTCATGCAGCTACCACCAACCCTGTTTGATTTCCAGCTCCATTTCCGTTCACACCTATAGGCCATAATGTGGTGAAAACTAAAAATTAAAATTGTTTCTGACCCTGAACCATTGATCCTTGAAGGCCCAAACTTGGGAAGCCTACTAAGGTTGGTCAAAGAGGAATCCTGTACAGTATTAAAGTAATCTGACCAAAAAAATTTGAAGCTCTTTCAGTACATGTGTATTTTGCTTGCTCCTAAAGGACTATGAGATAATGTTGTTTCTAATTCAGCTTAGGGATACTTCACAGGAAACAAATCAGAGAATGCTCACTGAGAACTGATTGAGTGTGTGAAATTTCAAGCAGCTAGCACAAAAACGGTTTGATTTCCAGCTTCATTTCCATTCACCCCTATAGGGCAAAAAGAAGAGAAACATGAAAATTGAAACTGCTTCTGAGAGAAAACCCTTTTAGGTAGGAGGCCCAAACATTTAGGGTATAGTAAAAATAGGAAAAATGTAAATCCTGCCCAGTATCATAGAAATAAAAAAAAAAAAAAACTAACTCTAACCCTAACACCAAGTTTAAACCTAGTCCTAACACTCAGTTTAAAACTGCACCTAATCTGTTTAGAGAACCTTTGATCATAGAAGTTTCAAAATTGGGAAGTCTAGTTGGGCAAGCTTACACATGAATCATGGGCAGTTACAATGAAAACTGTCAAAATAATTGGGGGAAACTATTACAGTACATGAATCTTTCCCTATTTTCTCCTAAAGTGTTCTCAGATAAATGTGTATTGCATGCTTCAGCTTATTACTCATGCCACAAGGAACAAACCAGTGTATTCCCCCAAAGAACTGATTGAGTGTGTAAAATTTGAAGCAGTTAGCACCATTCTTGTTTGTTTTCCAGCTCCAGGTCCATTTACCCATGTAGGTCGAAATGAAGTGAATCCATAAAATACAAATTGTTCCCATCAGCAAAGAATTGAACTGAGAAGACGGAAACCTGGGGAACATAGTAAGGCTAGGTAAAAATGTATCCTGCCTAGTATCAAAGAAATTTGAATAAGACAAACTCTAACCCTAACACTAGACCTAACTCTAACCTAACATGTTTAGAGAACCTTTTATCATAGAAGTATCAAAGTTGAGGAGCCTAGTGGGTCAAGCTAACAAATGAATCCTGTCCAGTATCAAAAAATATGACTAAATAATTGTGGGAGTTAGTTCAGTACATGCATATTTTCCTGTTGTCACCTAAAATGCTCTCGCATAGTGTTGCTTTTTCATGCTTCATCTTTGGGATACTTTCACAAAGATAAAACCAGAGTGCCCTCACAGAGAACTGATTGAGAGTGTGAAGATTCAAGCAGCTAACAAAAACCCTGTTTGATTTCCAGCTCCATTTCCATTTACCCATATAGGTCAAAATGAAGTGAAACCTTAAAATAAATCCTGAAATACTGACTGCAGACCAATAAACCAAGAAGGCCCAAACCTTGGGAACATCGTAAGGCTAGGTAAAACATTAAATCCTGCCTAGTATCAAAAAAAATTGACCAAAACTACTGTAAACTTAACACTAGATCTATCCTTAATCCTAACCCTACAGCTCACCCTAGCCTGTTTAGAGAACCTTTGATCATAGAAGTCCCAAATTAAGGGAGCATAGTGGGATAAACTTACAGATGAATCCTGCACACTATCAAAAAAATCTGAGCAAATTATTTGGTTGGAAGTGTTTGTTTCAGTACATTCATATTTCCTCAATTTCTCCAAAAGTGCTCTAGGATAAAGTTGCTTTGCATGTTTCATCTGAGGGCAACATTCACAAGGAACAAACCATTGAGTGCCCTCCAAGAACTGATAGAGTGTGCACAGTTTTAAGCAGCTAGCATCAACCCTGTTTGATTTCATGCTCCATTTCTTTTCAACAAAATATTTCAAAATAAAGTGAAATCTTAAAATACACACTGTTCCTGACAGCGAACAATTGAACTGAGAAGGTCCAAACCAGGGAACATTGTGAGGCTAGGTACAAGATGAATCTTTAACAGTATCAAAGATACATGAACAAAACTGACCCTAACACTAGGTTTAAAACTGGCACTTACTCTAACCATAAAGTGAACCCTAATCTGTTTAGAGAACCTTTTATCATAGGAGTCCCAAATTAGGGGAGCCTAGTGGGGAAAGCTAACAGATGAATCTTGCGCAGTATCAAAGAAATCGGAACAAATAATTTGGGGAGGTAGTTAATACATGTATATTTCCCTGTTTTCTCCAACAGTACATTTGGATAAAGATGTTTTTGCATGCTTCAGCTTTGGGAAACTTTCACAAGGAAGAAACAAGAGTGCCAACATAAAACTGATTGAGTTTGTGCAGTTTTAAGCAGTGAGCACCAACCCTGCTTTTTTCCTCAACTTTCATTTCCATTTACCCGTATAGGTCAAAATGAAGGAAACCTTAAAATACAAACTATTCCTGACAGCAAACCATTGAAGGAAGAAGGCTGAAACCTGGGGAAAATAGTAAGGCAAGGTAAAAGACTAACTATGCCAAATATCAAATGAATTCGAACTAAACTCACTCTAAGTCTAACACTATATCTAACCCAACTCTAACCTAAATCTAACCTGTTTAGAGTAACTATGATCATAGAAATCCCAAACTTGGGGAGCCTAGTGGCACAACTTAACAGATGAATCTTGTGTGGTATCAAAAAAAATTGATGAAAAATTGGGGGGATTATTTCAGTACATTCATATTTCCCTATTTTTTTCTTAAAGTGCTCACGGATAAATAGTTTTTCATGCTTCAGTTTAAGGTACATTCACAAGGAACAGTCAGAGAGTGCCCACAGAGAGCTGATTTATTGTGTGAAGTTTCAAGCAGCTAGTACTAACTCTGTTTGATTTCCAGCTCCATTTTCATTCACCTCTATAGGCCATAATAAAATGAAACCTAAAAATTCAAACTGTTCCTAACAGTGAACGGGCAATCCGTGAAAACCCAAACTTGAGGATCTTACTAAGACTAGGAAAAGGATGAATCCTGTACAATATCAAAGTAATTCATGCAAAAAAATTGAAGCTTGCTCCTAAAGTGCTCACAAATAAAGCTGTTTCTTTTGAATTCAACTTTGGACTACTACCACAGGAAGCAAATGAGAGAATATGCACTGATAACTGATTGAGTGTGTGAAGTCTCAAGCAGCTAGCACAAACCCTGTTTGAGTCCAGCTCCATTTCCATTCACTCCTATAGGGCAAAATGAAGTGAAACATGAAAATTAAAACTGCTCCTGAGAGCAGACCCTTTTACTCGGAGGTCCAAACATGGGGAGCATACTAAGAATAGGAAAAAGATAAATACTGCCCAGTATCCAAAAGCTTGAAAAAAAAAAAACTAACTCTAACCCTATCACTAGTTCTAACCCTAACTCTAACTATAATTTGAAGCCTAACCTTTGAAGAGAAGCTTTGATCATAAATGTTTTAAACTTGGGGAGACTAGTGGGGAAAGCTTACATATGAATCCTGCACAGTATCAAGGAAATCTGACCAAATAATTGGGGGAGGTAATTCAGTACATGAATTTTGCCCTGTTTTCTCCTAAAGTGTTCTTGGATAAACTCATTTTGCATGCTTCAGCTTACTGATATGTTTACAAGGAAGAAACCAGAGAGCACCCACAAACAAATGATTGAGTATTTGAAGTTTCAACCAGCTAGCACCAACCCTCTGATTTCCAGATCCATTCTCATTTACCCATATAGGTCAAAATGAAGTGGAACATTAAAAGCAAACTATTCCCAACCGCAAACCATTGAACTGAGAAAGCCCAAAACTGGGGCACATAGTAAGGATAGGAAAAAGATAAATCTTCCCAGTATCAAAGAAATCTGAACAAAACAAACTCTCACCCTAACACTAGCTCTAATGCTAGCCCTACCCCTAACCCTAACACTAACCCTTACCTGTTTAGAGAACCATTGATCCTAGAAGTGCCAACCTTGGGGGGTCTAGTGGAGCAAGCTAAAAGATGAATACTGTGTAGTATCAAAGAAATCTGATCAAATTATTAGGATACTTATTTCAGTACATACATGTTTCTCTGTTTTCTCCTTAAGGGCTCTCAGATACAGTTTCTTTTGCATGCTTCATCCTTGGCCTACTTTGAAAAGAAAGAAACCAGAGAGTGCCCACTGAGAAATGATTGTGTGAAGTTTCAAGCACCTCCAGCCAACCCTGTTTGACTTCCAGCACAATTTTCATTCAAATCAAGAAGCCATAATAAAGGGAAACCTTAAAATACAAAGTGTTCCTGACAGCGAACCATTGACCCAGTTTTAGGATTAAGGCTAGTGTTAGTGTGAGGTTTAGGTTTAGGTTTAGGGTTAGATTTAGAGATAGGTTTAGATCTAGGCTTTGAGCTAGGGGTAAGGATAGGGCTAAAATTAGGGCTAAGTTTAGGACTAGGTATAGTGTGATGGTAAGGAATAGGGTTAGAACCCTAACCTAATATGGTAAGGCTAGGGCAAGAGTTTGAGTTAGTCTTAGGGCTAGAGTTAGGTTTGGGTTATGGATAGGGCTAAATGAGGGCTGGGATTAGGACTAGGGTTAATGTTAGGGTTAGGCCTAGGTTTAGAGGTAGGGTTAGTGTTAGGTTTAGGGTAAGGGATGTGATTATAGCTACTTTCAAGACTAGGGTGAGGATTAGATTTAGGGTTATGGTTAGGGATAGTTTTATGATTAAGGTGACATTTATGGCTAGAATGTGGGCAAAGGTTTGTTTTAGGATTAGGACTAGGATTCGAGCTAGGGATAATGTCAGGTCTTGGGTTACAGTTAGGGAGAGTTTTAGGGATAGTTTTATAGCTAGGTCTATTGTAAGTGTCAGGTTTCTTGTTAGGATCAGGTTTAGAGCTATGGGTATTATTAGGGTCAGGGTCAGGGTTAGGGTTTTTATTAGATTAAGGTTTAGGGTTAAGGCTAAAGTTATCATTATGGTTAGGGATAGGTTAAGGATAGTTTTAGGTTTCGAGTTCAGGTTAGTTCTAGAGTAATGGATAGGTTTATGGTTAAGGATAGGTTTAGGATTTGGTCTACGGTTAGCAGAAGAATTAGGGTTATCTTTAGTGTAATGGATAGGGTTAGAGCTAGTGATAGGGCTATTGTTATGCTTAGGATTAGGTCTAGGGTTAGACCTATGTTTAGAGTTAGAACAAAGGTTAGGGTTATGGTTAGCTTTAGGGTTAAAGCTAGGATAGGGCTTGGGTTAGGGCTAGGTTTTACAATAGGTTAGGGCTATGGCAAATGTAAGAACTTTGTTTTCATTAGGGCTCGTTTTAGGGTTAATGTTAGAGCTAAGTATAGTTTTAGGGTTAGATTTAGGGTTAGGGTGTTGTTTAGAGCTAGGGTAGTGTTAGTGTCAGGTTCAGTGTTCAGTTTAGGTTTATGGTTAATGTGAAAGCCATAATTAGGACTTGGGTAAAGACTAGGGGAAGGGTTAGTTTTTTGGCTTTAGGCTAAGTGTCATTATTAGGGCTAGGGCTTGGTTTTTCTGTAGGTCTAAAACTAGAGTTATGGATAGATAAAAATTATGTTTAGGTCTAGGGCTAATGTTAGGGTTAGGTTTAGGTATAATTTTTCCAGTAGGGCTAGAGTTAGGGTTCGGTTTAGGGTTAGGTTCAGGTTTAGACCTATGATTAGTGTTAGGGTCAGAATAAGGGTCAGGGTTAGTGTTAGGGTTTGGGTTATGGTTAGAGCTAGAATGAGGACTAGGTTTAGGGCTACTTATAGGGTTAGGGTTTGGGTTAGGATAATGAATAGAATTAGGATTAGGATTAGCATTATGTATAGGGTTTGGCATAGGGTAAAGGATAGGGTTAGAGCTAGGGTTAGGACTAGGGTTAGGTTTAAATTTGGTTTAGGGCTCGGATTAGGGCAAGTTATTTTGTTAGGGTTATGGCTAGGGTTAGAGCAATGGATAATGTAAGAACTATGTTTTTTAGGGTTAGTTTTAGTGTTATGGTTAGGGGTTAAAACTCTAGTGTTAAGATTAGGATTAAGGTTAGCGTGAAATGTAGATCTAGTGTTAGTGTTAGGTTAATAGGATCAGGCTTAATTTTAGAGTTAGGGTTAGGACTCAAATTAAGGTTAGGGTTACTGTAAGGGTTTGGTTTAAGGTTAGGGTGGTGTTTAGAGCTAGGGTTACTGTTAGGATAAGAGTCAGAGTTACGGTTAGTATTAAGGTTAAGATTAGGACTCAAATTAGGGCTAGGGTTAGATCTAGGTGTTGTGTTATGTTTTGGTTTGAGTTAAGGTTTAGGGTTAGTGCTATTGCTCGGTTTTGTTTTGCTACAAGGGTTAGTGTTAGGGGAGGTTTTATGATTAGCATTAGGGTTAGGGCTAGTGTTAATGTTAGGCTTAGGCTTAGGTTTAGGTTTGGATTTAGAGGTAGGGTTAGATCTAAGGTTAGGATTAGGAATAAGTATTTGGCAAAGGTTATGGCTAGGTTTAGGGCTAGGGTTAGGCTAGGTTCAGGATTACAGTAATGGATAGAATTAGAAGTAGGAATAAGCTAGTGTGAGAGTTAGAGTTAGTCTTACGGCTAGGGTAAGTGTTAGGGTTAGGGATAGTGTTAAATTAGGGCTAGTGTTAGGGCTAGGGTTTGTGTTCACCATAGGCCTATAGTTAGGGTTAGAGTTAGGGTTAAGTTTAGGGAGAGGGATGGCATTATAGCTAGGTTTAGAGTTAAGGTGAAGTTTAGAATTAGGGTTAGGTCTGTGGTTAGGGGTAGGTAATGATTAAGGCTAGGTTTGGGGCTAAAATGAGGGCTATAGTTTATTTTAGTGTTAGGACTAGGATTAGGGCTAGGGCAAATATCAGATCTAGGGTTGTGGTTAATGATAGTTTTAGATTTAGGTTTATAGCTATATGTAATGTAAGGGTTAGGATTATGGTTAGGGTTAGGTTTAGAGCTAAGGGTATTATTAGGGTCAAAGTCTGGGGAGAAGTTTGGGATATGTTAAAGTTTAAAGTTACGGCTCGAATTAGCATTATGGTTAATGTTAGTGTAATGATACAATGAGGTTCAGGGTTTAGGTTTGGTTTAGAATAATGCATAGGTTTAGGATTAGGGATAGGGTTAGGTTTAGGACTAGAGTTATGGTTATGGAAATGGATATGGCTAGAGATAGGGTTAGGGCTAGTTTTATGGTTTTGATTATGGCTAGGGTTAGGATTAGGGTTAGGGTAAAAGCTCAGGTTAGGGCTTGGATTAGGGCTAGGTTTTGGGTTAAGATAGTGCTAGGGTTAGGGCTAAGGCTAATGTAAGTACCAGGGTTACAGTTAGGGTTAAATTTAGGGTATGGGTTAGTGGTAGGTCTAGTGATGAGTTTAGGGTTAGGGTTAGGGTGATGTTTTGACTTGAGTTAGTATCATGGTCAGAGTCAGGGTAAGTGTTTTTTATAGTTTTCAGCTTAAAACTTTAATTAGAGCTAAGGTTAGGGTTAGGGATAAGGTATGGTTTAGGTTAAGGCTTAGGTTTAGGGCTATGGCTTGGTTTTGTTTTAGGGCTAGGGTTAAAGTTAGATTTAGAGTTTGGGATAGGGTTCGGGTTAGGGTTTGATTTAGAGTTAAAATTAGATCTAGGTTAGGGGTAGAGAAAATGATCGAGCTAGGGTTAGGGCTGGATTTAGAGCTAGGATTAGGGTTCCAGTAAGGGATAGGGTTAGAACTAGGGATGGGGCTAGGGTGAGAGTTAGAGTTAGTTGTAGGGCTAGGCTTAGGGCTAGGTTTATGAATAGGACTAAATTAGTGCTAGGTCTAGTGTTAGGTTTAGATTTTCTGGTATGGTCAGATTTGGTGATAGGTTTACTCTAAAGGCAGGGTCAGTGTTTGAGTTAGTGTTAGGATTACAGCCAGAATTAGGACTAGGCGTAGGTCTAGTGTTAGTGTTTTAGTTAAGTTAAGGATTATTGTTAGGGCTAGGGATAGGTTTATGTTTAGGTCTAAGGCTAGAGTTAAGGCTATATTTAGAATTTGGTTTAGGTCAAGGGCTAGTGTTAGGGTTTGGTCTACTGTAAGGATTAGTTTTAGACCTAGGGTTAGTGTTAGGTTCAGAATAAGAGTCAGGGTTAGTGTTAGAGTTTGGGATAGGTTGGAGCTAGAATGAGGGCTAGGGTTAGGACTATTAATAGGGTTAGGGTTTTGGTTAGCCTAAGGATTAGAGATAAGTTTAGGGTTACCATTAGGGTTAGGGTTTTTCGTAGGTTAAGGGATAGCCTTAGAGCTAGGGTTAATGCTAGAGTTATTGTTAGGGTTAAATATATGTTTAGAGCATCGATTAGGGCTAGTTTTTGTGTTAGGATTAGGGCTAAATTTGGGCATTGGCTAATGTAAGAGCCAGGGTTACAATTAGGTTAGTTTTAGGGTTAGGGTTAGGGGTAGGTCTAGTGTTAGGTTTAGGTTTAAGGTTAGGGTAATATTTAGAGCTAGGGTTATTGTTAAGATATGAGTCAGCTTCGGGGTTACTTTTAGAGTTAGGGTTAGGAATCAAATAAGATCTAGGCTTACTGTTAGTGTTTGGTTTAAGGTGAGGGCTGTGTTTAGAGCTAGGGTGACTGTTAAGTTATCAGTTAAGGTTAGGGTTATGACTTGAATTAGAGCTAGGGTTACTGTTAGGGTTTGGTTTAAGTTTAGGTTGGTCTTTTGAACTAGGGTCATTTTTAGGATATGAGTCAGGATCAGGGTAAATTTAAATGTTAGGGTTGGGACTCAAATTAGTTCTAGGGTTATGTCTAGGTGTAGTGTTTGGGTTTGGTTTAAGTTAAGGTTTAGGGTTGGGGGTGTTTCTCACGTTCGTTTTAGTCCTAGGTTTAGGGTGTGGGCTAGTTATAAGATTAGTATTAGGGATAGGGCTAGTGTTAGTGTTAGGCTAGTCTTAGGTTTAGGGTTAGATTTGGATTTAGCGTTAGACCTAGGATTAGGGATAGGTTTAACTATAGAAAAAGCATTAGGGCTAGGGTTATGGTTACAGTAACAGATAGGGTTAGAACTAGGTCTAGGGCTAGAGTGAGAGTTAGAGTTAGTCTTAGGCCTAGAGTATTGATTCGTTTTATTGATAGGGCTAAGTTAGGTGTAGGATTAGGGCTAGTGTTAGTATTCAGCTTAGGCCTAGTGTTAGGCTAGGGTTATATTTAATTTTAGGGTGAGTTATGGTATTATAGCTAGATTTAGAGTTAGGTTGAGTGTTAGAACTAGGGTTAGAGCTAGGGTTATTACTAGGGTTATGATTAAGCCTAGGTTTGGCAATGAGATGAGGGCTAAGCTTTGTTGTAGGGTTAGGTCTAGAATTAGGGCTAGGGCTAATGTCAGGTCTAATGTTACAGTTTGGGATAGATTTTAAGGTTCGGTTTTTGTCTATGTCTAGTGGAAGGTTTAGGCTTCGGGTAAGGGTTAGGTTTAGAGTTAGGTGTATTTTTAGGGTCAGGATCTGTGTTAGGGTTTGTTTTAGGTTAAAATTTAGGGATAGTGCTGAAATAAGCATTAGGATTATAGTTAGGGTTTGAGTAATTGATTGGGTTAGGTTTAGGTTTCAGGGTATGTTTAGGGCAATGGAGAGCTTTAGGGTTTGCAAAAGGGTTAGGTTTATGCCTAGGGTTAGCATTAGGATTTGCGTTATCATAAAGATAATATACAGGGATAGATCTATGTTTAGGGCTAGGGTTAATTTAGGATTATGGCTAGAGTTAGGTTAGGTTTTGGTTTATGGCTAGTAACCCTAGCTTAGGGTTAGGGTTAGGGTTATATTTAGGATAAAGTTTAGGTTTTGAGCTAGATTTAGGTCTAGGATTAGGGTTCGGTTTAGTGTTATGGTCATGGTTATGTTTCAAGTTAGGGCTAGGGTTTTCATTAGGTTTAGGATTAGGTTTAGGGTAATAGATTGGGTTAGATGTAAGGTTAGCTTCATGGTTAGGGTTAGGCTTAGGTTTATGTTTAGTTTTAGGGCTAGGTTTACTGTTGGTTTTAGGGTAAGAGTTAGGGTTTGAGTTAGGTTTAAGGCTATGGCAAGGTTTACATTTAGGGTTAGGTCTAGGGTTAGGTTTAAGATGTGGGTTAGGGTTTCAGTTAGGTTTATGGATAGAGTTATCTTTAGGGTTAGGGATAGAGTTAGGGTAATGGCTATGGTTAGAGCTAGTGTTAGGCCTAGGGTTAAGGTTAGGATGTGTGCTATGTGTAGGGTTTTGGTTAGGGATAGTGCTAGGGTTATGTTTAGGCTAAGGGTTAGGCTTTGAGCTAGGGTTAGGACTAAGGTAAGGGTTAGGACTAGGGTTAGGGTTAGGGTTAGGGTTATACTTAAGGTAGGCTTAGGCCTCGATTGGGGTTAGGGTTATTTAAGTTTTATGTTAGATTTAGGCCTAGGGTTAGTGCTATGTGGAATGTAAATGTAGGGTTCTATTTAGAGCTAGTTTTAGGGTTAAGGTTACGGCTAGGTCTAGTATTAGTTTTATGTTTTGGGTTAGGTTCAGGCTTAGAGCTAGGTTCAATGTTAGTTTCAGGGACAGTGTTGATGTTAAAGTTAGGGTAATTGTGAAACCAGAATAGGACTATGGTTAGGTCTAGTGTTAGCGTTAGTGTTTGGTTTAAGTTAAGGGTTATTGTTAGGGATAGCAGTAAGTTGTTTTTTTTTTTTTTTCCAAGTGCTAGAGTAATAGCTAGATTTAGCATTAGGTTTAGTTCTAGGGCTACTGTTAGGTTTAGGTTTAGGTATAAGTTTACTGGTAGGGCTAGTTTCAGGTTTCCGTTTTGGTTTAGGGTCAGGTTTAGACCTATAATTAGTGTTAGGGTCAGGTTAGGGTAAGGTTTGGGGTTAGGGTTAGATCTAGAATGTGGGCTAATGTTAGGACTAGTAATAGGGTTATTGTTCGGGTTTGGCTAAGGATTAGGAATAGGACTAGAATTAGAATTATGAACAGGGTTTGGCTTGGGGTAATGGATAGTATTAGAACTAGGGTTAGGGCTAGAATTAGGGTTTGGTTTAGGGCTAGATTTAGGGTTAAGGTTTAATCTAGTGCTAGGGCTCAGATTAGTGCTATTTTTTTTGTGTTAGAGCTAGAGCTAGGGTTTGGCTAAGGTCAATGTAAGAACTAGGGTTATGATTAGGGTTAGTTTTAGGGTTAGGATTTTGGCTAGGTCTAGTGTTAGCATTAGTTTTAGGGTTAAGGTTATATCTATAGCTAGGATTTGTGTTTGGATATGAGGGTGAGGGTTAGTTTTAGGCCTAGGACTCAAATTAGAGCTCTGGTTATGGCTTGTTATGGGTTAGGGTTTGGTTTAGAACAATGACTCAATTCTGTTTTAGGGCGAGGTTTTGGATTAGAGCTAGTTTTAGGTTTAGCAATAGTTTTATAGCTAGTGGTAGGATGAGGTTTAGGCTTAAGATTAGGATTAAATTTAGAGTTATGGTTAGATCTAAGGTTAGGGCTATGGCTAGGGTTAGGGCTCAGGTTAGGGCTACTGTGAGGGTTATGGTAACAAATAGAGTTATAAATTGAAATAGGCTAGGGTGTGAGTTAGAGTTAGTCTTTGGACTAGGGTAAGGGATAGGTTTAAGTTTAGGGTTCAAATAGGGCTAAGATTAGTGCTATGATTAGTGTTAGGGTTAAGTCTATGGTTAGGGCTAGGGTTAGGGTTAGTTTTAGGGGAAGGGATGGGGTTATATAGCTAGGTTCAGTGCTAGGGCAAGGGTTATATTTAGGGACAGGGCTAGGGTGATTGTTCGGGTTAGGATTATGTCTAGGTTTAGGGCTAGGATGAGGGATAGGATTTGTGTTAGAGTTAGGGGTAGGATTAGGGCTAGGGATAGTGTCAGGTCTAGGGTTATGGTTAGGGATAGTTTTATGGCTAGGTCTAGTTTAATGGTTAGGTTTAGTGTAGCGGTCAGATATATAGCTAGCTTATTATTTGGGTCAGATTATGGGTTAGGGTTTGGTTTGGTTTAAGGTTTAAGGTTAGGGCTCAAATTAGCATTAGGGTTAGGGTTGGGGTTAGAGTAATGGATAGAGTTATGTTTACAGTTCAGGGTAGGTTTAGAATAATGTATACAGTTAGTATTAGGGATTTGTTTAGGGTTAGGTCTAGGGTTAGCATTTGGTTTAGGCTAACCAAATGAATAGGTTTTTTGCTAGTGTGATGGCTTAGCTTAAGGAAAGGATTAGGGCTAGGGTTTGAGTTACTCCTAGGGTTACTGATAGGTTTCAGTTTAGGATAAGTGTAAGGGTTTGAGCTAGGGTTAAGGCTAGGGTAGGTTTAGGATTATAATCAGGGATACAATTAGGGTTAGGGTTAGGGTTAGGGCTAGGGTTAGCATTAGGGTAAGCGTTATTTTAAGGTAATGGATAAAGTTAGAGCTAGAATTTGGGCTATGGTTACACTTAGGATTAGGGATAGGGTTAGGGTTAGGTTTAGAGCTAGGGTTATGTTTAGAGTAAGGTTTAGATTTTGTGCTAGGTTTAGGGCTAGGGAAAGCATTTGTTTTAGGGTTTGTGCTAGGGTTAGGTTTAAGTTTATGTTTAGGTCTAGGTTTAGGGCTTGTATTAGGGCTAGGTTTTATGTGAGGTTTATGGTTAGTGTTAGGGCTATGGGTAATGTAAGAGCTAGTGTTATATTAATGGCTAGTTTTTGGGGTTAGGGTTATAAATATATCTTGTGTTAGGTTTAAGTTTTGGGTTAGGATAAGGTTTAGAGCTAGGGTTTGTGTTAGGGTGAGCATCTGTGTTCAGACTAGCATTAGGTTTATGGTTAGGGCAAGAATTAGAACTGGGGTTAGATCTAGGGCTAGGGTTACTCTTTGTGTTAGGTTAATGGTTATTTCATGGCTAGGACTAGGATTTTGTTTAGAACTAGGGCTAGAGTTATGTCTATATTTAGGATTAAGTTTAGGTCTAGTGTTAGTGTTATAGGTATAGAGCTAGGGTTTGGCTTAGTGTTATGGTTAGGGTTAGGGTAAGGGTTAAAGCTAGGGTTGAGGCTCACATTAGTGCTAGGTTTTGTGATAGGGTTAGGGCTATGGCTAATGTAAGAACTAGCTTTATGGTTAGAGATAGTTTTAAGGTTTGTATTAGGGCTAGATCTAGTGTTTGGGTTAGGTTTAGGGTTAGGGTGAGGTTTTGAGGTGGGGTTAGTTTTAGGGTCAGTGTCAGGGTCAGTGTTAGTTGTAGGGATATGGTTAGGGCTAGGTGTAGCATTAGGATTTGGTTTAGGTTGAGGGTTAGTATTAGGGCTATAGCTCAGTTTTATTTGTGGGCTATGGGTAGGGTTAGGGCTAGTTTTCAAATTAGAAATTGAATAAGGGCTAGTGTTAGGGTGAGTTTTAGGTTTATAGTTAGTGTTAGATTTAGATTTAGGGTTAGTTCTAGGG